>NW_027331236.1:67320-439707 GCF_022965805.1 Primulina eburnea
CTTTCGTCTTTCCACTTAATTTTGGACCTTAGTTTCTGAAAAGAATGAAACTGTGAAACAACATGGATCCCATTCTATCAGTTCTCGAGGCATTCGGGCGAAAACATGAGCTCCGTGAGCATAAATCCAACATCAACAATTCGTTCCAGAAAGCATAGAGGGAAAGAATTAACTTTCATTCAGCATTTCCATATGAAACTAAATTATGTTGCGCCGCGAAAAATTAAACCATCTTTTACACCTGACATCAAAGGAGAAGGTAAAAATGCCAGAGCTTATCCTAGAGTAAATTCTAACACAATACAGAGTAAACGCACTGAATAATGCCAAAAAAGATTAACTTCGACGTAAAATATGCCATATATACAAAAAGTAATATAAAATACCCCAGTCCATCGACTTTTTCATGACGACCGGTGCCGCCACGGTCACCGGTGTAAGTAACACCTTCCGTCGAATTGAATCACACTGACGTCCGCCCCATCTTCGGATGAGGCGGAGACCGAAGCGGCGGCTTGTATTCATCTACTTTTTTTACTCTGTACAAGGAAGCAGATAAAGAGGGATGAAGGCAGTCTGAGGAATGTACAAGTTCCATTATTTAAATTGAATGTAATTTAAAATATAATATTTTTAGGAAATAGAAAAATAAAAAGAATTCAATCCAATGTACATAAAAAAAAGTAAATATCACTCTACTTTATTTATTAATTTATTTTAGACAAATTACACTTACATTACTTTTTTCCTACTCGGAGATTTTTATTCATAGTAATTAATTCCAATTTAATACCTTGCGTCAACAACTAATATTCTTCTTGATTGTTGTTTTTTCGCTTTTAAAATTGTACTATTATATAAACGTCACATTAAATAAAGAATCATCTTATAGATAGTATAAATAAAAAAGGATAAAACGTTTTTTTATTGAGATTATATGATTTTGTTTATCATCATGTATGAAAAAAAACTAGATTTTGACTGCCTACTGGAGTTTTTTCTTAGTGAGTGTTCTGGTTATCTTAATCATAAAATAGCAAACCCGATAATTAGCCAGAACTAGACAATTTGGTTCACTAGAAATAAAGTTCTATTGCTTTAAGATTTTGGTTTTTCTTAAGTAGTCCATCACCCAATTAAGATTTCCTTAACAATTCTCCTTTCAAAACCCAGGAGATTATAAAGCAGATAAAATAAGATAAGAACATAATAAGAAAAGTGGTGGAACATCAGATCATACAAATGCATAGTAGTCGTAGTCAAATTAAGGATGAGCTTACATATGTTGTTTTAAGTATATTCCTCATCATGATTTCCTCTTCACTTTCTTGATCTTGTTAGGTTCTGCTTCTGATCTTTTTCTTGCATCTTCTTCCTCCTTTTTGCATCGCTTTTTCTAACCCGTTTGTCTTTGGGTCTGGGAAATTGTGGTTTTCGATGAAATAAATTTCAAATAAAAAAATCAGATATCAAACATACAGAAACTGTGCTTTAAAAACAGAATTATCAAACTGATTTCAAGATATTTATACATAAGCTCACTTACAGTAATAATTGCTTGAAAGTTCGGTTGCAGTCTTCTGGAATCTGGTTTGCTCTTTCTACTGGATTTAATGCTCGAAAATAAGCACTCTCTTAGCTCGAAAATTCAGGTGATAATCTCAAGATTTGTGTAACCCAATTCAGAGGTTGAGGGTGCTATTTGTAGGCCAAAATCTGACTGTTATCCTTCCAATTAATGACCATAATCTGGCATCAACAGCCTTTATTTCATGTTAAATGCTTCAGTTAAAAGTCTTGAGCAGAATCAGTAGCTATCTGCTGGAATCTCGCTACTGAACTCTTCTGTTGCTGGATTCTGTCTGCTGGATTTTGTCGGCTGGAAAAGACCCATTTCTGAAATATTAGCTTCTGCTGGAAATTTTGCATTGCTGCTGAATATTGATAGCTTCTGCAAAAATGCTCGCTGCTGGAAATTCGGGTTCTCACAGTGAAAAGTCCTATCCTTTATTATTTTATATCGCTAGCTAGCACATGCATTTACAAATTTTGATCTCATTTAAATTTTAAAAGTGTGGTTGTATAAAGGCTCATTCGAGCTTAAATCGATTTAGGTTATATAGAAAAGCTAGGTTTAGCTCTCTAATTTCAGAAGAACCATTCATCTATAATTATTCAACAACATCTCTCTCACAATGTTCTTTCCCGATTGATCCAAGTATTGATATACGGCTTGACTTCATGAGATGAAATGACGAATGATGAGATGATACCAAAAACATAACTAATTTTTAACTCGAATTATTGTAAAACTTGAGCGAAATACTAGATGATGCAGTGACCTCTCTCACATCTATGCTATCAAAAGAACCCTCATCATGTATGTTTATTTAGCCACATCTCTCACAATTCATCTAAATCTGGTGTACCGTTTGGCTCGTGAGATGATGATGAATGATTGGATGATACTGACAACATAGCTATTTTTTTAACTCAAATAATTATAAAACTTGAGCCAAGATGATGAAAAAAAAATGTTGAATTTCAATATTAGCTCCAAACGATGTTTTTTATAATTCTATAGATGCGTAACCAATTTAATTTTGAACGAGATCAACCCATCAAACTCTCAGCCAGCAAAATGTGGTGCACTTAGAGTCGAGCTAATCGACGTAGCGATGGAGTCCAACGGTTCATTGAATACTCCGAAATGTTGGTTTCATTGATGATAATTCTGCACCAGCCCTCGTGAACCAAGTTCAGGTGGTGCTGTGATGCATTAAATACATTTTATAAATCTCATCTTGAAGAAATGTAACTACTGATCAATAACTTTGAATAATCTATAAAAAAGATGGGAAATGAAGTACATTAAATTCTTGCTACTAATTAGTTTCATCATTGGAGACAATATCTGAAGAGACCTCAGTTAGAATGCTAGAAGAATCAGAATCCACTGAAGAAGATGACGAAGAAGAACTATAACTCCCAAGTCCCGCGCTGTAATCGATTTTTCCCTTATGATCACTTGTTTTCTTCGTAGACAAATGGCACAAAATCCAGTTTCCTATTGGAATTAAAGATCCCTGCAACTATATATATAGAATCAAGATCCGATGAGTACCAAGAAAACTATACAAGAATTTGGAAAACCGAAAAACATATAGAAATAATCATACCAGAGAAATTTTCTTCTTCTGCTGGATTGTACTAGCTGCTGTTGCAAGGGCAGTAATATAGTATTCGTGCATGATCCAATCAGTTCTCGCGACTCGAGTGTTCTTCCCCTCGTAGAACACCAGCGTCCTCTTGATCCCGACTAGTGGCATCGTTTTCGAGCAAACTATTCGTTTCTCCGGACCAATGGCCCTCCAGAAACCAGCACGAGTTGGTATTACGATTCGTTTCTGGTTTCCATAGTTGGCCTTGTTGATGAAAAAGTACCTTTCTTGATCCGAATCGCCTATAAAAACAAATAAAGAACTAATTACAGAAAACCCTATTGCATATGCATGTGTAGTACAGAATCAAGAATGCTGAAAAGGTAGGGAAAAGATATGATAAACTACCTGCTGGAAAACTCCAGGGACCAGAACCCGAAATGGCGATTTCTGGAATGATTGAAGCAGGCAGTGGATATGAAAATATTTTCCGGGCCAAGTACTGAAAGACGATCTCCTTATCCGTCGGCTGGAACCGGAATCCGGGAGGCAATTTGCTGATAACTCCATCTTTAACGAAGCTAAACTTGTCCGTCATCGACGAATTCCCTCCAAAAGACGATTATAGAAGATTTCTACGAAATCATGTAGAAAAAAAATTATGAATCTGATGATGAATGTGGCAAACACAGCAAGGAATTTAAATGAAACTGAGACTTAAAGAGTAAGGGTGGACGTGCACGGAGAGTTCTACACTTGGGGGTTCTATATAAAAGAGTATTTTAACGGCTTATTTTCTTTCTAGGAAACTTTTCTTTAGAACAATGTTGTGTCCACGCCGTAATTTGCATACAATTTTTTAAATCCGAAAGCACATTGTTTGTCTGTAAAAAGATATCTAAGTATAATTAATTAATTATCATCCCACTCCCGAATTTATTTTCTTTTTAGGTTTAAATTTTGTATTTATATGGGTAAAAATTAAACTTGAACTCAATTCGAGTGAATGATCGAGCTATTCGAACTTGACTCGAGCTTGACCGAGTCGCTTACGAACTATTCATAATTATTTTGACTAGCTTACATTCCTAACATTCTGAGTTAAAAAAACAAACATATATGCATGACGAATGTCTTAATTTCTCATCCGATAAAGCGCTAATTCAGGGTCAAACACATGGATTGTGAAAGCACAATTATCAATGCGTTGGTTGAAAACTTGGACTGCTTCATTACCAAAGACTGCTGTCATAATTACCAAATGGAATGATAATTTGATATTAAATGCGAATTATGGATGTCTGACACATAAAGCTAATTTCTCCACGTATATAAATATTTTAAATAAGTTTGGATTAATACAAATATATATAAAGCATCATGTGTGATATCTTTATTTTCTTGATTTTTATTTAAAAAAAAAAATGATAGGGTTGAAAGCGAAAAAGAATGAAAAAGACTAGAGCTTTAGGATAAAGTAAATCCCTCAAAAGAGACATTGACTTAAAATGGGATTGGATAGGTTCTTTCCTTCATGAAGAAGATGTTGCTTTTGTTCAATTTTATTTATAGTATAAAAATCATACAATAAATCAAATGGCAAATTAATACATCATATATACTACCAAGTGACACATCCTATTCGTGTGCTACAAATTAAAATGTCATTAGTTCGAGTTCCTATATCGCATAATAATTGTCTATCGTGTTAATACAAATTAAAATTCCAAGAAATGCAATAAAATTTTAGGTAAAATTTTGAAATGAAAATAAATTACTTGATATATTTAATGATTGAATCTATGTTTTTATAACCATATCGGTGATCGAACCGGTCAATTTTAAAATAGTGGTTCAACTACTCTGACAGATTCAATCATACGGTCGGATTAGAACATTGTTATATTATATAAAACTAGTATTTAACCTGTGCAATGCACGGGATGATATTATTAAAAATTAGTGAAAAAAGAATAGATATATTTAAATTGAAAAAATAATATAATTATAAAAACTATTTTTTTGCTAATTTTAAAAAACTTTCTTAATTACAACGCATGCGATTAATTTTTTTGGCTAATAATCACTATCATATATCAAAATTTTAGATTGTATTTGTAATGCCCAGGAATTATAGAATTGATAAACCAAGATTATTAATCTTCATTAACGTGAGACTCGGAAGATATGAGAATGCATGACATGCAATGAGGGTAGAAAAGACATGAGAAAATAAGAGTTTTTATTTGAGACAAGACCGCACCCGCGCCCAGAACAGGAGTGCACCCGCGGTCATGCAATTGTGGATTTTTGTAAGAAAGGCCGAAGCCACACCGCACTCGCGGTGCAACAAAGACCGCACCCGCGGTGCATGGACAGAAAGTTGGCAAATTTTATTCGAAGCGATACCGCACCCGCGGTGCAAGAGGGACCGCACCCGCGGTAGTGACACCGCACCCGTGGTCTTGTATGTAGCGCACCCGCGGTCGAAGATTTTTGAAAATTATAAAGCAGCCGAAGCTTGAGCGCACCCGCGCTGCTGAACACACTGCACCCGCGGTCATACGTGTAGCTTGAAAAATGATGCCACGTTTCATGAAGTGCATGCAGTATATATACAGAAGAATGTTACGTTATTTCCTCAGAATTCAGACAAAAGGGGCGAAGACTTTGAAAGAAAATCCTTACGCCTTTTAGATTTGCGATTGTGGAAGATCCGTCTATCAGAATTCGAATCCGAACGCAGTATCGTGCTCCTTTCGCTACGAGCTACACAAGGACGTAAGTTTTGTTACATTTTGAGATGTTTTGAAAATATGATGTTGCTAGAATCGAATATGATTCAGATATGATGTTTCTGCTACCGTAAATATTATAGAATTGAAGTCAGATTAAAGAACAGACTGTTTATGTAATTGTTATGATTTTTGAAAGATATTGACTGAGATTCTATATCAGAATTGTGTTAGTATTCAGAGTATGAATTATATTAACACAGATTATGAGTTCCAGTATTATATTTGTGATGTTCAGAATTGACGGGGTTATTCAGATTGTATTGTTATGCCGTCGAAACATCAGTTGATTCGATATTGATCAGAGTATATTTCGATTTGAATATTAATCAGAACAGGTATTGAATTGAGTTGTGTATTGATATTATACCTATTCAATTGTCATTATCAAATTGAGAATGGACCGAGATAGAGTCGGGACTTCTTCTTCTTTTTCTTCTGAGCGAGAAGATAAAGGTATAAATTAATGTTGAGTTGGGATTGCACAACTCGAGTGAGGTTTGACTCGTGTTTCTCTAAATCACATACTTTACTTTATTGCATTGATATTTGCATTGAGTTGATTGATATACTTGTTCTCTTGAATTATAGATGACAGGTGTTAGACGAGTAATCTTGTGACAGAAGTGCCTGATAGTGGTGGTATCTCCACGGGCACATTGTACGATGTCTCAAGATAGGATGTTAGCGATGGAGCTACAGTCCATGACGGTTAGATCAGGACACCGGATGTTTGGTTATATCGAGTAAATAGAATTGGAATTTCTTCTATTACGGAATTCGATATAGGAACACCATATTTGATTATATCGTAATTCGATATAGGAACACCCTAAGTGGTTATATCGTAAATCGATATAGGAATACCATATTTGGTTATATCGTAATTCGATATAGGAACACCATAAGTGGTTATATCTTAAATCGCTATAGGAACACCATATGTGGTTATATCGAGTAATAGGGTCAGAGTTCCTTCTATTACGGAATTCGGTATAGGATTACCACATCTGAAAATCGAGATTCCTAGTCTAGGATTGAGACTAGTCTAAAAAGTAGAGTCACGAGGTTGAGTGACAGTATATCGATTTGTATTGATGAATGTTAAGTTATGTTCCTGATATTGGTACATGCTTAGAATAGATTTATTCTTGATATTGATTTATGTTCCTGATTAGGGTACATGTTTAGAATGTGATTCATTCTTGTTATTGATTCATATCATGATTTTGATATATGATATGATTTTCTGTTATATGCTCTTATATTGTTTATATGATTGCATGTATACATGATTTATACTGGGATATTTATATCTCACCGGAGTTATCCGGCTGTTGTCTTGTTTGTATATGTGCATGGCAACAGGTGGGCTAGGATGAGGGTCAAGAAGAGAACGATGCTGGATTAGATAGCGTGGAGATCCGGGCTTTGAAGCAACTTAGGATTTAGCACTGACTTGTAGTTGAATCTAGTCGGATTATTGTAGAGTATACAATAATTGTATGATATGTTTAATATGTAATTTGAATTTAATTACATTACGTTTCCGCTTTGCATTTTAAAAAAAAATGTAGATCCTGTTTATACTAATTGATTAATTAGTAATAATTATGATTTAAAACATGATTAACGTCCGGGTCCCCACAACAGGTGGTATCAGAGCATTAGGTTCCAGAGCTGTAGTTCCTTGAACTATAGGTTCCTTAGCACTGAGATAGAGAAGAGTGAGCGGGGTAGAATGAGTTTTCTTTCCTTGCATGTGATTGCTAGCATGTGATTGATTATAATGTGGAATTACATTGTGTATGCTAACATGATATTATATGTTACTGCCTGGATTTATATGACATATGATTGAATATAATGTTGAAATTACATTGTATATGCTAAGATTTCAGTATGTTTTTACTGTATATGAAGCTACATGGTACCTGAATATCTGAGTTGATTTTGAAAAGGGATCGGTTACGGTGGCCGGAAACGCAACGGAAGCACAAAAATTTCGATTTTAGCATATAAATTTCGGCCACCTCAAGATTTGTGTAGGAAATACAATAAAACACAAAAATGACATTTATAGTGTGTTTAGAAATGTACCTATCAATCTTAAAAGATTGATGATGGCTCCAACTTAGTTGATATACAACTAAGCTCTTGATGGCAAGACAATCTACAAGCTTCACCTTGTTCTTGAATCTTTCCTTCAAAATTAGGCCCACCACTAGCAAACTAGAACCCCTTTTATTTTGCACTAGAAAAATAAAAGGATTTTTCAAGGAGAAGTATTTTTCTTCCTCAACACTTGAAGAGAAAAATTGAGAGAAAATTTTGAGAGAATTATGCATCAATATTTCGGCCATTGTATGTATCAATGGGGAAAAGGGAGACTTGTCTTGGTCTTGCAAAAAGTAGAGACAAAAGTAGCATGCCAAGCCTTGATAGTTGCAAAAGTTGTCTCCAACCCTTCACCTCCCATGCATGCATATTATATGGTTTATTATCAAAATAAAAACCATGGACTAAATTTAATTATCTCAAACATATTTGAGACTAATTAAACATTACTTGAATTTACCTAAGTCCCACTAGTTAAATAATTAATTTAAATCGAGCTCTACAAGACTCAATATATTTAATTAATTCAACACTTGAATTAATTTAATTATTTGGACTCTACTAGGTCCACTAGTGTTTAATTAATTCAACACTTGAATTAATTTAATTTAGTCCATAATAACGTTTATGAAAATCACAATTTTCAAATACATTATTCAATTGGCCAAATTTTAATTTAGGAACACTTCCATAAATTAAAATTTACATTTCTCTCATAGAAGTCATACTTCTATTTTTCCATACACTTATAAACTCATTTATAAGTCGTTCAACACATTGAACTAATTTTACTTCTCAACGGGATCTAGAAAGCTAGCACTTGTGTGGCCCTCAATGGTTCATTGATACAACTAGCCGTGGGTTCACATCTCCATGTGATTCGGACTAAACATGTCCTTATATGAGCATACCCCAATTGCTCCATTCTTACTTATCAACTCTTTGATAACAAGAACGTCAGAACTCAAGTCTGATAGCACCCAACGAATCATGTTAAACGCCTAGCAACATCGCTTACATGATTCCCTAGGTATCAAATGATAGTGCCTGCAAGAACCATTCAATTATGGTTAGCGTACAGTACGGTCCCTTCAACTCATATATCCCGACCGATTCGACAACCATTGGTTTATCGAGAGTTGTCAATGAATCGATACTATGTGTCATGTTGTAGTTGCATCGATGGTGTAATCTATGAAACCCCTTTCATAATTACCACCATACTCTGATCAGAGATTTCAATCTACATACACATGAGAACACATAGGATATCCATACCCGAAGGTAAGCGGTGAATCCCCGACTACAATGCATCGACTCCTATATGTTTCGACAGAACACCCAACTTTGCCACCTGATGACCCCATGAGAGTCGGTAAACAAGCCAAAGTGTAATTCTAGCATATAGAGTCTCAATGTTGTCCCGGGTCATAAGGACTAATGGTGTACAACCATAAACTAGGACTATTCCACTCGATAAGTGAGAACCACTTGGAAAGTCCTTTTATGGAGGGTTGTTCAGTGCACTCTACAAGGAGCACCTATCTGCATGTTCGGACATCACAATGTCCCCTACCAATGAAACATGGTACTCACATCGCAGATACTAGTCTCTAACTCGAGCGGCCTATATCCTTCTTAGTGGCGGCTGAATCGACTAGGAACCGTTTAGAATATACAGTATTCCAAATATGAGTTTCATGATACTCATCATATGAGCATCTCATATTCTTTCTACTATTTGTATATTCAAGGACTTTATCTATGCAACTAGCATGGGTATACAGATAAAGATGCGTCAATATAATAAATTCAAATATTATTAAAATAAAGATCGTTTATACATAGAGTTTCATCGTGAACACTCGGCCAACACTTGGCTCGACGGGCACCTACTCTAACAGATTTGGTAATATGTATTATTTGAAACTGGATCAGAACCAATTCTTGATCAGATGTAAGCTGATCAGATTGGGATTGAGACGGATTTGTCTCATGTTACTACTAATATCTGTGATTATCAGATACTCCTCCTAGAAGGATTCCAGAAAGGGGTAATACTTCGTCTGATCAGATAGATGTATCAGAAACTCAGATGGAAATAAAGTTGGGAGAGTTCCAGTTATTGCAACCGCCGATTCTGAGTGGTATCGAGACGTCTGAAGGTTGTGAAAACTGGTTTGATGACATAGAAATACTGTTCGATTTACTTGATTGTACAGATGAACAGAGAGTTAAACTGGTGCCCATCAGTTAAGAGAGGCTGCCAGGAGTTGGTGGATTACAACCAAAGGAATATTAGAACTACGTGGTACTGTGATCACATGGGAAGTCTTTAAAGCTGAATTTTATCGAAGATTCTTCGCAGGATCGTACCGAGAGGACAAGAAATTAGAATTTGAGAATTTGAGCCAAGGTCAACTGAATATTGAAGGGTATGTTGATAAATTCTCTACTCTACTGCATTTTGCTCATCATGTAGCTGGGAATGATGAAGCTGTAATGGCTCAGTTCATTAGAGGATTGAACTCGGAGATAGTTGCATTGATGAATATACAGCGACCGTACCATTTTGCTGATGCCTTGAGTAGAGCGAAGAGAGCGGAGACGAGTCTGATTAGACAACTAGGAAGGTTGTGTGTGATACAACCCCAGACACAGCAATCCCCTCTCCGATTTGATCGTGGTAGCACGAGTGGAAAGCAGGAATTGCTGAAAGCTCGAAAGAAGCCATTCAAGAAGTTAGAGAGTGGTTCCTCTAGCTCTAGTAGTTCCAGCCCGAGTTATACTGGAACCTATTGCAGAGTTTGTGGCGGGAGACATCTCACGGAGCAATGCCGGGGAGTAACTGGTAGGTGCAATATCTGTAAACAACAAGGACATTTCGCTAAAGCTTGTCCACAGAGAGGTCCCTGAAGATTTCAGGGAGCAGGATCATCTGGTGGAAAGGAGCGAGGAACAGAACCAGGACACCCTTGATGATACAGTGACAGGTACTGATCTTTTATGATTGTATTGCATATGTATTGATATATACGAATGCATTCTTGATGTTTATCTGTGACTGAGTTGCGTTGATATATGTTGTACCTGTTGGGTCTGTGTTACTGTAGTACTGACCTTTATACTCTTTGGGGAAAAGAATTGATATCGGTGAATTCTGTGACATATTATATACTACAGTAAGCTGAGAATGAAAACGAGTTAAAGGGTGTTGTACTTGTGTTGCTTGATTCGGATTACGTTATTGATATTGATATATCGAACAAGTACAGAGCTATTTTAGATTCTTTCCAGGAGATGGTAAGATTCGAACCTGAAATGGCCAAGGAATGAATGTTATACGATAAGGATTTAGATTTTAAATTCCTTGATATCTGTATTGTTATGATTCGATGATTATCGAAAGGAATGGAGTAATTCCTTATGTATTCAGTTGATGACTGAAGTTGAGTCTATCATGAATAGATTTACTAGTAGCAGGAAGTTTGCTATAGTCTTTCAGATGATATTTCAGGTTTGTTCTGTATCAGGAAGAATGATGTCAGCCTTGATTCGATACCAGGTATGGGTTTCATTTTAGAATTTCTTATAAAATAATACTGATTGAACTGAAAGAATTGGAATGTCAGTTGAAAGATTTACTGCCGGAGAATTAGAGTTACACCTGATTATGTGTTTCTCTGTAAAAGACTTCAGTTCTGTGTTTGGATTGATAAAGTCTGTGTTCGGAAGTGTTATGATGATTTTATGCTTGTTTTGTCTATGACATTTTATTATATTCATAGCATATAACCGATTGAATTGAACAGTTGAAATTTTTATTGAATATTCTGGGAACTGAAATTGTTGTATACAAAATTGTTCGGATATGTATCGGGATGGTAAAAGATTGTATTCAGAGTCCGTGATATCTGAAAATAGTATACTGATTGATTGTAGCACGGTGAGACCGTGATCAATGGCTGAGTACGACATTGAATATGGCAGAATTTTCGAAATGTCAGAAATTGCGTTCTATGCAGTTATTAGATCAGTATTGCGTATTGATATTCTGAATCTGATCCGATATTATTATCGTTCTGAGTTCGTTTTTAGATACCGATTGTTATGAACCGTTGAGCTTATATACAGTTCAGTCGAGTCAGAACTGATTTTGAAGATTAAATGTAGTATCCCGATGCCTAATTTGAGTTAATTATTGGATTAATTATATTTCGGTGAGATCGGAAGGACCGAACCGGGTTCGGATCGTCCGAATAGGGTTCGGATCGTCCGAAAAGGGTTCGGATCGTCCGAAGACAGGTGGCTGGACACGTGGAAGACATGCAGAGTTCGGATCGTCCAATCAGGGTTCGGATCGTCCGAAGACAGGTGTCTGGACACGTGGAAGACATGCAGGGTTCGGATCGTCCGATAAGGGTTCGGAAGGTCCGAAGGGTACAGGGTTCGGATCGTCCGAAGTGGATCGGATCGTCTGAAGAGGATCGGATCGTCCGATCGTTGTCTATAAATAGAGGCGCGAGGCTTCACTTTTTACTCGCCAATTCCGAGTGTTCCAGAGCGTTTTAGTCGTTTCTGATGGGTTTCTAGTCTTTTCCCGAGGTTTAGGCACTAGCGGGGAGCTACTGGTTTTGTAGCGGAGCTGTGCTCTAGTTGGGAGCTAGCGGCATCAGTGGGCTGACTACGGACGCAGGCTTGATTCTAGGGCTGATTGCTAGGATCTACTGATTTGAGGTACGAAAGTACTATCCGAGATAGCAGGATTGAGTATGCTTTACTATGTGTTGCATGTTTATATGTTGCATTATTATCTGTCATATGATGCATGGTTTATTATGCGGCATTTGCATAATCATGTTGAGCCTGACTATTTTTGAGATAGCCTGTTGAGAGGGTGCTCAGCCCTCGTTTGTTGTGGATGGTTGACCCCGTTGGCCGACGGTGGTCAGGTCACCGGTATATCCACAGGTTTATTTTGGTATGGGAGCCACCTCCTGGTGCGACGGCGCAGAGTGCTACATACCTTGACGTCATTTACCTGAGCAGTATTTCGATATACCCAGATCCTGGTATCCAGTACATTTTGCATACATGCATGTCATAGTCTTGTATACTCATGCTTTCGGTGCTGAGCGTTTTATGCTCACGTCCTCGGTTTATCTCTGTTTTGGACACCCTATTCGATGGGGCAGGTCTCAGGTTGGACGGTCCAGGAGGGAGTGGACAGGGAGCTGGCAGAGGTTGACTTGTAGTTATTGGTATTTGTTATTGGAATTTAGTTCGATCTGGTTGTTTAAGTATTTTGTACTTACAGATTCGATTGGGTTGTACTACTGTTTTTCCGCTGTTTTACCTGATTCAGTTTTAATGTTAATTTTGCATGCTTAAGTTCTGATTAGTAGGTGATTCTGGAACGGGTCACTACATTTATGGTATCAGAGCATGCATCAAGATTTTGGGATTTAGAACTGTTCTTTTGGGTTTAATCTCTGGTAACTTTTGTAGCTAAAAGATGTCTGGTTTTGACGACGATGCTAGTAGTCATGGCAGCGTTGGACGCTGGGGAGACCACGACGATCGGGAGCGTCGTCGAGAGCATCGAGAACGTCGTCAACACCGTCGTGATGAGCTTCGGAGTTTTAGTATGCATCGGTTCTTGCAGATGGGGCCGAAACCTCTTTCGGGCGGTGAGACTCCGGATGTTGCGGAGAACTGGCTTGAGAGGATGGAGAGCTGCTTCAAGACTTTTCAGTGCTCGGCGGAGCAGCAGATTGTTACCCTTGATTTCTTGCTGGAGGGTGGTGCGCGCAAGTGGTGGAGGTCTACCTCTGCACCGATAGTTCAGCGACATGGTCGAGTTCTTTGGGCCGATTTCCGAGCCGCTTTCATGTTGCTTTACTTTCCGCCAGCTCTTCTGCAGACCAAGGCGATTGAGTTGATCAATCTGAAGCAGGGAAGTTTGTCTGTTGATGAGTATCAGCAGAAGTTCTTTGAGTTGCTTCCGTATGTTCCACATGTCAGTGACAATGCTAGTGCCAAGTATAATCATTTTCTTCAGGGCCTCAATCAGGAGATTTATGATCGGGTTGTTGTCTGCGATGATCCGACATCGTATGAGGGTCTTGTGAATCGTTGTCGCCAAGCTGAGGGCAGTTTGCTGAGAGGTCGAGCCATGCAGTCTGCTCGTCCTACTAGTTCTTTGGGTCCCCGCGCCCAAGCATTCAAGAAGGCTGGATCTACTTCTTCTTCCTCTGGATCTGGAGGAATTCACCATTTTGGGAAGAAGAAGGGCCCGTGTCAGCATTGCGGGAAGGATCATCCGACGGAGCGTTGTCGCAAGGTTGCGGGTGCTTGTTACAAGTGCGGTGAGATGGGCCACATGAAGAGAGATTGTCCACAGACGGGCGGAGGATCAGGATCTGGTTCTCAGGCTTCAGTTCATCAGAGGCCACAGCAAGGACAATCTACTCAGGGTTCTAACCTCCGACCGCGTACTCAAGGGCAGGTCTTTGCTCTTAACCAGGATCAGGCTGCTGAGGAGAACGAGAGAGTTATCGCAGGTTTATTTTTATTATGTGGATTACCTGCTTACGTTCTCATTGATACTGGTGCATCTCATTCATTCATATCTGCGAGATTTGCTAAGCGTCATGCATTACCTTTCACTTCTTTGGGCGTTGTGGTATCTGTTTCCACACCGATGGGTCATTCGGTGTTAGCTAAACGTCTAGTTTTGGGTTGTCCTCTAGAGTTTGAGGGTAATGTTTTAACTGCTAATTTGATGATTCTTGCGATGGAGGATTTTGATTGCATTCTGGGAATAGATGTGCTGACTGTGTTTAGAGCTACTGTGGACTGTTATCAGAAGTTTGTGCAGTTTCGTCCAGTTGAGGGCGACAGTTGGTTTTTCTATGGAGAGGGAGCGCGACCCCCGATGCCCGTGGTTTCTGCTCTGAAAGCCTATCGTGCTTTAGAGTCGGGCGGGGAAGGCTACCTTATCTATGCTATTGATTCGTCCGCAGTTAGTGTCGGTATCAGTAACATTCCAGTGGTTTGTGATTTTCCGGATGTTTTTCCCGAAGAGATTCCTGGTTTTCCTCCCGTTCGGGATGTGGATTTCGGCATTGATTTAGTGCCAGGCACGGCACCAATCTCTAGAGCTCCTTATCGTTTAGCTCCATCGGAGATGCAAGAATTGAAACAGCAGTTGCAGGATCTTCTTGACAAGGGGTATATTCGACCCAGTGTGTCCCCGTGGGGAGCACCAGTTCTTTTTGTCAAAAAGAAGGATGGTTCTATGCGGCTCTGCATAGATTATCGGCAGTTGAATCGTGCTACGATAAAGAATAAGTATCCGTTGCCACGGATTGATGATTTATTTGATCAACTACAAGGTACCTCTGTGTATTCCAAGATTGATTTAAGGTCTGGTTATCATCAGCTTCGAGTTCATCAGGGCGATATATCGAAGACTGCATTCAGGACCCGGTATGGGCATTATGAGTTTCTGGTTATGCCTTTTGGGGTGACGAATGCACCAGCAGTTTTTATGGATCTGATGAATCGGGTTTTTCGGGAATTCTTGGATAAGTTTGTTGTGGTGTTTATAGATGATATCTTAATCTATTCGCATGATCAGCAAGAACACGCACAACACTTAAGGATTATTTTACAGACACTTCGCGAGAACCAGCTTTATGCGAAGTTGAGTAAATGTGAGTTTTGGATTGACAGGGTTGTATTCCTTGGGCATATCATTTCTAGCAAGGGAGTTTCAGTTGACCCGAGCAAGGTGGAAGCGGTATTGAACTGGTCGCGTCCGACGACAGTAGCCGAGATCCGCAGTTTTCTGGGATTGGCTGGGTATTATCGCCGTTTCATTGTCAACTTCTCTCAGATTGCTAAGCCACTCACTCAGCTCACTCGGAAAGATGTTTCATTTGAGTGGACATCAGAGTGCGAAGAGAGTTTCTTGGAACTTCGCAGACGTTTGACATCTGCGCCTGTTTTGGCTCTACCGTCTGGATCTTGTGGTTTCAGTGTTTACACCGATGCCTCTTTACAGGGACTAGGGTGTGTTCTGATGCAGAATGTGCATGTGATTGCTTATGCGTCGAGACAGTTGAAACCTCATGAGGAAAACTATCCTGTTCATGATCTGGAATTAGCAGCGATCGTTTTTGCTTTGAAAATCTGGCGCCATTATCTGTATGGTGAGCGATTTGAGATCTTCACTGATCATAAGAGTTTGAAGTATCTGTTCACTCAGGCTGAGTTGAACATGCGTCAGCGTCGTTGGATGGATCTACTCAAGGATTACGATTGTGAGATCAAGTATCATCCAGGATCTGCGAATCTCACGGCCGATGCTCTTAGTCGCAAGGTGAGATTATCTGCTCTTCAGACTTGTGCTGTATCTGGGATTATTCAGGATTTCTGTTCGATGGGATTCAATTGTAAGCATCGGAAGGGAACAAAGAGTATCCGTATAGCTACTATTTTGTCCGAGCCAGTTTTGTATTCTCGGATTAGAGATGCTCAGATGTCTGATTCTAAGGTTCAGAAATTAGCTCAGTTGGCTGATGGAGATAATACTTCTGGATTCCACTATCAGTCCGAGGGTCTTTTGTGCTTATCTGGTCGTGTTGTTGTACCAGAATATGACACTTTGAGGGAGGAGATTTTGTCCCAGGCTCATCGTAGCAAGTTGAGTGTTCATCCAGGGAGCAACAAGATGTATAAGGATTTGAGGACTCGATTTTGGTGGAAAGGTATGAAACGTAATGTTTATCAGTATGTCTCCAAGTGCCTAGTCTGTCAGCAGGGGAAGGCTGAGTATCGACGACCTGGAGGTTTGTTGCAGAATCTTCCTATTCCGGAGTGGAAGTGGGAGCATATCACGATGGACTTCGTGACTCACTTGCCTATGTCTGTGGGGAATAGAGATGCTATCTGGGTGGTAGTGGATCGGCTTACTAAGTCTGCCCATTTTCTTCCATATAACAGAGATTTCACTTTCGATCGGATGGCACGGTTGTACATTCAGGAGATTGTACGGTTTCATGGTGTGCCCGTGAGTATCGTTAGTGACAGAGATCCTCGATTTACATCTAGATTTTGGGGCAGCTTTCAGCAAGCTTTGGGCACTACCTTGAGTTTGAGTACTGCATATCACCCAGAGACTGACGGTCAGTCAGAGAGGACTATTCGTACTCTTGAGGATATGTTGAGATCTTGTGTGATGGATTTCGGGCCAGCTTGGCAGGATCATCTGCCACTGATAGAGTTTGCATACAACAACAGTTTTCATAGGAGTATTGGTATGTCTCCGTTTGAAGCATTGTATGGTCGACGTTGTCGTACTCCTCTGTTCTGGGAGGAAGTCGGAGAACGACAGGTCGAGGGTCCAGAATTGATTCAGCAGGCCATGGACAAAGTTCTTGTGATCAAACAGCGGATTAAGACTGCTCAGGATCGACAAGCGAGTTATGCGAACACCAAGCGCAGACCTCTTCATTTTGATGCAGGTGAGAAAGTGTTTCTCAAGGTATCACCTTTTCGGAGGATTCTGAGATTTGGACTCAAGGGTAAGCTATCTCCGAGATTCATTGGTCCTTTTGAGATCTTAGAATGTGTGGGAGATTTGGCCTACAGATTAGCTTTGCCACCGTATCTGTCTAGTGTTCACAATGTGTTTCATGTGTCCTTGTTGAGACGATACGTAGCGGATGAGTCTCATGTTTTGCATCCAACAGAAGTTCAGCTGAATCCGGATTTGTCTTTTGTAGAAAGACCGGTTTCGATCTTAGACCGGAAGGATAAGGTACTGCGGCATAAGACTATTCCTCTTGTCTCAGTGCAGTGGCAGCGCCGAGGTACTGAAGAAGCTACTTGGGAACTAGAGAGTCGCATGCGGTCAGAGCATCCAGAGTTGTTCTAGTTGTAGTATTTTCAGTTATGATTGTAATTTCAGTTGTGCTTTCAGTTGTAATTCATTCTTAAGTTGAATGTATTGTTGTTCAGAATTGTCATTCTTCAGACTCGATTTCGCGGACGAAATCCTTTTTAGAGGGGGAGAATGTAGTATCCCAATGCCTAATTTGAGTTAATTATTGGATTAATTATATTTCGGTGAGATCGGAAGGACCGAACCGGGTTCGGATCGTCCGAATAGGGTTCGGATTGTCCGAAAAGGGTTCGGATCGTCCGAAGACAGGTGGCTGGACACGTGGAAGACATGCAGAGTTCGGATCGTCCGACCAGGGTTCGGATCGTCCGAAGACAGGTGTCTGGACACGTGGAAGACATGCAGGGTTCGGATCGTCCGATAAGGGTTCGGAAGGTCCGAAGGGTACAGGGTTCGGATCGTCCGAAGTGGATCGGATCGTCCGAAGAGGATCGGATCGTCCGATCGTTGTCTATAAATAGAGGCGCGAGGCTTCACTTTTTACTCGCCAATTCCGAGTGTTCCAGAGCGTTTTAGTCGTTTCTGATGGGTTTCTAGTCTTTTCCCGAGGTTTAGGCACTAACGGGGAGCTACTGGTTTTGTAGCGGAGCTGTGCTCTAGTTGGGAGCTAGCGGCATCAGTGGGCTGACTACGGACGCAGGCTTGATTCTAGGGCTGATTGCTAGGATCTACTGATTTGAGGTACGAAAGTACTATCCGAGATAGCAGGATTGAGTATGCTTTACTATGTGTTGCATGTTTATATGTTGCATTATTATCTGTCATATGATGCATGGTTTATTATGCGGCATTTGCATAATCATGTTGAGCCTGACTATTTTTGAGATAGCCTGTTGAGAGGGTGCTCAGTCCTCGTTTGTTGTGGATGGTTGGACCCCGTTGGCCGACGGTGGTCAGGTCACCGGTATATCCACAGGTTTATTTTGGTATGGGAGCCACCTCCTGGTGCGACGGCGCAGAGTGCTACATACCTTGACGTCATTTACCTGAGCAGTATTTCGATATACCCAGATCCTGGTATCTAGTACATTTTGCATACATGCATGTCATAGTCTTGTATACTCATGCTTTCGGTGCTGAGCGTTTTATGCTCACGTCCTCGGTTTATCTCTGTTTTGGACACCCTATTCGATGGGGCAGGTCTCAGGTTGGACGGTCCAGGAGGGAGTGGACAGGGAGCTGGCAGAGGTTGACTTGTAGTTATTGGTATTTGTTATTGGAATTTAGTTCGATCTGGTTGTTTAAGTATTTTGTACTTACAGATTCGATTGGGTTGTACTACTGTTTTTCCGCTGTTTTACCTGATTCAGTTTTAATGTTAATTTTGCATGCTTAAGTTCTGATTAGTAGGTGATTCTGGAACGGGTCACTACATTAAAGCAGTTAAGAAGTTTGATCAGATTGTTCAAAACTTGATTTGATAGTCAGAACCGAATACCAGGTAGGTATTTCTTCTTTAATTTATGTTATTAACTAATTTGTTTATATCAGTAGTTCAGATCTGAAATCACGGATAGGGTCAGAAATGCACCGTAGTGGATTCAGTGTTCAGTCTGATGATTGAAAATGTATGATATTCGAACAAATAATTGTGATATAGACAGATGAGATCAGTTATGATAGAAATTGTATTGAAATATTGGCAGAAATTGTACTGATACGTCTGAATCGCTAACAGAAAAGACAGAAAGATAGAAATCAGAAGATTTATTACAGAATTGTATAGTTCTAAATAGAAATGGGAGTACATTTCTATGGCTTTTGTAATGAAATTACCGCCATTTTTCCAGATTAGGATATGATATGATTGTGATTGACAGATTGTTCAATCTATATCTATTAGTTTGTACAAGATGACGCACAAATATAACCAAATGACACAGATCGATGTCAGGAAAAATGGTCAGAATAATTAGAATACAGAAATAGAGTATATCGGATTATGATTTCCGGTTGATTTTGTACTTATGACAGGGTATACCACGAGCTTTCTCTCAGACTTGTCACAGATTGACAGACATTCAGGGTATATTTTATCCAGATTTGAAATCAGAGGTTGATACAAGAAAGAGATTTCAGAATGAATTCATTGAGACGAGAGTTTGATTTAAACTCTGTTATACATATCTTCTGATATATCTGAATTGATTGTTTGTGAGTTCGAGGACGAACTCAGATCTAAGAAGGGGAGAAACGTAATGCCCAGGAATTATAGAATTGATAAACCAAGATTATTAATCTTCATTAACGTGAGACTCGGAAGATATGAGAATGCATGACATGCAATGAGGGTAGAAAAGACATGAGAAAATAAGAATTTTTATTTGAGACAAGACCGCACCCGCGCCCAGAACAGGAGTGCACCCGCGGTCATGCAATTGTGGATTTTTGTAAGAAAGGCCGAAGCCACACCGCACTCGCGGTGCAACAAAGACCGCACCTGCGATGCATGGACAGAAAGTTGGCAAATTTTATTCGAAGCGATACCGCACCCGCGGTGCAAGAGGGACCGCACCCGCGGTAGTGACACCGCACCTGCGGTCTTGTATGTAGCGCACCCGCGGTCGAAGATTTTTGAAAATTATAAAGTAGCCGAAGCTTGAGCGCACCCGCGCTGCTGAACACACCGCACCCGCGGGCATGCGTGTCGCTTGAAAAATGATGCCACGTTTCATGAAGTGCATGCAGTATATATACAGAAGAATGACACGTTATTTCCTCAGAATTCAGACAAAAGGGGCGAAGACTTTGAAAGAAAATCCTTACGCCTTTTAGATTTGCGATTGTGGAAAATCCGTCTATCAGAATTCGAATCCGAACGCAGTATCGTGCTCCTTTCGCTACGAGCTACACAAGGACGTAAGTTTTGTTACATTTTGAGATGTTTTGAAAATATGATGTTGCTAGAATCGAATATGATTCAGATATGATGTTTCTGCTACCGTAAATATTATAGAATTGAAGTCAGATTAAAGAACAGATTGTTTATGTAATTGTTATGATTTTTGAAAGATATTGACTGAGATTCTATATCAGAATTGTGTTAGTATTCAGAGTATGAATTATATTAACACAGATTTTGAGTTCCAGTATTATATTTGTGATGTTCAGAATTGACGGGGTTATTCAGATTGTATTGTTATGCCGTCGAAACATCAGTTGATTCGATATTGATCAGAGTATATTTCGATTTGAATATTAATCAGAACATGTATTGAATTGAGTTGTGTATTGATATTATACCTATTCAATTGTCATTATCAGATTGAGAATGGACCGAGATAGAGTCGGGACTTCTTCTTCTTTTTCTTCTGAGCGAGAAGATAAAGGTATAAATTAATGTTGAGTTGGGATTGCACAACTCGAGTGAGGTTTGACTCGAGTTTCCCTAAATCACATACTTTACTTTATTGCATTGATATTTGCATTGAGTTGATTGATATACTTGTTCTCTTGAATTATAGATGACAGGTGTTAGACGAGTAATCTTGTGACAGAAGTGCCTGATAGTGGTGGTATCTCCACGGGCACATTGCACGATGTCTCAAGATAGGATGTTAGCGATGGAGCTACAGTCCATGACGGTTAGATCAGGACACCGGATGTTTGGTTATATCGAGTAAATAGAATTGGAATTTATTCTATTACGGAATTCGATATAGGAACACCATATTTGGTTATATTGTAATTCGATATAGGAACACCCTAAGTGGTTATATCGTAAATAGATATAGGAATACCATATTTGGTTATATCGTAATTCGATATAGGAACACCATAAGTGGTTATATCGTAAATCGATATAGGAACACCATATGTGGTTATATCGAGTAATAGGGTCAGAGTTCCTTCTATTACGGAATTCGGTATAGGATCACCACATCTGAAAATCGGGATTCTTATGCTAGGATTGTGTGGGGACCCGGACGCTAATCAAGTTCTTAATCATCATTGGGACCAATTAATCAATAATAAAACAGGGTCTAAATTTTTATTTTATTTTATTTTTTTTAAACTGCGGAACGTAGTGATATACAACATATATATATATAAAATACAAATCTTGTATTTCAACATTTATTCAAACTAGGGTTTAAAACTAAAGTCAAGTGTTTAACCCTATATCTAGTCCAAGTCCGGTGCCACCACTCTAATCACGATCTAGCTCTTCATCTCCTCGACCCTGGACCTGTCCCACCTGTTGTCAAGTACACATACAGACAAGACAACAGCCGGATATACCGGTGAGAATATAATCCCCAGTATAAATCAATGAAACATGCAATCATATAAATCATATAAAGCATGTAATCAGGTAACATGAATATGTATCAAAATCTGAAACATAAACAATATCAAATCAAACTGTCGACATCAATCATAATTCAGACTAGACTCAATCCTAGTCTAGGGATCCCGGTTTCCAGATGTGGTATTCCTATATCGAATTCCGTAAAGGATGGAACCATAATATCTATTACTCGATATAACCAGTGCCCTGGTATTCCTATATCGAATTCCGTAATAGAAGAATTCCAATACCCTTTACTCGATATAACCAAATATGGTGTTCCTATATCGAATTCCGTAATAGATTCCATTACTCGATATAACCAAACATTCAGTGTCCTGACCTAACCGTCAAGGACTGTAGCTCTATCACTAGCATCCTATCTTGAGACATAGTGCAATGTGCCGTGGTGATACCACCACTATCCGGCACTTCTGTCCCAAGATAACTTGTCTAATATCTGTCATCTAAATACAAGAGAACAAGTACATTAATCAATGTAATGCAAATATCCATGCAATAAAATAAAGTATGTGATTTAGGGAAACCCAAGTCTAAACCGACTCAAGTCCATCTCCCAATACCACATTGACTTATACCTTTCTTTCGTCGGTTTCTGGCTCAGTCGAAGTCCTGAATTCAAAGCCTGTCTGGTACTGACAATATCAATAATCTCATATCAATATACTAGTCAACTCCATAATAATCTGATCAATCTGGAATTAATTCAAAATCAACAGTATAACGGTACAATTCCAATATTCCCGTCTATACCCATTCATCAGATAACATTTACCATCTATAACTCATATCCAATACCATCTATCATCAATCCATAATCCAAATCTGTCCGGTATCACTGATTATAATCAGAAAATCATAGCAATTCCATAATCAGTCTATTTCTTAATCTGACTTCGATTCTACGATGTCTCACATATCAAGAACATCATATATGAATCCTATTTAATTCTGACAATAGCATAATTTCAAAGCATGTCAAAACGTAGCAAAACTTACGTCAAAGTGTAGCCTACGTCGATCGGATAACAGTACCGAAGTCGGATTACAATTCGGACGGACGGATTGATCACACGATTGAAATTGAAATCAAATTCCAAAACTTTCTCTCAATTTCTCGATTTTTCGTTTCTATCTATATATATATAATATATATATATATATATATATATATATATATATATATATATATATATATATATACACGTACATGCAATTGCCAAATGTCGAATTTTCCTTCTGCATGACTCGCGCATATGCGCCACATCTTCCGCGCATATGCGCGAGACCTACTGGATTCGGCCTCGGCAGCTCGCGCATATGCGCGACTCTTTCCGCGCATATGCGCGAGGGCTACTGGAGTTTACCGTGGCGTTCCGCACAACTCGCGCATATGCGCGCACATTCATCGCGCATATGCGCGAGACCTTCTGTCCTGTTGGCGCATGTGCGCGCATTGGTTCGCGCATGTGCGCCACAGCTACTGTCCTCGCACATTCCTTTTCACATGTAATCTTATTTCGTGTCTCGGTTAATCCTTTCATAATCATATCAAATTATAATTCAATAATTACTGATTACTGGGATTAATTTTCCAGGCATTACAGATTGAGTCTAGTCTAAAAAGTAGAGTCACGAGGTTGAGTGACAGTATATCGATTTGTATTGATGAATGTTAAGTTATGTTCCTGATATTGGTACATGCTTAGAATAGAATTTATTCTTGATATTAATTTATGTTCCTGATTAGGGTACATGTTTAGAATGTGATTCATTATTGTTATTGATTCATATCATGATTTTGATATATGATATGATTTTCTGTTATATGTTCTTATATTGTTTATATGATTGCATGTATACATGATTTATACTGGGATATTTATATCTCACCGGAGTTATCCGGCTGTTGTCTTGTTTGTATGTGTGCATGGCAACAGGTGGGCTAGGATGAGGGTCAAGAAGAGAACGAGGTTGGATTAGATAGCGTGGAGATCCGGGCTTTGAAGCAACTTAGGATTTAGCACTGACTTGTAGTTGAATCTAGTCGGATTATTGTAGAGTATACAATAATTGTATGATATGTTTAATATGTAATTTGAATTTAATTACATTACGTTTCCGCTTTGCATTTTAAAAAAAATGTAGACCCTGTTTATACTAATTGATTAATTAGTAATAATTATGATTTAAAACATGATTAACGTCCGGGTCTCCACAGTATTAGCCTATGGCAATGACATGATGCTTATCATGCCCAAATTACTTACTAAAAAAAAATACATATTTAATTCTTTGATTTTTGAGAAGTTATATATTATTATTTTTTAACATGTGATAAAAAAAAATTTAAATCAAATTCAACAAAATTAATGAGAAATATTTTTTTTTTTAAATTCAATAATTTCTTCTAAATCCACAATCACAAACAATTTTGTGACATATCACGTGTTTGACACATTTGAATGATAACAATAATTGTTTCAACAATATTTTTATCCAAAAAGATTGTTATTTTATCTACAAAATGTCTTCATAATATACACAACAGCCTATTATTTATAAAGAAAAATGAAATATGCGATTATAAATAAATTATGTATAAACCAGAAAATTTATTTTATTAACATTTACTATGTGTATTCCAAAACAATGCCAATAAATTTGTAATGTGTCTCCTAATAAAATGTGTATTTTCTTTAGAATTGGTTTGATCATTTACATTATGGGAAATTTTATACTATCATGTATCCGTGAACTTTGTAATATAGAACGAAATTATCACATTAGTAAATACGTAATAATTAAAAATTTGCACAAATAGAAGAATAATATTTTTTACTTGTCGATCATGAAAGTCAGATTTCAAGCTTAATGTATTGTTGTTTCCATATGAAGGTAGTTCATAATAATGAACAAATCTAAATTTAAACGAACATTACATCTTGTAAAGATTCAACTCGGATATGGTGCTGAAAAGATGAGTCATTTCAGAATTCAATTTTGGAGTAGATAGATTTAGTACGTTAAATAGATTAAAATTGGTTTTTAATATAATATGCAATATTGTATTATTTATAATTTAAAATTCAAATAAGACATCCCAAAGGACAAAAATTATAAATTGGATGCTTTTTGCATAATTATCATACATTAACTGTTTGAAATTATGGAAATCTCGAATTGCATGCATAGGGTGTCAACATTTTTTATTATTGAGGGTAATATATATATGTTTATTGAGGGTAATTTAATGTCCATTTATAACTCTTTGAATCAATCTCTTTTAATTTTCTTGGACTCTCTTATTTAAATTTTTAAGAACACAATTCAAGATATACAATATACGTATGGTTTTGGAAGAAAAATACAATACATTAATTCTTTCAAATTAAGGTAATTTCGAAATTATATGTATCTAGATCAAAAATTTATGATTACTAAATGATAAATTAATATTAATTGGAAAACCTTGTTGTAGTGATAACTTTTAACACTCAACCAATTTAATTTTTAGAAAAATTAAATAAACTAATTAAATATTGTATTTATTTTTTAGTAAGTAATTTGGGCAGGAAATTACTTAAAATAGAAAAATTTATTTTTGAATGATTTACCTCATGAGTGATATTGAACATTGCAATCATTTGTATTTTAAATTTATTTATACAGTTTTTAACTAAACTGATTGATATAATCAATGCAAAATTTTTGATATAGTTTATGTTTTCAATAGAGTTTAGTTTTAATTTGCGTAAAAAAAACAAAAAACATAAATTATATTTGAAGTAATATAAAAGTTAATTAAGTTCAAATATGAATTAAATGAATTGATATAACCAATGCAAACAATAATTGAGGTGATCATTTATTGCAATACATATATGTCAATAATCATGATAAATCTTTCTTTTTTTAGAAATTATATTTTGGCGAGAAATTACTATTTTTTGACAAAAACTCGGTTTTTATATATATATATATATATATATATAATATAATATAGTAAATAATATATTTTGAATTAGTTAAATTTGCAGATAAAAAATAAAAAATATATTTACAAAAATTTAAAATCTAAACAACTAAATATATATAATCAAATATATAAAATAATTATATACATATTTTAAAAATCAGATAAACTCTAATGCTATTAAAATAATATTTTTAACAAAGTTCAAAAACCAAATAATCACATATATACAACAAAAAATAAAAATTTAAATATATAAATATTTAAATTTAAAAAAATAAAGGTGAACCAACCGGTCAGACCAGTTCTTGGTTTTGATCAGTAAAACGGTTTCTGGGAGTGTTTCAGAGCGGTTTTCGACTGAATAGGCCGGTCCGATCTAGGTTTAAAAACATTGGATTGAACATGATATAACTTCTAACCAATCCCAAATATAAAAGCTATATTTCTTTTCCATATGTCTCTATTATATCATCCATGATCTCAAATATAAAAGTTTATATTTCCAACAAAGTTTTATACTATATTATTAAACTCATTAACTAAGATTAAAATGAAACATATCTTTGCTTAATTTTTGGGGTCAAAATTTGTATTCGATGCAAAGGGATCTCTCAAATCGACAAAGTCAAGAATCTATCATCAAAATCTTTTGAGCATATCATCGTGATTCGTGAATACGATGAAAAAAAAAAAAAAAAAAGACATTCGAATGATTTGAAATATTGATATATCTTTAGTGTTTTTTTTAATTTTACATTGCCCAAGAAAATCCAGATAATTATTTAACACAAATTTTTTTTACTATAGTCTCACGAACCAATTTTGTGAGACGAGTCTCCTATTTAGGTAACTAATGAAAAATATTACTTTTTAATGCCAAAAATATTACTTATTCTTGTAAATATGAGAAAGTTGATATGTTTCCGTGAGACGTACTATTTATTTAAATATTCAACTATTATTAAAAATATGTAAAAAGTAATTATTCTATATATTTTTATTTAGAAAAGAGCATGTAAAAATCACAAGTATTCACTACGTATATAGGAGAAAAATAAATTGTAATATTATTTGAATATTTAAATAATTATCGAGAGACCGTTTCTATCTATATTTTGTGAAATGATTTCTTTGATCTAAATTCATGGGACGGATTGACTTGATCCGTATATATAGTCAAAAGTAATTTGACATAAAATGTAATAGATTTCATTGGTCCATAGGATCAAAGATCTGTCTTATAAAATTGAAATGTTAGACATTCTTACATTATTTTTTGTTTAAATACTTATATAATCAACAATGTTTATGTGCTATATAATCTTAAACAAAAAAAAAAATTATTTATGGGTGATTTCAATTTTTTTTTTAATTGAGTAAATCGAAATTGAAATTTCAAATTGATTTTTACAGAAATATATATATATATATATATATATATATATATATATATATATATATATATATATATATATATATATATATTATATCAAATTTGTGTCCAATATGAGGTACCCGGGCCAAGCCCACAATTATATATCCAGTTCTGTGTTTAACCCAATCATTCCAAGTCTTGTAGGGGTTTTCCATATTTAAATCAGAATTACCAGAAATAATTTATGCTTCAGGGCTAAGCTCCCCCGAATTGCAGAGGTTTCTGAACGTAAGTTATTCAAAATACTATTCATTTGAATGCGTGTGTTTGTTTCATTTGGGTGTTGTGGATTAAATCTTGATGTGAATATCTTTAGGAAGCAATATCTTATTTTAACTGTTGAGGAATTAATTTTTGTTTGGCTTCTATTTTATTTTTTTTATAGTTTTTTTTAATTGAATCTTCTGCTTATTTTTAATTGATGTCACAGATTGAGATTGTTATGACATGTTGAATTCTGTGTAGTAATCGGCAGGTCCATGAAAATTTGACTACTGTAATCCCGGAACATTTATTTATTTATTTTTTTCCCAAAGAAACGAATGCTTGTTTTGATCATGTTTTCTATTGAGGGAATATGGTGTTTCTTTTAATGATGTAATTTTTTAATATACAGAGTTGACAGACCATTGCATGCGCGAATAGGTGGCCTTATTTTTATTTGTTGATTCGTGGTGGATTTGAAGTCCTTAAGTTTCGTCAGTTTTTGGGTCTAGGTTGGCCCTGTCTCAGGGATGTTGATGGTAGAGTTGTTCCGTGCCTTAGAATTGCCCTTAAGTTAAAAACCTGTGTCCCTAGAAAAGATTTGGTGATTTGTTCCGACTATTTGCGCATTTGCTCGCTTGCACGCTTGGTCTTTGTTTTTGCACAGTGTCAAAATCACGAGGCATAAAAAAGAGCTCAAGTGTCTGGTGCTTAAAGCGCAAAGCAAAGCACACGCTTTATGGGAAAAAAAATGGAAAACAAAATTCTCAAAAAAATAAAAATATAACCAAAAGTCTTTGAAAATGTGATATATGAAATATCAAATATCAAAATAATCGTCATCTTTTTTGTATTTTTCCAATTGAGTCGTAATCTTATCTTGTAAATCATCACCTCTCATCAATCTTGATATGCACTTGTACAAACCCTCCATCACTTCTGTATCATTTTTTATGCCAGGTTTTAATTAAAATACTCTGGATTCAAGAAATATCCATATGCGTGCAAAGGTCGATGGAGTTGAATGGTCCATCTGTCGTCAATGAAGTAAAAAAACTCTACGATTTTTTTCTGATAGCTTCTTTGGCTTTATCCACTGACTCTTAATTATAGACCATACGAGACTTTTTTTCACCATCTACTAGCCGCAATACTTTCACCAAAGGGCCGCCAACTTTTGAAGCATACACTATAGTTTTCCAAAATGAAAGCATCAAAATCACTTTTGCTACACGTTTTCCGACAACCACTTTAGAAAATCGACTATTTGCTCACTTTTCAGAAGAAACATCTTTTTCAAATTCGCTTGTTGTTCTTGAAACTGCTTTAAAGTCAAAAAAGCAGTTGCGAAATGTGTCTTTGCAGTTCTTACCATGTTTCTCTGTCCAAACTCCCTCGTCATGGTCAATACTTGTGGTTTATTGTAAATATTTAATGCAATGTTCTGAGTCGAGAAATTTTTTGAAGATATCCCCGATTAACAAATCTAAACAATTAGCTGCACAGAGAGACCTTACAAGTGTGGAAATCGGTTTTTCAAAAGACGACATGAGAAAACAAAGTAAATTTAATCAAACAAAATGAAAATATCTAATTCTTAATTGAATGCAACATAAAATTAAAATATTACCTGCATTGACATTGCAGCTTGCGTTATCTGTTACAGCTTGAATCACATTCTTTTCTCGAACGCAAATCACAAATTTAGAAAGTAACTCAAACATCTTGTCGCTCGTGTGAGAATACTCCGAAGCATCAAATGATTCAATAAATACACTTCCTTTGAAAACTTTATTAGACTCTTACTCTATTTATCCATCCACCCATCTCATGATCGTGCACCCATATTTAACCTTCACTTCATGATATGATGGATGTTTCGTTCCCAATCCATAACACCCAATAACATTATTTCGATGCTCAAAAGAATCATATTTAATGACATTAATATGAATTCCATCATCATACATCCGTGTAGCGAGTTTCTCAACCGCAATGTCTCTTAATTTCCTTTTATTTTCATAAAATAAGCTTTTATATTTTGAACGTCTTTGTTTGGAAATTTCATCGACATCTTTCATAAAGTAAAGATTAATAGGTCCAATTTGCTGACACTTTTTACTTTGGACTGTAGGATGGATGCTTGAACTGGATATTGTCCGTTTTCCTTTTTGTTTATTAGAATATCAACCTCATATTCTTCTAAATCAACAATATCTTTCATTTGATTTTCAATTCACTTTTTTTCTCCATGAACTCTCCAACTTCTTCTTTAACTTGCTTGGAATATTTCGGACAAGCTTACATATTTCTATTGTCCCCAGCGAAATGTAGCTTATTTCGATAAATCCCGTCATTTGTTGTTTTGCCACAAAAAACACAACTAACAAAACAATATTTGGATTTTTAGTATCCGAAAGTCTAGCATAAGACCAAACAATATCCTTCCGATTTGGCAGATTTGTATTTGACATGTTTAAGAATTAACCAACTGAAAATCATAATAATCAATCAATGAATTGAAAAAAGTAAACAAAACTATAAAAACTAAAGAAGAAATTCATTTTTATCTTCTAAAACATTAAATATAAAAGAAGAGGAATTCTTACCGATCCATAACTTAGGCAGAGAGGTAGACAAAGCGCCGGCGAGGTCAGATGGGAGGTGGTGAGCCAGAGAGCAGAGGCAGGAGAGCAGCCCAGAAATCAATCGCATCAGGGCTTTTATTTTTATTTTTTAGCAGCGCATGTTTTTTAAAAATTATTTTCGGCGCTTTTCTTTCAAGCGCACTGAAACGCGCACTTCAAAGCGCACGAAGTGCACGCTTTCAACAACTATGTTTTTGCCTCATTTTGTTCATTTTCTCTCACCCCTTTCAACAACTATGTTTTTGCCTCATTTTGTTCATTTTCTCTCACCCCTGGCAATTATGTACATATTTATATTTGTTTGGTCGACATTCTGTTGTCAGTGTTTACTACATCTTTATTTACTTTCTGAGTTAGGTTTTGTTGTTTTCGTGATAATGTATATATACATATACTTGTATTTTCCTTTTAAACCTCGGAGATTTGATAGGCTATAGTTTGCTCTCAACATAACTATCACTTTGTGTATTTAGATCCCTTCTTTAATGTCACTAGTCAACTTGTCATGCTATTTGAAGAAGCTTGCTCAATTACATATGATTTATGGGCATGTAGCACATCTTTGTACAGAGGGGCTGTGGAACTGTAAGTTTGGTCCATTCAAGATTCTTAAACTCAATGAAAATATAATTTTAGTTCGTGATTATTTTGCTGCATTTAGTTTTTCAGTGATATAGAGCTTTCCACTCTTGAATCAATTTTTTTACGAAGATTCTAAAATTGCTTATTGATATTACCAAACTCATATGTGCACTACTTTCATCTTCGAGTTGTGTTCATGATATTTGTTGATCATATGTAGTTTTTCTCTTGTTGATGGACTTTCCAATTAATATTTGATATGTTCCATGGATAAATCTTTACAGCAAGAAAAAGAAAAGGCTATGGTTAGTGAAATGATTGGCAAGCTTACCTCTGGGTGCTGGTGGAAGCAAGTTCAGCTCTAGTGAATCTACTTGTCTCGCATTATTGTGCCCAGCGCTACATGTATATGAGTCCCGCCATCATGAAGCGTCTCCGGCAGTGAAATTATTCAGAGTTTGAAAGAAGTTTGTCAAGTCTTGGTCTCGGAACTCGTAAGCGCACTCCTCTTAACAGTTAAGATAAGCAAGTAATTATATGCAATCTAGACGATGTTTCTTACATCAATAGTCAGTTTTCATCAAAATGTACCTTGATTTTTTGTTATGTCGGCTATTTCTTGATCCAGGCGACCTTCATGTGTGCAGTTTCTAAGTTTAAGTGTCTAATTCTTGAGTTTCTTTGTAATTTTTAAGCTAATGCTTGCGACCTAAAGAATTCCCCACTTAAGCCGCCTTTCTTGGCTCCCTTATTGCATTCACCAATTTTATTTAGAGTGAGTCTCCTGTGAGACCGTCTCACGGATCTTAATCTGTGAGACGGGTCAACCCTACCCATATTCACAAAAAAAGTAGTACTCTTAGCATAAAAAGTAATATTTTTCCATGGATGACCTAAATAAGAGATCCGTCTCACAAATATGACCCGTGAGACCGTCTCACACAAGTTTTTGCCTTTTATTTATTGATTTGACTGTGAAATTGAATTTTTGATATTTTAATAGACAATTTGATAAATTCGTAATTTTGGCAATTCTGGCCTACAATTTAATTTATAATTCAGGTGCAAATGGACATGATCAAAAAAAGTTGAAAATAAAACACAATTTATATAATTTTAAAATAGAATTTACAAAAAGTTTGTCGGATAAAAATTAATTTAATCGTATCCATGAGCTGTCCCTTAAATTATAATGATCTTTAATCAGGAATTAATTGTTAATGAATGGAAATGCTACCAGCTAAATAATCAATTAAATAAGCAGCCAACTATGACTGACATTAACTTATACTTTAAAGAAAATGTGTCGCATATCTGTGCCCTTCCGTTTTTGTCTCCTCCCATGGCTGCTGCTTATGCTTCGCTTCTTGCTCTTGCTCGATCATTGCGAGAGATTTTGGATCTTGAGCAGTATATCGATCCTCTTCACAAAGAAAAAAATGTTTCTCTCAAGGAAAAAGTTGATTTCATCGTTGATTTCTTTGAAGATTATTCAGATAAGTATCAAGAAACACTTGGTCGTGAGGGAAATGGGATTAGAGAAGCTGCATATGAAGCTCAAGATTTCATGGATTCGTATCAGTGTTCGGTGTCAACTATTGGTGATGATGGGAGTTCTGAAGAGGCTGATTTGAACTTGGATCGAGACTTAACCATGGCGTCTGAAAGGATTGGTTTTATTTGGGATGAGACGATGAAGATGAACAACAGGGACACGACAAGAGATCTCCGATCCGTATCTTATTCTTTTCCTGTTGATCGTTCATCCACAGTCCAAACCACTGCCAGAAAAAGGGTAGTGGGATTTGATGATGACTTGCTCGTAATCAAAGAACGGTTATACGAAGACTCTGCTAACCTCCAAATTATCCCAGTTGTCGGGATGGGGGGAATCGGGAAGACGACTCTGGCTAGAAAAGCATACGAAGATTCAATCCTTTCTCAATACTTCGACAAATGCGCATGGATCACAGTGTCACAAGAGTATCAAAGGAGAGAGGTTCTTTCAGGGCTTTTGAAGTCCCTCAAGAATGAACAATCTAATGAGAACGAAGCAGAACTGGCAAAACTAGTGTATCAAAGTCTCATTGGCAGACGATATCTCATTGTGATTGATGATATATGGAGTACCCAGGCATGGGATGATTTGAAGATGACATTCCCAGATGATGGTAGTGGAAGTCGAATCCTGTTAACCACCAGGCTATTAGATGTGGCTTTTGAACAACAATCTTGTCCTCTCCAACTGGTGGAAGTCGGGAAGAAGATTGCGGAAAATTGTGGGGGACTTCCTCTCACCATCGTGGTGGTTGCAGGACTACTCCTTTCTGCAGGCAACGTGATGAGAGAAGAAGTGTGGGAAAATATTTCGGAAAATATAAGTTCTAAAGAGCCTACAATTGCCCTTCAGTGCTCAAAGATACTGTGTTTTAGTTATGATGGGTTACCTCTTCGACTAAAACCATGCTTCCTCTACATAGCAGCTTTTCCTGAAGATTCTGAAATTGATGTTTCTGAGCTAATTAAGTTGTGGGTTGCTGAGGGATTTCTGAAACCAAATGATCAATTCAAATGGTTGGAAGATGTGGGCGAACATTATTTGGAGGATCTGGTGAACAGAAGTTTGCTGTTAGTGAGCAAGAAAGGGCCTGACGGGAAACTCGAAACTGTTGGAATCCATGACATGTTGAGGGAGATTTGCATAACAAAAGCTGAAGAAGAGGGGTTTCTTCATGGTGTCTCATCCAAAACGAATTCCAGAATAGAAATCATAAACAAACCATATCGCCGCCTCCAAATTCATTGCACGCAACATTTTCAGGAATGGAAAATCCTAGATTCGAGCGTGCGTTCGGTTCTAATTTTCTCCGAAAGATACGAGGAGCCAAGATTATATCTACGATCTAGGCACGTCGGTGTCTTGGATGCACTCCAAGTAACTTGGCAGAAATTTTCAAATGTAATATCTACATTCGTCAATTTAAGGTACTTTGCTTTTGCCTTAACCCATGCATCATGTCCCAATGGATTTCCAGTCTCAATATCGAAACAGCCCAATCTCGAAACTATAGTTGTTTATCCAGATGTCATCCTATTCGGAAACTTATGGCAAGTACCATATGAAATCTTAAAGATGCCGAAGTTAAGGCATCTGATCTGGAACTAAGATTTTCGTTTATCCCATCCCTCTGATATAAGAATTGTTCATGAAAGTGATCTACAAACAATTGAGACAGTGGCCGATTTCATATTTACCGAAGAGATAATCAAAAAACTTGTGAATCTGAAGAAATTGGCTGTTGTATATTATATGAAGAATCATGATTGGGATTATTATAATCTCGAAAACCTTTGCCATTTACAAAGCCTCGAGGACTTGCAAATCTCAATGCGCTGCCAGCCTGATCCCTCAATGACATGGAACCATGCTTTTCCAATCGGTCTAAAGAAGTTATTTCTATACGGAGTCCTTTTTCCTTGGGAAAATATGACCATAATTGGGTCGCTTCCGAATCTTCAAGTACTTCAGATGATATGGATGGCAGTCGATGAAGATTCAAAGTGGGTGATGATGGAAGGTCAATTTCTTCAACTCAAGTACTTTCACTCTTCCTTGGATTCTCTGTTGACGTGGAAAATGGAAAAAGAGCATTTCCCGTGTCTTGAAAGCTTGATTCTTGAGCGTGCCGAGCGGATTAATGAAATTCCTAGTGGTATAGGAGAAATAGATACACTTCGATATATTGAGTTGAAGTACTGTAAAAAATCATTGGTAATCTCAGCGAAACAAATGCAAAAGCATCAACATGAAAATGGAAACGATGCTTTCCGTGTTCATGTAATTTATTACTTTGATTAGGATGTTTTGTTTGGAAGTCACATTTGAGAGAGCATATAGTAAGATTTGTATTTCTTTCGATGAAAGATTTTTGTTTTGACAATTTTGCCAAGCAAACAGTGGAATGAGGAAACAAAGGGCCAATGACTTATAGTTTCACTTGCACTAAAATCTCAAATTTGGGACCAAATCTCAAGTTCGAGATCTAATTATAACAAATTTCTTAAAAAAATCACTTTTATATCTGTATATGCACTTTATGAATTTGAACATATATCTTATTAGTAAAATAGAAAATGGATGGATACTCGTACACATTTTTTCGATAACTAATTAAACTAACATATATTTAAATAAATATTTTTTTTTGAAAAACAAAAATAAGTTCAAAATTTTTTAAAAGATAAATTAATTAATATTTAACAATCAAGAATTTTTTTTTTTAAATAATTTGTTGAATAACTCACCATCTAAATTCATCTATTTTTTAAATTATTGAAATTGAGTTTCAATTCTCAATTTTTATATGTTGTCTTCCTATTTTACTAACAAGATATATGTCCAAATTCAATAAAGAAATAATAATACTGAAAAAAATTAAAAATAAAAAGCAGTGTCCGCTGCCAAAGGCAACAGACAGTACCATGTACAGCTGCACATGACACGTTGCTATTTGTAGTGTTCGTGTTGATGGTGGCGTTTTGCCTTAATTTTGCCAAATTTAAAAATCTATCTTATTTTTTAAAATTAAATATTCTTTTAAATTAATTTTTTTTTACAAAAAAACCAATATCTTTACGTATGGTTCAGATAATTATTCTGAATATAATATTTGTACGTATAGTTCAGATAATTATTTTATGAAAGAGGAATATGACTCATTTTAACTCATATAAGATGTACCGAAATTTCATTTAAAAAATAGTCTAAAAATAGTATGTAAAATGTCTTTATTAAATGGATCTATCTTCATAGGATAGGTAATTTCAACTTTCTTTCGATAAATAAGATTCCAACTAATTTAAAATTGATTAAATGGATCTAGCTTAATAAACAAAACAAATATCAACCAAAAAAATTTAGCCAAATAAATTGTACCATAAAAAGTGCAAAAACCTGATAGAAAGATAATTGACATTTAAACAATTAAATTGTGAAAAAGTTAAAAAGAAAATGTATACATTTTGATTGAGAAATTGAAAGTTTTGCAAACAATGAAGAGAAGTTGAAGCACAAATCCTAAAGATCATATTTTTTTTATCTTTCAATCTTTGATTATTATTTTTTAAATAATATCAAACATGAATTGTAATATAAAAAAGATTGAGAACAACTTCAGAAAGACTAGTTAATAACTACAGTGAAACATGAAGTATTATCACTCTTGTCTTAAAATAATTACATATACATAATTTACCACATCAATGGATGTGATTGCCGGTATGTCCTTCTTCCATCGATATACCATCTTCTATCCTCGATTTTCCATGCTGTCGACGGAAGTGATTTCAGGCCCTCGTGGAGTTATCTCGGTCTATACCTGGCTTCTCCCAAGCCGCCTTCCTTGGCCATCTTCTCGCATCATGCAGAGTTTGTGCTAACAAAACTCGAGCCTACTTGTTGAGAAAATTTAAATTCTTTTGTTTGTACACGTTTGAGTTGTCCTAGTCTTTAGGAGTGTCAGTAAGTTTGTTTCTATTTACCTAATCAATAGGAGTTTGTTTTGAATGTTGGATAATGTCTATTTTCATGTTGCTTTCAGTAATGTATTAGTCTATATATATAGGTTGGTTGTTTATCAAATATTTATCCTCTGTTTCTTATTGTTATTGTGGAAAACAAGTCATTAAGTACTTTTTTTGTTTCCATCCATGGTACCATAGAAAGTTTGAGTTCCATGGAGGAAAAAAGTGAAATTGACGGCTTCCGAAAGTTTTGTACTGGCAACCATTCCACGCTTTAATAGTCACTGTGATGATTGGAGCATGCTCATCGAGAACTTCTTGATGTACAAAGAATATTGGATGGTTTTAGTTTCTGGAGTAGCAGAACCAACAACAAGTGTTGTGATGACAGATACGCAAAAGACAGGGCTTGAGGGCTGAAATTAAAGGATCTTGAAGCAAAGAATTCTCTTCCAAGCTATTGATCACCGAAGATTCATTTTTGAAAAAACAACATTTATTTGTTAGCCGGAGATTCATTTTTGAAAAATTACCCTCTAAACGTATCTTAATATTTTCAAATACATACGAAAAATGATGTTGTTGCATTATGCTATTCAACTATGGAGAGAAGGTGTGAAATGACACTACACTTTTCCTAACAATTGACTCGGGGTTCTTGATTTTTGTTGGGGCAAAAACTTATGTGAGACGGTCTCACGGGTCGTATTTGTGAGACGGATCTCTTATTTGGGTCATCCATGAAAAGAGTATTACTTTTTATTGTGAATATGGGTAGGGTTGACCCGTCTCACGGATTAAGATCCGTGAGACGGTCTCACATGAGACTCACTCTTTTGTTGGTTGGTATACTTTTATTTGTCTTGGGAAATCTCGGGATAGAAATAGGTGAATCAAATGGCTATGAGAAAAATAGTCAAGGCAAGAGTTTGACTATTTTTCTTTAAAACGATATAGCCCCACACCGGTGCTCACGGTTGTTGGCAATTTGTTTCCGAAAATACAACGACTACGACTTCAAAATAGTAGCACTACAAATATTAAAGCCACGCAAACTTGAGATGTTTATAACGCTATCAATATGGTATGCAAACTTTCTAATTTCAAATTCTAAGCGTTAAACTTAACAATTCCAAGAATCTAAATCTTGCAAAACTTGGATTTAAACGCAAATGCTTAAAAAACTCAAAATTAGAAGACGACTCTCGAATTTAATTCCAACTTTCGAATTTAAGCGTATAAATTTAGAAAATTCAAACTCAAGATTTTATATCATGAAAATTTGAACTTTAAGTGTGTTGGAAATCTTATTCCGGAGTTTGACAAATTAACCAACTGAACCAAGTAACTGAATCAAGCAACTGATTTACGCAGTGAAGTTACTAACTGGTTACGTAACTGATCGTTCAGCTATTATTTAAGCGCCTCAACCATCGATCAGTAAAGTGTGTTCCTAACTGAACACGTCATCAATTGATTGCGACAACCGACATATAGTACAGTCTAACTGCAACAGTAGTAGTGGAACGCCGCATTTCAGAAAGTTGCAGTGTACGATCTGTCAGAGAATATCGACGTGGCAAACAATGGCTGTTATTCAAATAAATGTTACCGTTGACAGAAGCCTATAAATAGTCGAAGAGAGCAGCTGAAGAACTACAACTACCGATTCTAAACTACTCATTTTACTTGCTGTTACTCTGCGAAAATATTCTCTCAACTTCGTCAAATCAAAGCTCAAGCTTATCAGTTTTATCAGTAGCATTCAGGCTACGTTTTGAGCTAGAAAAAGCACTTTGTAATCTTCGATAAATTGTACAAGTTGTGCTAAGATCAGTTGTGATCTGTAAAAGAGTTGTTAACTAAGAGTTTCAGTTTTGGCAATAGATAAGTCCAAACTGAAGTGGGTCAGTACACGTTATTGTATTTGATCAAAGTCTTTTAGTGAATATCCTATCTTTGTGATAGAAGGGGTGACGTAGGAGTTATTCAAGTCTCCGAACATCCAGAAACATTTCCTGTGTTATTTACTTTCAGTTATCCATTCTATCTTTCAGTCAGTTAGTTTTTCGCAACTGTTTTATTCAGTTTAACTGATTGTTATCGACCGACGAGATACTTGAGTCAGTTTGTAACAAAACTGAACCCAACCTTTCGAAGAAGTTTTAATTTAGCAAGTGTTTATTCAATACCCCCCCCCCCCCTTCTAAACACTTTCACCTTGAGTTAACCGATCCTATCAAAGTGCTAATACTTAAAAAAAATTCGCATATAGAATTAAATATAGAAAGAAAGGAAAAGAAGAGAATTGACGTGATGCCTTGAACTGTTCGCCGTTTTGTGTAAATTATATGCACACAATAACTGTAATGCCCGAGAATTTGATCCTAATAATCTGTAATTATTGATTTATAATTTGACATGATTATAAGAGGATTAATCGGGACACGGTTTGAATTCGATATAAAAATATGTATGTGCGAGGACGAAGCTCTCGCGCATATGCACGGCCTGGCAGGGCGCATATGTGCGAAATGTCCAGAGGACCTCGCGCATATGTGCGAAATGTCCAGAGGACCTCACGCATATGCGCGACCTGAATCCGCGCATGTGCGCGAGGGTGGCAGAGAGTTGGCAAAAACGAGCAAAGGCTTCGCGCATATGCGCCAAGATGTGTTGCGCATATGCGCGAGTCTCCGTGAAGCTACGCGCCGAGACAGAATGTCTCGCGCATATGCGCGGAAGGTGGTCGCGCATATGCGCGAGACGTGCATTGTGCACATTGAGCCACTCGTCCATTTGCATGTGCGTGTATTTATATATATATATATATATATATATATGTATATATATATATATATATATACAACCGAGAGTTTTCAGCAAAATGAAAGGGAAATCGAAGCTCCGAGGAAGATTTGCTTTTGATTTTAGATTTTGATTTACGATCAATCCGTCTGTCCAAATTTGAATCCGAGTACGACACCGAGTTCATAGCAACGACAGCTACTACAGGACGTAAGTTTGGTTACGTTTTGTTAAGATTTGAAATTATGCTATGTCCAGAATCAGATATGATTCATATATAGTGTTCTTGACGTAGTAGACATCATAGAATCGAAGTCAGATTAAGAAACAGATTAAGTATGGAATTGTTATGAATTTCGGAGTTAAATTGACTGAGATGTGATGTCAGATTTGAACTGTGGTTGATTATAAGTTATTGGAATTAGTATATACTGGTATGGTATCACCGGTATCGTAAGATTGTACTGTTGTACCGTCAGAATTTGATAAGACAGAGATATCTTGAATTGAATAGAATATTGATACAGTATACTGATATTGTCATTGCCAGATTGAGTATTGACAGACTTGGTGTTCAAGACTTCAACAGATTCAGAAAGACAGAAAGAAAGGTATAAATAAATGTTGATTCGGGATTGCACAACTCGAGTTAAGTTTGACTTGAGTTTCCCAAAATCACATACTTTATTTTATTGCATTGATATTTGTAGATTATCAGATTGATATGTTTAGTCTATTGAATTATAGCAGAGCCAGAGTTTGAGTCTAGGGCAGATCAGCCTAGCTAGGGCAGAACCGCCGAGTCTTTGTCAGAACCGCGAAGACTCTAGACATTCGATACAGCATACCAAAGTCTAAATTAGATCGGGATCCCTAGATTAGAAACGAGTCCTAGATTTAGGTACATAATTGTATTGATTCATGTGGTTAGATTAGATACATATTTTGATGTTTATTATGTTTTTATATATGTTTTATATGATTGCATTGATACATTGTTTATACTAGGATATTTATATCTCACCGGAGTTATCCGGCTGTTGTCGTGTTTGTATGTGTGCATGGCAACAGGTGGGACAGGTTCAGGGTCACAGAGGTGAAGAAAGATCGAGATTAGAGTGGAGACTACGGACTTGGACTAGAGATAGGGTTTAAACACTTGATAGTTAGTTGTTGAACCTGAAATGTAAATGATTGTGTCTTGTATTAGATTTATACTTTTATACTGATATGTATAGGAGTTTGATTCCATTACGTTCCGCTTTTGATAATGTATTTTTAAAAAAAAAAATTAGACCATGTTTATTAAAAAATTTTAGTTAGTCTCAATGACGATTAAGAAGATGATTAGCGTCCGAGTCTCCACAATAACACTTCTAACATTTCATTATGTTCTCACTGTTTGGTCCATTTCTCCCATGGACACTGCTTGGTTTCGTGAGTGCTTTTCATATTTGAAGCTGCCACAATTCGCACTTAAGTCGGTGATCTTCTAGGAGAGTATCCCACTATACTCCAACATACATATTAGTATATCTTAGGAACATAGCCTCATACCCTTTTGTGGGCAACATTTCTTATCATAGGAATACATAGGAGATTTCTCCAGGTGTTTCTACAAATCTCGTAATTTAGTTGTCCCTTTTGAACTTAGATTTTGGGATCTCCAGTCAACTAGGTTGGGTATCCACTACAAAATTTAATATTGGGGTTTTAATTCCATTCCTTTGATAGACAATTCATTTGATCTCTCGGCATACCTTTTGTAAGTGGATCCGCGAGATTCTCCATTGATTTTACATAATCAATGGAGATAATGCCATTAAAAGATCAATTGTCGTATGGTATTATGTTTACGACGGATGTGTCGAGACTTATCATTATATATAGTTTTTTTTGCCCTTCCAATTGTTGATTGACTCTCACAATGAATTATTATTGAGGACACTGGCTTATTCCAACATGAGATTTCTTCTAAGAAATTTCGAAGCCACTCGGCTTCTTCTCCAGCTTTATCTAAAGCTATAAATTCCAATTCCATTGTGGATCGAGCAATGCAAGTTTGCTTAGAAGACTTTCATGATATAGCCTCACCACCAATGGTAAATATCTAACCACTTGTGGATTTCGAATCATTTGTGTCATATATCCAATTTGCGTCACTATAACCTTCTAGGACAGCGGGATATCTCGTATATTGTAATCCATAATTTAAGGTGTATCTTAAATATTTAAGTACACTTATTAATGCCTTCCAATGATCATTACCAGGATTACTTTTAAATCTGCAACGTTTGTTGACATACTAAGTAATATCTGGACGAGTGCAGTTCATGAGATACATCAGACTACCTATGGTCTTTGAATACTCTAATTGAGATATGAGTTCACCTTTATTTTTGGAAAGATGCAAACTTGGATCTACAGGTGTTTTCATCAAGGACATATCATTCGCATTATCTTTTTCCAATATTTTCTCAACACAGTGAAATTGCGACAAAACACGTCCTTCATATGTTTTGTGACTTTTATTCCCAAAACACGTCCTTCATATGTTTTGTGACTCTTTTTTTTAACATCTTCTTAATAATCTTGATGATATTAATATTTCTTCCCACAATTAATATATCATTAACGTACAATCATACTATCACATATGCTTCAGGTATGTTTTTTTATGTAAATACATTTATCATGTCGTAAATACATTTATCACTGAGTAAATTAAGCCGCCTTATTTTATTTATTGATTTGACCGTGAAATTGATTTAAAACATTATTTGAATTTGTAATATTTTTAATAGAAAATTTGATAAATTTGTAATTTTGGCAATTCGGGCCTACAATTTAATTTATAATTTTGATGCAAATGGACATGATCAAAATAAGTTGAAAATAAATAATTTTAAAATAGAATATACAAAAAGTTGTCGGATAAAATATTAATTTCATCGTATCCATGAGCTGTCCCTAAAATTATAATGATCTTTTATCAGAAATTAATTGTTAATGAAAGGGAAAGGCTACCAGCTGTTTTTACAAGCTAAATAATTATTAATTAAATAAGCAGCCAACTATGACTGACATGAACTTATACCGAGCCCCTCCATTTTTGTCTCCTCCCATGGCTGCTGCTTATGCTGCGCTTCTTGCTGTTGCTCGATCATTGCGAGAGATTTTGGATCTTGACAAGTATATCGATCCTCTTCACAAAGAAAAAAATGTCTCTCTCAAGGAAAAAGTTGATTTCATCGTTGCTTTCCTTGAAGATTTTTCGGGTAATTATCAAGAAACACTTGGTCGTGAAGGAAATGGGATTAGAAAAGCTGCATATGAAGCTCAAGATTTCATGGATTCGTATCAGTGTTCGGTGTCAACTATTGATGATGATGGGAGTACTGAAGAGGCTGATTTGAACTTGGATCGAGACTTAACCATGGCGTCTGAAAGGATTGGTTTTATTTGGGAAGAGACGATGAAGATGAACAACGGTGACACGGAAAAAGATAGGCGATCCGTATCTTATTCTTTTCCTGTTGATCGTTCATCCACAGTCCAAACCACTGCCAGAAAAGTGGAAGTGGGATTTGATGATTACTTGCTCGCTATCAAAGAACGGTTATACGAAGACTCTGCTAAACTCCAAATTATCCCAGTTGTTGGGATGGGGGGTATCGGGAAGACGACTCTGGCTAGAAAAGCATACGACGATTCAATCTTTTCTCAATACTTCGACAAATGCGCATGGATCACTGTGTCACAAGAGTATCAAAGGGGAGAGGTTCTTTCAGGGCTTTTGAAGTCCCTCAAGAATGAACAATCTAATGAGAACGAAGCAGAACTGGCAAAACTAGTGTATCAAAGTCTTTTTGGCAGGCGATATCTCATTGTGGTTGATGATATATGGAGTACCAAGGCATGGGATGATTTCAAGATGACATTCCCAGACGATGGTAGTGGAAGTCGAATCTTGTTAACCACCAGGCTATTAGATGTGGCTTCTCATGCGAGATCTTCAGATGCTCCTGTTCACCAAATGAACTGTTTAAATAATGATCAAAGTTGGGAACTACTTCAAGAAAGTGTTTTCGAACAACAGTCTTGTCCTCTCCAACTGGTGAAAGTCGGGAAGAAGATTGCGGAAAATTGTAGGGGACTCCCACTCACCATCGTGGTGGTTGCTGGACTAATCCTTTCTTCAGGCAACGTGATGAGAGAAGAAGTGTGGGAAAATGTTTCGGAAAATATAAGTTCTAAAGAGCCTACAATTGCCCTTCAGTGCTCAAAGATACTGTGTTTTAGTTATGATCGGTTACCTCTTCGACTAAAACCATGCTTCCTCTACATAGCAGCTTTTCCTGAAGATTCTGAAATTGATGTTTCTAAGCTAATCAAGTTGTGGGTTGCTGAGGGATTTCTGAAACCAAACGATCAGTTCAAATGGTTGGAAGATGTGGGGGAACGTTATTTGGAGGATCTGGTGAACAGAAGTTTGCTCTTAGTGAGCAAGAAAGGGCCTGACGGGAAACTCGAAACTGTTAGAATCCATGATATGTTGAGGGAGATTTGCATAACAAAAGCTGAAGAAGAGGGGTTTCTTCATGTTGTCTCATCCAAAACCAATTCCATAACAGAAATCATAGAGAATCCATATCGCCGCCTCACAATTCATTGCACGAGGCATTTTCAAGAATGGAAAATCTTAGATTCGAGCGTGCGTTCGGTTCTACTTTTCTTCAAGAAATATCGGAATCCAAGAATAGATCTAAGGTCTAGGCACGTCGGTGTCTTGAATGCACCCCGAGTAACTTGGCGGGAATTGTCACATGTAATCTCTACATTCGTCAATTTAAGGTACCTTGCTTTTGAATTGGATCATTTATCAATTCCCAATGGATTTCCAGTCGCAGTTTTAAAGCATCCCAATCTCGAAACTATAGTTGTTCGTGTAACTGACTTCTTCGGACGAGACAGTCTACTGCAAGTTTCATATGAAATTTTAAAGATGCCCAAGTTAAGGCATCTGATTTGGGAAACCCGGCCTTTACGTTTATCCTACTCATATGACATAGGAATTGTTCACGAAAGTGATCTACAAACCATTGAGACAGCGATCGATTTTATATTTGATGAAGAGATCATCAAAATACTTGTGAATCTGAAGAAATTGGCTGTCGTATATTATATGGAGAATCATAATTGGGAATATTTTAATTTCGAAAACCTTTTCCATTTAAAAAACCTGGAGGACTTGCGAATATCTGTGCATGTCTTCTTGCATGATCCCTCAATGACATGGAACCATGCTTTTCCAATCGGTCTGAAGAAGTTATCTTTATATAGAGTCCTTTTTCCTTGGGAAAATATGACCATAATTGGGTCACTCCCGAATCTTCAAGTGCTCGAGATGACGCAAATTATAGGCACTAAATTTTCTGAGTGGAAACCAGTGGAAGGTCAATTTCTTCGACTCAAGTATTTTCGTTCTTCCTTAGATTATTTGGTGAAGTGGGAAATGGAAAAAGAGCACTTTCCATGTCTTGAAAGCTTGATTCTCAAAAATGTGGAGAGGATTGATGAGATTCCTAGTGGCATAGGAGAAATAGATACGCTTCAATACATAGAGTTGCAGGATTGTAAGAAACCACTGGTCAACTCAGCGATGCAAATTCGGAGGCTGCAACATGAAAATGGAAACTATGCTTTTCGTGTTCGTGTAAATAATTCCCGTAGATAGATTGTTTTGTTTTGAACAATTATTATGCCAGCGAGAATATTGTAAGATTATGTATTTGTTTCGATGAAAGTTTTTTGTTCGACAATTATTCCAAAGCAAATATTGGGATGCTGAGTGTTTGCCCGTTTCACTTGACAATATAATACAAAGTTTGGGACGATGTCGCTTATGAATACGATTGTAACAAATCTATACTCATATAAATATATGAATTGAATTGTGAATTAAAATTTAAATCTATCTATACTAATATAAATATATGAATTGAATTGTGATTACATTGACATCAAATTCACACAAAATCACTTTATTTTTTTTTTTCAAATTCACATAAAATCACTTTATTTTTTTATATTACAATTTGTCATATTAATGGTGTTATTTAAGTCATTTTTTTATTTTAGTTTAATAAGATCATTAATAGTGTATTTAACTCAATCAAACTAACTATTATTTTAATTTACTTTAAATTTAATTTTATTTTAAATACTTAAATTTATACATTGCCGTCAAATAATAATAGGAAGACAAAAGAGATGAGTCGTATTGATAAAAATAAAGTATTAATAAATATTAAGGTCATACAAAATTTCTTTCTCTCATTTAGAATAAAAATATTTTCAGACTCCTCATGTGTCAATAGAAATATACGATTGAGAGAAATAGTTTTCTGTAATAGATTTCAAACACTGTTTTTAAGTTATTTAGTCAATTTTTTTATAAATACTGCTAAATAAATATTACTAAATAATATGCACTATTTGATCATTTTTTGTTCTTGCAATGAGAGGAGTTTTTTTACCCTAGCGTTAACATGTTTGATTGTTATATATCATTTGTATTGGTCATGTAATTGTGTTTGGATTGTTTTTGTTATTTGTTTGTTTGCACAAAGAAAAGAGAAAACAAAATCAAATATCCAACAAAAATGGTTATTTTTCAATTTTTTATTATTAAGATATTTTGTTATTTTTTAAACACATAATGCATGTTTTCTGTTTGTTTAGATTACTTAGTTTAAAATGACTTAGAAAATATTAAAAAATTGAAATATTTCTTCGTTTTTATCTTATGTCTCAGAATATCAAGAGATAATATTTTTTATTTATTGGGACAAATATATTTCCAAACTTCTGTCTATAAATCAATATTTAAATTTTTTACGACATTATTATATTATCTAATCAATTTTTTTTATTTAGATTGATAGAAGGCATTTTAATTTGAGTTTTTATGTTCTTGTTTATATTATTTTTGTAATATTTATTATGAAAATAATAGGTGAACTATTAAAATTGGTAGGTCTAAGAGTCCTCTGGTACGACAAATATGGATAAATTATTAAAATATATAATATCCAATAGATTTTTGGCATGCGATTTTGTTCTAATTCAATGATGATGCATGATTCTAAATTTTAATTATATCACAAGTTAACGCATGTTTTGTTGTTGCTACATATATTTTGTCAATAGTCTAATATTTTTCTATGGTTTAAGAAAAATTGTGTGACTTTGTATTATATTTTTACAGCTTCTTTTCTAAATGGTTTTATTATGATTTCAAGGCACCATTTTTCATTTGTGTTTTTTAAAGAAGTGGAATGAATATCTATAAAACGATGACATTAATAAGACGTCTTTTCTTTATTTAAAAAAAATATTGGAAAATTTATACAAAATATAAATAATATGGGTTAATATTTAATTTAAGAGTGATTTATGCTTTTTATTGCTCGTATATACTTCAATTTCTTTGTTATTGTACTAAATAAATTATTTTTAAACTTTGAGTTATCATTTTTTTTCTTATCGTGATTGTTTGTGTTATGATTTTTTTATTCGTTTTGGTTAGTATTGTTGGCGGTAATTGATTTTTCTGATATTATATGATGTGTCTTGTTGTTTATATAAAAATAAGTATGAGAGTACACCAATCAAACCACGTATTTTGGGTCTTCTGTTCTATGAAGAGAATAATAAATGGTTTATGTGAATTATATAATTTCTTGGTTTTTCATATATATAGTCTACGAAATGCGTCAAATTTTGAACAAAAAAGTTTCGACAAGCATAGTGGATGAAAAAAAAAGACATGTTAAATAAAAAAAATATGTTGTGTATTATTATGTTGGGTGCGATAATTGTCCCTGTTTGGAGAGCGGTCGAACCGTGATGCTTGAGCTGCTGTGCAGTTTAACAGATTTGAGTTGCATAATTACTACTAGGTATAGTTTTTGGTAAAGCGACAAATGCTCAGTCTTGCAATTGGTATCAGAGCCAATGTCACGGGTTCGATTCCCATTGATTGCAATGAGTGCAATTATAGGAGGAAGATTGTTGGGTGCAATAATTGTCCCTACTTGGTTGAGCGGCCGAACCGTGGTGCTTGAGCTGTTGCACGGTTTAAAAGATTTGAGTTGCACCATTACTACTAGCTATAACTTTTGGTAAAACGGCAAGTGCTCAGTCCTACATACTATGTCCTAATTTCTGTATGATATAATTCAAGTACATTTTTTTATAGATATTTGAAATTAGGTCCAACTAAGTAACATGAAACATATACATATATATTAAATCATATTTAAAGCAAAATTTTAAGATCAAGAATGATTCAGATTTAAATTTCAACGAAGCACGATGAAGAAGAAATTGAAGAATTGTATGTGTACATTAAGTGTTATATAATGATTATGTTGCTACTTCATGGTTGTGCGACATATAAATGTCAATATTTCTCAATAAAATAGTTTTTCAAAAAGAAAAAATTCTTAATTCAGAAAAAAATACATGAAAAACAAATTGTACATAATTTTCATTCTATTTATAATGGTATGAGAACAATTCTAAAGCTTTGTTGACACAATATAATAGATGAATTCTGTGCATTTTATTGAGACATCGAGCCATTTCACTTTATTTCCTCCAATATTATCTCGATATATTTCGAGGTGATATGAGATTGTTTTTGTCTCTTTTTTTAGTCAAAGTATCTAACCAGCTAATTCATAACATATATGATGTAGCATAGAAAACTCCTTGTCAAGTAAATTCACTTAGCCAAATATTGAAATTCAAATAAAATTCTACAATATTTCATCAAATTAATTTTGACTTTCGTAAAATGCTCATGAAATCTAAATGGTTATATTATTAGATGAGATATTGAATAAAACAAATACTTTGACATATATTATAATGATATCTCATATGCATATCTTAATTACATTATTCGTATCTATTCTCAAGATTTTTAAAATACAATAAATAATTTTGTATGTCGTTCTACAAGATAAAATATTATAAAACAAAATATAAACTCGCTAGAAGAAAATTTGTTTTGTTTCAATGAATAATATAATATTATGTTCTAAACGCAACAAATGAGATTGAAACTATATCATCCTCATGACATGATGCACGCAATCATTATTGCAAAACTTCCAAAAAATGATGATCAAAGATGATTTTCTTGAATTGTGTCAAATTAAATGAGGACACAATTCTAAGATATAGTCATTTGAAGAGATTTCAAGTAATTTTTCTCACAGTGATTGAGAAATAGTTGTTGAAAATTTATTAATCTTATAGCTATAGACGATCAGATATTTGCTGAGCATACCAAAATAGTTATATGCATATTATAACAAACTACGACAAAGACAGGGGCGGATCCACTGTGGGCCGGAGGGGGCCACGGCCCCCCTGAATTTTTTTAATTTTTTTTTTACTATGTAAGATATATTTTATTATTTAGTATATATATTATTTGACCCATCAAAATTTTAAATATCTATAATTAGTCTAATGGTTAAAGACTTTCGAGATTTACACATATGGTCCATGTTTAATTCTTTTTATACGCTGTTTTTTGACATTGTTCTGCAAATTTTTTTTTGAAAACCTAAATAACGGGCTTTTACAAAGTCCCAACTTAAAACCTTTATAGTTGGTTAATACAAACACAATCAAGAAAGCCATTTGAAATAATAACCTTTTGCAAAACATCTGCTATATTGTCGAATGGACGCGAGTTCGGAGACACATCAGAAGGAAAGACAAGGATTCTTGGAATTTTTTCTACGTTCAGGAATTGAGGTAGACCGGCCCCCCAAACATATCATTCTGGATCCGTCCCTGGACAAAGAGTTGTTGAGTTGTCAAAATCAACCAAGAAGCATATTGGAAAGTGTGTCAAGTGGATAAGATAATTTCTCTGATTCATATACCGTCTATGGTCATGATTTTTTATTTTTTATGGCTTAGTTTGTTTCATTTGATAAATGTTATTAACTATGTTTTAATTCATTTAAATATTATCAAAATTTCGTACATATATTTTCAGCAATTTAGGTTTTTACGTGCAACGCACGTGCATTTTTCTAGTCTCTTCCAAATATATCTATGCACTTTTATGAATTTAAATGAAACTGAATTGATAGTACAAATAAAACAAGATTAAACAAACCAAAAGTTTCTATTTGATCTCCGCAAAATTTTCCTTATTTGCCTATTTCTTTATAAAAAAATCGAAATATTACAAATTAAAATCATAAACAATGCGGTTGTGTCAGGTGAAAACTCAAAAACTTGAGTAAAAAACATAAAAATTTAACTTCTAAAAACAAAACTATTTTGAATATCAAATTTAATCGTTAGTTATGATATCATAAACTATTATGTACTAACTGGAATATTTAACTTTTCTTAGTTCAGTGTCAAATTCTTGAATTTCTTTGTAATTTTTAAGTTAGTGCTTGCGACCTACAGAATTCTGAAGTTGAGATACACTAAAAAAATTATCCATGGCACATTTTCATGTCATAAAATTATTTTTCCCGTATTTTCTAATCACTTTTTAAGAAATGAAAATGAAACGATACATAATTCTTAAGAGAGAGTCAATTTCAACATTTTCAACGACAATATATGCGCATTGAAATCTTTGAAAATCTAGAAAACATATGATTTCTACCTCCAACATCTATTTTGAGAAATCATCAAGAAACGAGACAAATTATATATCTCTTTCTAGGGATGTAATCGAGTCGAGCCGAGCCGAACTCTTGAATGTTTGAGCTTAGTTCGTTTATAATCGAGCTCGAGCTCGAGCTTTATTTAACGAATATATGAATGACTCACGAGCTTATTCAAGCTTTTATCGAGCCTAAACAAGCTTAATAAATATGAATTATACATTTAAATTTTCATTAAATTAATTAAAAAGTAAATTATATATTTTAAAAAAAATATATTATTCTTATTAAAATTTGTAAATTTATAATAATAAATAAATTTAATAGATTTTTCTATATATTTCATAAATAATATGCAAAATCAGTAAATCAAATATCGATCAAAACTATTATTTTTTTATATGAAAGATTACTCACGAACTAACCAACGAACATGTTCACGAGCTAACGAGCCAAATACTGTAAAGCTTGAGTTTGGTTTTTTTATCTTAACGAGCCTCATTAAACGAGCTCAAACGAAATTTTATTTGTTTTCTTTTTTAATAATGTCGTTATGATAATATTTTTTAATACTATCATATTATGATATGTTCGCTTGAGTTTGTTTCCAAATTCCTTTGACCGGGTCTTAAAAGTTATTTATAGGAACTAATTTTTAATTAAGTGTATCATTTGTTAAGTATATGTTGTGGTAATTTTTGTAGTAATATTTTCGGGTTTTTAATTAAATATGATAAATATTAAAATTATTTTACAAATTTTAAAAAATGAGGTACGTTACATATTTTGTCGATCCGAGGTTACGAATCCGGATTTTGTGAGAATCCGAGATAATACTGCTAAAACTTATAACAATACTAATTATTATATAATAATAGTAAGAGTAGTGAAACAAACTTTTAATATATTTATTTATACTAATTAAATTTATAAAAATAATAATCATAATAATTGTGTAGCATAACACAAATATAAACAATAACACTAAATATTGATATTTACATTAATAGTGGTTTAAATCTTTATATTTTTAAACAATAATAATGACTATATTTATTATAATAATAATAATTAAAATAACAATCATATTATTATAACATTACTTATTTTTCTTTCTATCTATATTAATCAAATTTAGAAGGCAATACTAATAAAAATAAGGGATATGATTCTTAATTTTTTTATATTATTTTTATAAAATACCTGTTTCCCACAAGTCAATTAAATAAAAATCGAGTCTCTAATATCTCTGCCCCTGCATCCATGGCTGCTTATGCTGCGCTTCTTGCTCTTGCTCGATCTTTGCAAGAGATTTTGGATCTTCAACAGTATGTCGATCCTCTTCACCAAGAAAAAATCATTTATCTCCATGGAATAGTTGATTTTATCGTCACTTTCCTTGAAAATTATTCAGATAAGTATCCCGAAACACGGGGTGGTATGGGAAACGAAATTAGAATAGCTGCATATGAAGCTCAAGATTTCGTGGATTCGTATTATTGTTCGGTATCAACTACTGATGATAGGAGTTTTTCAGAGGAAAATCTCGACGAGGTGAACTTGGATCGAGACTTAACCATGGCCTTTGAAAGGATTGGTTTTATTTGGGAAGAGATGATTAAGATGAACAACAGTGACACGGCACAAGATCTCCGATCCGTATCTTATTCTTCTCGTGTTGATCATTCATCCACTGCAAAAAAAGTGGTATTTGGATTTGAAGATGACTTGATCGCAATCAAAGAACGGTTGTACGAGGATTCAACTAAACTCAAAATTATCCCAATTGTTGGGATGGGAGGAATCGGGAAGACGACTCTAGCTAGAAGAGCTTATGATGATTCAATTCTTGCTCCGCATTTTGATATCTATGCATGGATCACAATTTCTGCAGAGTATCAAAGAGGACAAATTCTTTCAAGACTTCTTTGTAACTTGAAGAAACTATATAAGGAACAATCTCATAATCATAGTGATGCTGAATTGGAAACACTGGTGTACCGAAATCTCAGGGGTAGGCGGTATCTCATTGTGATTGATGATATTTGGAGTACTAAGGCTTGGGATGATTTGAAGATGATATTTCCAGATGATGACAATAGAAGTAGGATCTTGTTAACAACTAGAATATTGGATGTGGCTGTTCACTTGGGATCTTCTGATACTCCGGTTCACCAAATGAACTGTTTAAATGAAGATCAGAGTTGGGAACTACTTCAAGAAAGGGTTTTTGGACAACAATCTTGTCCTCTCCAACTGGTGGAAGTCGGGACGAAGATTGCAAAAAATTGTGGGGGACTTCCCCTTACGATCGTGGTGGTTGCAGGACTACTCCTTTCTTCAGGCAACGTGATGTGGGAAGAAGTGTGGGAAAATGTTTCTGAAAATATAAGTTCTAGAGAGCCTACAATTGCCCTTCAGTGCTCAAAGATACTGTGTTTTAGTTATGATCGGTTACCTCTTCGACTAAAACCATGCTTCCTCTACATATCAGCTTTTCCTGAAGATTCTGAAATTGATGTTTCTAAGCTAATCAAGTTGTGGGTTGCTGAGGGATTTTTGAAACCAAACGATCAGTCCAAATGGTTGGAAGATGTGGGGGAACGTTATTTGGAGGATCTGGTGAACAGAAGTTTGCTGTTAGTGAGCAAGAAAGGGCCTGACGGGAAACTCGAAACTGTTGGAATCCATGATATGTTGAGGGAGATTTGCATAACAAAAGCTGAAGAAGAGGGGTTTCTTTATCATGTGTCATGCAAAACCAATTCCGGAACAGAATTTGTAGAGAATCCATATCGCCGCCTAAGAATTCATTGCACGAAGGATTTTCAAGAATGGAAAATCCTAGATTCGAGCGTGCGTTCGGTTCTACTTTTCTCCGCGAAATATCAGATGCCAAGAATAGATCTAAGGTCTAGGCACGTCGGTGTCTTGGATGCACCCCGAGTAACTTGGCCGAAATTGTCACATGTAATCTCTACATTCATCAATTTAAGGTACCTTGCTGTTGCCTTAGACTATGCATCATGCCCCGATGGATTTCCAGTCTCAATATCCAAACATCCCAATCTCGAAACTATAGATGTTTGCGTCGTCGACTGGGGACGAGAAAGTAAATTGCAAGTACCATGTGAAATTTTGAAGATGCCGAAGTTAAGGCATCTGATCTGGAACAATGATTTTCATTTATCCTATCCCTCTGACATAGGAATTGTTCACAAAAGTGATCTACAAACAATTGAGACAGTTGTCGATTTTATATTTGGTGAGGAGATCGTCAAAATACTTGTGAATCTGAAGAAATTGAAAGTTTGTTATTATATGCGGGATCATAACTGGGATTATTTTAATCTCGACAACCTTTTTCATTTGCAAAACCTCGAGGACTTAGAAATCAGTATGCTCTTCATAGAGGCTGATCCCTGGAACCATGCTTTTCCAATCGGCCTTAAGAAGTTAACTCTAATAGGAGTCCCTTTTACTTGGGAAAATATGACCATAATTGGGTCCCTCCCGAATCTTCAAGTGCTCCAGATGATAGGTATTATAGTTACTGAGTTTTCCGAGTGGAAAGCAGTGGAAGGTCAATTTCTTCAACTCAAGTATTTTCGTTCTTCCTTTGATTATTTGGTGAAGTGGGAAATGGAAAAGGAGCATTTCCCATGCCTTGAAAGCTTGATTCTTCAGCGTGCCCCGTGGATCAATGAGATTCCTAGTGGCATAGGAGAAATAGATACTCTTCAATTCATCGAGTTGCAATATTGTGAAAAATCACTGGTGAACTCAGCAATGCAAATTCTGAAGCTGCAACGTGAGAATGGAAACGATGCTTTTCATGTTCGTGCCATTGATTACGATGGATACAGCATTGTTTTGAACAATTATTATGCCAACATTTGAAAGAGAAAATTGTGAGAATTTGTATTTGTTTGATGAAAGTTTTTTTTATTAGAAAATTAATCAAAGAAAATAGTGTGTCTTTGCCCATTTTCATTTAGACTGCGTTTGCTTTGAGTGATTCATTTTAATGATCTCGAATGTCACCGAATGCTACCACCACACAAGATTCAGACAGCAGAACTTACATTAACAGCCGCAAGGGTGAGGGTCGACGACCTTCCTGAATTAGCACATATAGTTTCACAGAGAGGCCATTTCCAAGTCCCTACAATGTACTTGTCTTAGACACAATCAAGTACTCTGTAGAATTTTTAAACTTATTTTAAGATTTCAACTATTTTAGAATTGATTAAATCCACAATTTATATATTGATGGTGTATTAAAATTGTGTACAAAAGTTGTATTTTTTTATGTTACATCCGGAGTATATCTCTTTTTTGTTGTTGTCAAATATTTGCTTTTAGGTCATCAACATGTATATCAATTTTCATAAAAATAGGAGAGAATCACGTGATCTAATGATATTAGAATAAGATGATAAACGAGACTGGGCTGGGTTTGTAGCCCAGTGATCTCACCCGTCAGATTAGCTGGCTCCCCTCTCCGAGTTCGATCGCCTCTCTCCGCGTGTGTTGTAATAAAAAAAAAGAACAAGAATAGGATGATAAACACTCCCGATTTAACATATTTTAACCCGCATAAGATGAAATGAGTATTATACTATTATCGCACATCTATCTACTTTGTAAAAAGTATTTTAACAACTCCCATTTAAGTTAATAAAATAGTATTTACAATAACTTGGAGAAGAAAATTTAATTTATAATGAATATTTTTATTGTTGCATCATATCTGTGAAATGCCACTACGTTTAGAGCACATATATTTTTAATCTAAATAATCCTTTTCTAAATATTTAAGTTATTAATTATGATTATTTAGTTATTTTTAGAATTTATTAAAATTAGGTTTTGGCGGTTCTTACGATAATTTTTATTAACTAAAAAAGGGTAATTTTGAAAAAAAATTAGATTCTTAATTATTTTTTTTATAGACAATCTTATTAATTATTATTGGTACAATGCTCCCGGCTGTTTCCCACGGGCGAGTTAATTAAAGTCTCCCAGTCAACAATCTCGTGAACTCCCAGCTGTTTCCCACAGGCGAGTTATTTCTCTCCAGTACTCTAGGTTAAGTTTTATTTTTAATTCAAGAGATAATTCTACTATTTCAATTTTATCACTGTGAAGCTTTTTCTTGCTTTAATTTAATATTCGTGTTTGTTCAAGTATTTTTTGATTTATGATTTATTTATATGAAAGTTTTATGTTGATTAATCTGATAATTTAATTCGATAATAATTTTCTACTGTTACCCATGAATTCAGTGATCCGTAATTGTCATAAATCATTGGTACACGAGTAGCATAGATTAGATTTGTTGTGTTATCATAATATATTTAATCTAAATAAATCAAAGAAATTGGATATATCAATTGCTGCTATCTCGATTGTTAGATTTCAAGATTAACTGTTTTCACAGATCTAAAAGCTATCGTTAATTAATATGGAATGCTATCGTGCCCATTTAATTATTGATAAGTTTTGACTGGATGCTGGGTTTGGTCAATTAAATTAGAAAAACACAAGGATTTTAGCGGCTATCCCTATAATTCTAAGGTTAATTACTTGTAACTCCATGAATAATAATATGTTTGCCGATGAACGGTGACATAATTGAATAGTGAAAATCCCCTTGAATCATAGTTTGGAAATTTAATTCTTGTTTAGATTTATTTTTTTTATTACTTTCTAATTTTAGTTTTAATATTTTAGTTTGTTCTTATCCAACAAAACCCACATGTTATTTATTTTTCTTCGAAAGAAATCATCTACCATTCCCTGTGGATTCGACCATGCTCACCATCACACTAATTTTATCTAGAGAGTAGGAATTTAAGTTTGGTGGTCCGACGACAACACACCATTGTCGGGGAACGGTACTGCAAGGTGATTCATCAAGAAAAGAAGAATTTGAGAACTTTTTGTTGTGGAATACTTCGAGATGTTTCATCGACAAGTATTCACAAGTTTTTTTCAACAAAACGGAGAGTCATTCTACGCAGCATGGAAGAGATTCAATAATTTAGCAACAATATTCAGGAATCATGATTTTTCTAACTATGTTCTTATTTGATTTTTCCTTAAAGGTTTGGATGCAGTTACACAAAGATGAGTATTTAATGGAGCATTAACAACTGGTAGTCCACTACTTAGACGACCTGAAGACAGCGTGATATATTTGCTAAATGAAATGGCCGACTTTTACTACCATCAGTATTGGGATCCTACGCTGCAGAGTTGGAACCACCAATACACTGCATAAATTAGCCAATCTGATTTTACAGATCAACCTTTCGAGCATCAAGAAGATGAGGAAAATAGTCTTGAATTAATCATAAGTCGACTGAATGATATGGAAAAAAGCATGTGGCTTTGAATGAGCCAGCTATTGAGCCTCAGTTTGAAGAAGTTTTGGAAGAAATATCAAATGAAGATCAGCCACCAATGAAATTGATAGATGAACGCTCTCTTGAGACTATCGATATGAGCTCGTCGATAATATTATCATTCATACATCTAAGAGATCCTTGTCGTCCTCCATTGCCAATTTCAACAGATTTTACTCTTCAAGATCCAACGATGATATTCTCATCACATGTGTATTATTTAAAGTCACGTTTTGTTGAGGAGACGATCTTACATTGCATACATCAAGCTAAACTTGAGGGCACATGGAACCAAGACCCATATATGGTGTCATATGACACGTACTTTGGGCGTCAGCCGCTCTTTGAATGAGTGCTTTTGAGGGTCAAACTGACGACTAAAAATCAAGCGCTTTTGTGAGGCAACCTAAATTTTTTGTTCTTATTATTTTTAATTTATTTTATTTATTTTTTATTTTTCTTTTTTTCAAATAGTACAATTTTGGTTAACTTTGTGCAGAAGATGTCTTCAAAAAGAATACCACCTCTGCAAAAAAAAAAAAGTTTTGCCCTAGATACAGTAGATGTTTTCTAACGAGGCGTGATCACGCCTTATGAGAAAACATCTTCTGATTTTGAAAATTTTTGGCCCTACACACAGAATATGTTCGATCACGTCTTGTAAGAAAACATCTTCTGATGTTGTCTCAAGGCCAAATAAAAAACTAAATAATTTTTTAAATTGTTTTATTTACGCATTTTTATTCTCACCCCTTTCACATCATTTCTCAGCAGCTTCCATCATCGATCCACAATTTCTCCCGCCACAGCAATAGAAAGCTTTGCTTTACGATGCCCAACAATTTTCAGGGGAGTTCTCTAACTTCCCTTTTGTTTCTACTGTCTGCGTTGTACATCTACTTTTTGTGTCATTGAGAAAATTGTCACATATATGTGTGGGAGGGGGTATCTAGTTTTATTTCTAGTTTCAATTTCTATTTTTTCCATTTTTTTTTTGCATGTTTATTCGAAAAAAACAAAAATAGGAAAGAGTACGGCAGAGTGAAGCTGTTTGATCCATAAAGAATTTAGTGTTTATTCGTTATCTCTCTCATTTGAATCTTGAATGCCTCTTATGCGAGTTTATGAAGAAAAAAAACTGATGTTTTCTTTGTGTGCAGTTGATTTTGCATTCTTACTGATATATTTATGGGTAGTTGCTCTGGATGATGTGTTGAAATGACAGTGGTATAGGATAAATATATACACTTCGATATATTGAGTTGAAGTACTGTAAAAAATCATTGGTAATGTCAGCGAAGCAGATGCAAAAGCATTAACATGAAAATGGAAACGATGCTTTCCGTGTTCGTGTCATGGATGACGTTGAATACGACCAATTCTATCCTACACCAAGTGAGTTACACCCTATTATTTTTTTCTTACACGTGTCTTTTTTATTATTATTGCATTTGACACTACTTTAACTATGATCAATCAAACTAATCATTAAACTAATTTCGTTTCATGTATATAACAGGTGTCATATTATTATTATTATTATTATTATTATTATTATTATTATTATTATTATTATTATTCTCAAATTTTAAAACATAATATTTTATATTTAAAAATTACGTGAAATTTTTATTTGATAGTAAAATTTTACGTTTGAGATTTAAAATTTTCATTTCTATTATTCTTATTTGTATGGTAGAATCATATGAAATGTCAAAAATCAATGTTTTAAAATTTAATATGGAAAAAATAACATATAATACACAAATTGAATGGTAAATTGAATATATAAGCATCGTTATTTTTAAAAAACAAATGAAAGTGTCTTTTTGATTTTCATTTCAGAGCATCCATTTGATCATGACAAAAAGTATAGATAGTGTTCACATGCAATTCTAAATTTTTTTTTTAATCAAATTTACTAAATCTAAAATTTTGATAAAAAAAAAAGTAAAAATGATATGTTTCCAACTTTTTTTTCGATAAATAAGATCCCAACTAATTTAGAATTGATTAAATGGATCTAGCTTAATAAACAAAACAAATATCAACCAAAAAAAAAAAAAAAATAGCCAAATAAAATGTACCAAAAAAAGTGCAAAAATCTGATTGAAACAAATTTGACATTTAAACAATTAAATTGTGAAAAGCTAAAAAGAAAAGGAAAATGTATAAATTTTGGTTGAGAAATTGCAAGTTTTGCAAACAATAAAGAGAAGTTGAAGTCCTAAAGATCATAATTTTTTATCTTTCAATTTATTATTATTATTAATTATTACTAAAAATAATATCAAACATGAATTGTAATTAAAAAAAAAGATTGAGAACAACTTCAGAAAGACAAGTTAATAATATCTACAGTGAAACATGAAGTATTACAACTCTTCAGAAAGACATGAAGTTTAAAAAAGACTGGATGCGCCTAGCAACTTGGCCGAAATTGTCACATGTAATCTCTAGATCCATCAATTTAAGGTACTTTGCTTTTGCCTTAGACTATGTATCATTGCCTGATGGATTTCTAGTCTCAATATCAAAGCATCCCAGTCTCGAAATTACTATAGTTGTTCGCGTAACTGACTTCGGGTGAGGCAGTCTATTGCAAGTATCATATGAAATTTTAAAGATGCCCAAGTTAAGGCATCTGATTTGGGACACTGGGCCTTTTCTTTTATCCTACTCATCTGACATATGAATTGTTCATGAAAGTGATCTACAAACCATTGAGACTGTGATCGATTTTATATTTGATGAAGAGCTCATCAAAATTTTGTATTTGTGTCAATGAAAGTTTTTTGTTCGACAATTATTCCAAGCAAATATTGGGATGCTGAGTGTGTTTTCCCGTTTCACTTGACAATATAATACAAAATTTGGGACGATGTCACGTATTCAAATACGATTGTAACAAAACTTTAAATACTAAGCTAATGCGGAAAATAAATGTCCCTCGAGAGTGTATTGCCGGACCCGATGCACTCAAGCGTCAGTGCCTCCCTCAAAATCATCATCGTCTGCGACCATTCAAACCTAGTGAGTATAATGATTTAGCACGTTCTAACCATACGTAACAAATAATACTATACAGGCACATGCAACTTTAAAATAAATCTTTTAATAAAATAAGTTGGCGTAAAAGCTCGTAATCATATAACAAATCATAAATCGTAAAGCTTTTCATCATCGTATCATTTTGGGTGACATTTGATCCTTGAAAGTGACTAATTGTAATCGTATCATGTGATCGGCTGATCATTCGTAGCTCAACAATGTTCATGGGGGCGGGGCGACAACAAATTTCGTCACTGGGCCTCAGCCAAAATTGGAAATAAGATCGTCGGGCTCTCTCTGGGGCCTTCCCCCGTAAACGGGCTCTCTCTGAGCTTTTTTCTCTCACGATATCCCCAATCATATCATATCATATCCTATTTGTCACAGTCAATTCACATCATTCAAAATATTTTTCTTTCCTTTTATGCATAAAATATCGCATCCTTCAAAACTCTAAAAATAGCATATTTCAGGAAAAATAGTATAGTTTTAGCATATATAAAATACCATATTTTCATTATAAATATTTTAAAATATCATTTAGCATTCATTATGATTCTTCAAGACATCGCCAAACCTTTCGTACTACCTGGGACGTAAAATGATTATTTTACCTTTGGACCTCGAACTTTCCCAATTTTGACTTTCCCTTACTTTTATTGACTCGAGCCTATCCCATATCATCATATAAGTTTAAATTTGACTTCTGATATTTTCTTAAACGTAAACCCGAGCATTTAGATTTTATAACATAATAGCTAAACCGTAAAGCATTTTACACCCTAATAAATTAAAAACTTAATGTTTTCGTCCCAAATTTTAAAAATAAACTTTTCATACCTAAAATATCCCCATGAGCCACGAACCACGGTCCGAACCAATTTTCTTACCCAAGCCAAAACCGAACCCTAAACCCTTCCTAAGCAACATTTTTCCCAAAAACTTTCGAACCACCCTCGAACCAACCCGGACCCTGACCGAAACAGACCCTAGCCTAATGTCCTGGACCTTCATCGACTCGCATAGCCTAGATGTAGCCAGGCCTAGCCATGGGCGTGATCCTCCCCTTCGTTTTGCACAAGCCGCGCGCCTAGACCTTTCCCATCAATCACGGCTCCTTCCCTGGTGCAACCTGCTATGACCACCCATCCGAGGAACCACCTAGGACCATTGCCGACTCCCCTGGACCAGTCCCAAGCTGCTCAAGACCGTCCTTGTTCCTTCATCCAACCGTGCGCACCAACACAATTCCTATGGCTCGCGGTTGTTGCTCCCCTTTGTCTAGCCACTGTCCAGCCCATCTTGAACCTTTCCTGTAATGCCCGAGATTTTATTACTGTAATCAGAAATTAATCTGAAATGATTTATTGGTTAATTGAGATACTTATAGACGGAACCGATTAGACCGGGAGAGTCGAGAAAAGAATTGACAAAAGGTGCCAATACAAGTCCCCGCGCACATGCACGACTTGAATGCGCGCACATGCGCGGAACGTCCAGTAGCATTGGCGCATATGCGCGACGTAAATGGCGCAAATGCGCGGGAGGGGCAGTAGGTACGGCGCATATGCGCGAGAAAAGTGGCGCATATGCGCGAGAAGTCAAAGCGCTAGTTTGCATAACTGGCGCATATGCGCGACATAAATGGCGCATATGCGCGGAATAGGCAGAATGATTGGCGCATATGCACGGAATAATTGGCGCATATGCGCGAGAAGACAAATGCTAGTTTCTATAACTGCGCATATGCGCGACATTGTTGGCGCATATGCGCGAAACGTGCAGAACATGCACAACGCCACTTGCCCTTGTATCATGAAACGGGAGTATATTTATATATATATATATATATATATATATATATATATATAAGCATGCGAAATCCATCAGAAACGAGAGAAGGAAGAGAAAGAAAAGAAAGAAAAAGAAAAAGGAAACCAAGGGAAGATTTGGAAATTGTGAACAATCCGTCCGTCTGATTTTGAATCCGACTTCAGTACTGTGTTTCTATCAACGCAGGCTACAACTGGACGTAAGTTTTGTTACGTTTAGACATGTTTTGAATTTATGATATTGTCAGAATTGAATATGATTCAGATATGATGTTTCTGCTACAGTAGACATTATAGAATTGAAGTCAGATTAAAGAACAGATTGTTTCTGTAATTGTTATGATTTTTGAAAGATATTGACTGAGATTCTATATCAGAATTGTGTTAGTATTCAGATTATGAATTATATTGACACCGATTATGAGTTCCAGTATTATATTGGTGATGTTCAGAACTGACGGGGTTATTCAGATTGTATTGTTATGCCGTCAAAACATCAGTTGATTTAGATTGATCAAATTCAGATATGATTTCGATTTTATTGTGATATCGATGACATGAATTGAATTGTATTCTGTTCAGATATTGATCAGATTATGTACTGAGTTAAGTATTTATCAGAACAGATTATGTATTAAGTTATTCACTGATACAGGGTATTTGATATTGTCATTTCAGATTTGATATGGACAGATTTGAGTACAAGTCATCGTCTTCGTCAGACCGAGACGACAAAGGTATAATTCATGTGATATTCGGGAAGACATAACTCATTTGAGACCCCATTTGAGTTCCCAATAAAATCACATACTAGACTATTATTTATGTTTTGATATGATTATGCTTTGTTTAAAGATTAATATTCATTGCATTTAAGATAGGAAAGTCTTGACAGATCAGTGAGACTTCTAGACGTTCGGTGATATCACAGCTTTAAGGGAAGATCAGTCTCCTATGGTAGATGTGGATACAGATCAGACCGAATTCTAGGAATAAGACGTACCGTCACCCCGATTGGAGAGTAGGTGATAGATCGTCTTATTCACAACGGGATCTCTAGAGTTATAGTTGAGTCGAGTCTAGACATGATTTGACTAGAACTGCATGTGTTTATGGATGTGGTATCATAGACTATGAAACCCATCTTTATTGCTTTCAGTTATGATAGCATGTGTTTATGATTTGATTAAACTGCATGTTCATCTGAATTGAGTTGCATGCTTATTTTAATTTGATTTTATAGATTATGAAATCTATTACTTTTGAATATGTTCATGATAGCATGTTTTATGATTTAGATTGTTTCTATACATGCTTACCATGTTTTATACTGGGATTTATTCTCACCGGAGTATCCGGCTGTTGTCTTGTTTTGTATGTGTGCATGACAACAGGTGGGGCAAGATCGGGGTCGAGAAGATGATGAGAGAAGACGAGTTTAGCGTGGTGATTCCGGACTTGGATATAGATAGGTTTTATTACTTGAACTTTAGTAGTCGAACCTTAGATTAATTGAAAGACTATTGTACATTATTGTATTTTTGTACTGAAACGTAGTTTTATACAGATATGTATATTACGTAGATGTCATTACCTTCCGCACTTGTATTTTAAAAAGAAAATTTTTTAGACCCTGTTTTATCTGAATTGATAATTAAATCCCAAAGATAATTAAGGAAAGATCAGCGTCCGGGTCCCCACATTTCCTAACCTCCAGCTGCAGCCGCACAGGGCCTGGTCCAATCCCTGGTGCTGCCTCACCTTGGCCTAGCCAATCATGTGCCAAAAACTCCATGGAAGACTCTAGAAAACCCTAGGATCCTATTTCCATAACCATGCATGTTTCCAGCCTACGTTCCTCCGTTAGGCGACTCTTTTTATGATCCCATAAACGTATCATATTTGCAACGTGTCCTTAGGAATCATAAAGCGTCTCAAACAAGCGTAACATCATCAAGGACGTTGAAAACAAACCCTTAAACGTTGAATATTTTTATCTAAATAATTTTTCATGTTTAAAATATTAAAGCATGCATAATATGAATTGAATGGAGCAAAAAGAAAGTTTAGAAGCGTGTTTTTGGGTTAAAAACGTTCGAATATTCAATCATTGATGTGGGTTGCGAAGAAGAACGAACTGGCGACAAAGACCCTTGAACTTTGCTCTCCAATTTTCGAATTTTCGTGTATGTGGTGTGTGCAAAATTTCGGCTGTTAGGAGTCCCACGAACCCTAGTTTTTATTTTATAAATTTCGAATTTTAGGTGTTAAAATATTAGGGTCTTTAAGGCTTTAAGTTTAGGAATGAATAATCTTAGGTAAATTAAGCACATTAAGACCGATTTAATTGTAAAATAAAAGTTACAAAAATTTGTTTTCAAAAATAATAATGCAAAACGATCATGAGTCTCAAATTTAATCGTTAGTTATGATCTCCTAAACTATTATGCACTAACTGAAATATTTACAGTTTCTTAGTTCAGTGTCAAATTCTTGAATTTCTTCATAATTTTTAAGCTAGTTCTTGCGACCTACAGAGTTCTAAGTTTAAGATGCACTAAAAAAATTATCATGTCACATTTTCATGCCAGAAAATTATTTTCCCGATATTTTCTAATCACTTTTTGAGAAATGAAAATGAAACGATCATAATTCTTAAGAGAATGTCATTTTTCAATATTCCAATGAAATGACAATTAATCTATAATATAAACAATATTTTCACTATTTCTGTATTGATTTTATTTTCTTTCTTAATCATGTGTTCTGATAATATTTTTTAATACTATCAGATTATGACATGTTCGCTTGAGTTTGTTTCCAAATTCATTCGAACGGGTCTTAAAAGTTGTTTATTTTAATTAATTGTATCATTTGTTATGTATATGTTGTGGTAATTTTTGTAGTAATATTTTCAGGGTTTTTTTATTAAATATGATAAATATTAAAATTATTTTACAAATTTTAAAAAATGATATATTTACATATTATGATCCGGAGGTTACGAACCCGGATTTTGTGACAATCCGAGACAATACTACTAAAAAATATAACAATACTAATTATTATATAATAATAGTAAGAGTAGTGGAACAAATTTTAAATATTTTTATTTTGTGAGAATCCGAGATAATACTACTAAAAATTGGCACATGACGTGAGAATATAAGAATAAATTTCGAGGAAAATTATCATTGTCTCAACCCAAATTTATATGTCTTATCAATTAGTAAGGTTTAAAAAAACTACTTCTTATCATGTTTTTCCACTAATAAACACATGACACTGACAATTAAATTCTTAGCATAAAATAGGTTAATTTGTGGCACAATGCAATATAATTTGTCTGAAAATATTAAAAACAAGACACTAGAAACTAAATTAATGGTACAAAATAAGTTAATTGTGGTACATATTAAAACAATTACGGTATAAGTTGTTTGCAATTTGGTAAATAACTTGAGAATATATGCATAAATTCTGAGGGATCCAAACATACCATTTTTCCAGGGTGACTGGGTTCTCATTGTTTTTGTTTCTTCGTCAATTGTGGTCACTAAAAATCGTGTCTTTGTCAATGGTTTCCAATGGTTAGTGGCTTCAGTGATTTGAGGTTTGTTTCCCATTTAAGATGGAGACATGGGCATACGGCAAATGAGAATGAAACCAAACAAGGGTAATTACGTGGACTGAAAAACCAAACCTTGCCGAGGAACAGGGGAAATTCATCGCTGACGGTTGTTCGTCACTCAAATTCAACTTCTCCAATATGCCTTTTAAACTTGTATGCTATTTTTTTGTAGAGCCAAGACGAGTGGTGAAGAAAAGAAAGAGGAAGGAAAAAGAAGGGCAGGATTGAGAAGGTGATAGAGTAGCAATAGCGATTCGTAGCTTTGAAATTTTTCTAATTGTTTTTTGTTTTAAGGTTTGAGAAAAATGGGGTTGAGGGAGGAGACGAAAAAAAGATTTTTTTTTTAAAAAAATGAAATTTGTAAATAAATGAGGTAAATCCTAGAACAAGGAGTGCAAAATAAAAAGTTTGATATGTTAGGGAGTTAAAATAAAAGAACTCTGACTTAGGGACTGAACAACAATTTCAGTTTCTGAATAGAAATTTTAGAATTGTCAATACGAGTTAGGTTCGTCGGATTGACTCAACCCGCTAACCAAATTTAGTTGGTTGAGTTGGGAAAATCTCGTCCCATTTTATAGCTCTAGGATCTATGAGATGCCACTATTCTAAAATGATCTTTAATTAGAAAATTTAGTTACTTCTTTGAGAAATGAGTACAAAACGAAACACTATTTCAACTCATATAAAAGCTTATGCATCGTCATTGATAATTTTATTCAGTTAATTTTTTATTCATAAATAATAACAAATAGTCGATTAGAACATCTTAATTATTTAATTAGACGAAATTGTTACACACTTGTTTATTCCGATCATCCCCCTTTATCCTAATTTTCATATATTTTTTCTCGGAGTGAGTCTCATTTGAGACCGTCTCACGGGTCATAATCCGTGAGACGGGTCAACCTTACCCATATTCACAATAAAAAGTAATACTCTTAGCATAAAAGGTAATATTTTTTTATGAGTGACCCAAATAAGAGATCCGTCTCACAAATACGACCCGTAAGACCGTCTCACACAAGTTTTTGCCTTTTTCTCGAGTTTGGACCAACTCGAAATACGTTAATGACCAAAAGATTTTGCAAAAATTAAATAGATAAATATTAATATATATTACACAATATATTTTTAGTATGAAAATAATATTCACTTAAATCAACACATATCATACGATATTTTTACATAACATCATTTTGGACATAAAAATTATTCTTTTCACGGATCAAATATTTTACACTCAAATTAACATAACATAACAAACAAAAAATTATACTTTGGACATAAAAATGAGAATTTTTATTAAGTTTAATCAGAGATTTGTTTCATAAAATTGACCGATAACTTAGAAGGCAATATCATTATATTTTTTGTTACCGACAATTAACCAATCTTTGTTTATGCACAATTTTTATTAAAAAAAATGATCGTGATTGCCGGTTGTCATATTGTACTGTTGACTTTCCAAGACTCGGACCATTTGAATTTATGGCCCATAAGGTTTTAATTTATTAGCCAAGTATCATCTTTTAAATGGTAAATTTGAAAAAAATATATCTGTGCATCTTTGATTTAAGATTTAATACTTATGTAATTTTTTTTTCAAATCAATACTCGACAACAATTTACATTTTTGCCTTTTTATTATTCAAATAAATATATAATTTTTTCCATTAAAATAATTGTGTATTCTCCATCTACCAAATTAATATTTATTATGGGGTTTCAGATACTTGATTTCGCTATATTTTCGAGCTATCGCCATAAATTCAGTCATTGTTGGTGTTTTCATGAAAAATGCATTATGATAACTTATTCATGTCATTTTATTTTTAAAAAACATAGTTAATCACTCATCATGAAATAAGATTAAATACTTATTTTGACATATAAAGTATCTATTTTGGAGCTCCAGATGCTTGATTTGACTGTTTGAATACTCCAAATGTGTAAGAAAATACTAGATTTTCGAGCGGTCACCATAAATTCAGTCATTGTTGGTCTTTTCATTGAAATTTCATTAAGATGACTTATTCATGTCATCTAATTTTTGAAAAAACACAATTTCTCACTCATCACAGAATAAGAAAAAATATTTATTTTGACCGATAACATACCTATTTTGGTGTTCCAGATATTTGATTTGACTATTTGAATACTCTAACTGTGTAAGAAAATACTTGAGTTTCAACTAATATTAAGTGACTTTTGATGGTGTCATTTGTGAAGTTAAAATGTAATACTTAAATTGGTACAAAGAGTATCTAATTCGAGTCTATAAATAATTGATTTTACTCCATAAATACTCATATCCAATTATTTGAGGAAGTTAAAAATGAAGTTAATAATGAGTGGCATTGATAATAACATTCGTGAAATAAAAATGTGATACCTAAATTAATACAAAAAAGACATAATTCGAGTCCACAAATACTTGATTTTACCTTTTAAATACTCAAATTCAATTATTTGAGGATGTCAAAATATATAGTTTGAAGCTAATATTGAGAAAGGTTCTTGATTTTTTCGTGAACCTCACCTATGAAAATGAATAAGAACCATTGAATACAACATGGAATTTATGCCGAAGTAACATGTCAATATATACATTGTTTTAAACTTTAACAAATATTAAAATTTGAGTCGACATTTACCAAACTCACTATACAACTTGTCATATATTTTAATAAATCATATTTAAGTTAATAAAAATTTAAAATAATTGATAGGAGAAAATATATTATAATGATTAATGAATGCTACCCAGCTGTTTCCCACAAGCTAAATAAGTAATTGACTAAACAATCAACTATCACATGAACTAGTTAGTACTTGCTCCATTTTTCTTTCCTCCCATGGCTGCTGCTTATGCCGCGCTTCTTGCTGTTGCTCGATCATTGCGAGAGATTTTGAATCTTGAGAAGTATATCGATCCTCTTCACAAAGAAAAAAAAGTTTCTCTCAAGGAAAAAGTTGATTTCATCGTTGCTTTCCTCGAAGATTATTCAGATAAGCATCAAGAAACACTTGGTCGTGAGGGAAATGGGATTAGAAAAGCTGCATTTGAAGCTCAAGATTTCATGGATTCGTATCAGTGTTCGGTGTCAACTATTGATGATGATGGGAGTACTGAAGAGGCTGATTTGAACTTGGATCGAGACTTAACCATGGCGTCTGAAAGGATTGGTTTTATTTGGGAAGAGACGATGAAGATGAACAACAGGGACACGACAAAAGATCTCCGATCCGTATCTTATTCTTTTCCTGTCGACCGTTCATCCACGGTCCAAGCCACTGCCAAAAAAATGGTTGTGGGATTTGATGATGACTTGATCGTAATCAAAGAACGGTTATTTGAAGATTCTCCTAACCTCCAAATTATCCCAGTTGTTGGGATGGGGGGAATCGGGAAGACGACTCTGGCTAGAAAAGCATACGACGATTCAATCCTTTCTCAACACTTCGACAAATGCGCATGGATCACAGTGTCACAAGAGTATCGAAGGAGAGATGTTCTTTCAGGGCTTTTGAAGTCCCTCAAGAATGAACAATCTAATGAGAACGAAGCAGAACTGGCAAAACTAGTGTATCAATGTCTCATTGGGAGGCGATATCTCATTGTGATTGATGATATATGGAGTACCAAGGCATGGGATGATTTCAAGATGACATTCCCGGATGATGGTAGTGGAAGTCGAATCCTGTTAACCACCAGGCTATTAGATGTGGCTTCTCATGCGAGATCTTCCGATGCTCCTGTTCACCAAATGAACTGTTTAAATAATGATCAAAGTTGGGAATTACTTCGAGAAAGTGTTTTTGAACAACAGTCTTGTCCTCTCGAACTGGTGAAAGTCGGGAAGAAGATTGCGGAAAATTGTAGGGGACTCCCACTCACCATCGTGGTGGTTGTAGGACTAATCCTTTCTTCAGGCAACGTGACGAGAGAAGAAGTGTGGGAAAATGTTTCGGAAAATATAAGTTCTAGAGAACCCACAATTGCGCTTCAATGCTCAAAGATACTGTGTTTTAGTTATGATCGGTTGCCTCTTCGACTAAAACCATGTTTCCTCTACATTGCAGCTTTTCCAGAAGATTCTGAAATTGATGTTTCTAAGCTAATTAAGTTGTGGGTTGCTGAGGGATTTCTGAAACCAAATGATCAGTTCAAATGGTTGGAAGATGTGGGGGAACGTTGTTTGGAGGATCTGGTGAACAGAAGTTTGCTCTTAGTGAGCAAGAAAGGGATTGACGGGAAACTCGAATCTGTTACAATCCATGATATGTTGAGGGAGATTTGCATAACAAAAGCTGAAGAAGAGGGGTTTCTTCATGGTGTCTCATCCAAAATGAATTCCAGAACAGAAATCATAGACAAACCATATCGGCGCCTCCAAATTCATTGCACAAATATATGTCAAGAATGGAAAATCCTAGATTCGAGCGTGCGTTCGGTTCTACTTTTCTCCGAGAAATATAAAGCGCCAACAATAGATCTAAGGTCTAGGTACGTCGGTGTCTTGGATGTATCCCAAGTAACTTGGCCGAAAATTTCACATGTAATCTCTACATTCGTCAATTTAAGGTACTTTGCTTTCAATTTTGATTTTGGATTTCCAGTCTCAATATCGATACATCCCAATCTCGAAACTATAGTTGTTTATCTGGAAGGAAGCATAGGTCGAGTACCATATGAAATTTTAAAGATGCCCAAGTTAAGGCATCTGATTTGGCACACTCGGCCTTTTCGTTTATCCTACTCATCTGACATAGGAATTGTTCATGAAAGTGATCTACAAACAATTGAGCCAGTGGCCGATTTCATATTTACCGAAGAGATAATCAAAATACTTGTGAATCTGAAGAAATTGGCTGTTGAATATTATATGAATGATCATGATTGGGATTATTATAATCTCGAAAACCTTTGCCATTTACAAAGCCTCGAGGACTTGCAAATCTCAATGTGCTGCTGGCCTGGTCCCTCAATGACATGGAACCATGCTTTTCCAATCGGTCTAAAGAAGTTATTTCTAAAAAGAGTCCGTTTTCCTTGGGAAAATATGACCTTAATTGCGTCGCTTCCGAATCTTCAAGTACTCGAGATGAGAACGATGGCAGTCAATAAAGATTCAAAGTGGGTGATGATGGAAGGTCAATTTCTTCAACTCAAGTACTTCCTTTCTTCCTTGGATTCTCTGTTGACGTGGGAAATGGAAAAAGAGCATTTCCCATGTCTTGAAAGCTTGATTCTTGAGCGTCCCAAGCAGATTAATGAGATTCCTAGTGGTATAAGAGAAATAGATACACTTCGATATATTGAGTTGCGGTACTGTAAAAAATCATTGGTAATCTCAGCGAAGCAAATGGAAAAGCATCAACATGAAAATGGAAATGATGCTTTTCGTGTTCATGTAATAGATTTCGATGGATATGATGTTTTGTTTTGAAGCCACAATTGAGAGAGAATATTGTAAGATTTGTATTTGTTTAGATGAAAGTTTTTTGTTTGACAATTATGTGAAGCAAAAAGTGGGATGAGGACATAAAAATTATAAGTTTAGGACCAATTACTTATAGTTTCAATCGCAACAAGATTTCAAATTTGTGACAAAATCTCAAGTTCAAGATCTAATTATAACAAACTTCTAAAAAAAATCACTTTTATATCCTTATATGCACTTTTATTCATTGAATTCAAATTGAATCGATAGTACATGCAAAACAAGATTAATCGAATCAAAAATTTTTAATATTCCATTTAAACCCCAAAATTTTCTTTGTTTTCCTATTCTAAAAATAAAAAATATATAAATTAAAATCATAAACATCAAATATACAGTTTATGACCAAGCAATTCTTGTTCTTTGAAATGGTATGAACGGACCAAATTGAATATAATATCTTTGTTTTTTTATTTATTAATTTTAAAAATAAGGTATATTGTGGAATTTTACAAAATAAAGGCAAAACGCTACCATCAATGACAGCCGTTGCAATATATTTTGCAGCGTCCGACACTAGTAGCATCCGATGCTGCAAAATTGTAGCGTCCAAGCTACCAAGGCAGTGGAAGATGTTTTTTTTTATTTTTTATTTTTTTATTATCGTTATTATTATTTATTGAATTTGAACATATATCTTATTCGTAAAATAGGAAAATTATATGCAAAAAAGAGAGTAAAAACTCAAGTTCAATAATTTGAAAAAATAAGTCACTTTAAAAAAAATTTATTTTTAAAATATTAATTAATTTATCTTTAAAAAAATTATTTATTTAAGTATGTGTTGATTTAGTTTTCGAAAAAAATACATACGTATAGGAATGTAAATGAGCCGAGCCGAGTCGAACAGTATCAGGCTCGGGCTCGGCTCGTTAAACTATTTGCTCGGCTCGGGCTCGTTACGAGCCTTTGGTTTGAAGCTCGGGCTCGGCTCGTTCGGAAGTTATGAAGCTCGGGCTCGGCTCGTTAATGGCTCGTTTATCTTGTTTAATGAGCCTGGCTCGGGTTCGGCTCGTTAAACAAGCTCGTTAAGCGAGCTCGTTTTTGCTCAGAAGACCTCGCGCATATGCGCGCTCTGTCGCGCGCATATGCGCGAGGAGGCCAGTAGCTACGATGCGAGAACAGAGGCACTCGCGCATATGCGCTGAAGTGTGCGCGCATATGTGCGAAAAAACCGTCGTTATTAGTGACGAATTGTTTGAAAAACCGTCGCTGATTTAATCAGCGACGGTTTGTTAGCGACAAACCGTCGCTAAATGTTCAGTATAGTTTAGTTTCCTTTGTTAATCTGCACGGTTCATCTTATTACTTCAGCATGAACTTATTTTTCTTATTTTTTTACTTCGTCAACATTGATATGCCGAAGTAAAATATAATAAAAAATATAGTGAAGCCCGTGTTTTTAAACATCCGAAGTAAAATATATTATTTTACTTCGCTTGTCTTATTACTGAAGTTATTGGTAATGTATTACGTCGTAATTTATTATTGCCGAAGTAAAGCCTGCCAAAGTAAAATCCGATTTTTCTACTAATGTTATAACATTGTAATTTCTGTAAGATACACTTTAGAATTTTGAATAAATGAATATTATATATATAAATATAATGAATTATGTGGGCTTATATAATTTTGGACCATATCATATTGTAATATGATACTATATAATGTATCACGTACGTGGCCTTGTATTTTTGAACCTCACAATGCTAAGGTTTCTTCTATGCGACGACATTAGATATCTAGTCGGTTGCCTTTGATGTCTGATATTCAGTTTATTATATTAAAATTTTTTAAGTTTTTTTATATATTTACTTTAAAGTATAATTATTTTCAAACCATAATATCTTTAAATAATAAGATTATATACATATAATCATATGTAGAATTAATTAGGAGTGAGAGTGCATACGCTAGATTCATTGTCGTAACAGCAATAACAGAATGAAACTTTTGAACTTTTGTCTCTACATACGCTAGAAATAATTTCTACGGAGTGAGAGTGCATACGCTAGAATTAATTTATATCATTGCATTAACAGATATTTATATCATTGCATTAACAATCCAACAAATATGAGTTTCTTAAGTAGAATAAATTCATTGCCGTAGCAGCAATATTCAAACACACCTGAGAGGCTGAAACTTTTGAACTTTTGTCTCTAATTGTTTTGCCCAATGTATTTGGAGATGAAACCAAACCAGAATCAGAGCTAGGGTTCGGGACCTATACGATCTCCAAACTCTCGATTCACGCCTCAAATTCGAGCTCACGATCTACCTAAACTCATTAATTATCTCAAATTCGAGCTCACGATCTACCTAAACAAGCCGAGCTCGAGCTCGAGCTCGTGAACCACTTAAACGAGCCGAGCTCGAGCTCGAGCTCACGAGCCAGCTAAACGAGCCGAGCTCAATTTTGAGCTCACGAACCTATTATCGAACATGTTCACGAGCTAACGAGCCGAACATCATTAATCTCAAGCTCGGCTCAACAAAATTGTCGAGCCCAAAATAAGGCTCGGGCTTGGCTCGATAAGCTTAACAAACGAGCCCGAACGAGCTTTTTAACGAGCCGAGATCCGAAAAGCTCGCGAACAGTTCAGTTCATTTACATCCCTACATACGTATCCATCCATTCATTTTTTATTTATTATTACTAGTATTATGATTAATAAAAAATAAAAATAATAGTTGGAATACAATATTTTATTTATTTAAATATACGTTGATTAAGTTTTTTTCAAAAAAAATTGGTGTATATGTGTCGATCCACTTATTTTATTATTTTTTAAATTAATGAATTGGAGATCCAACTTCCATTTTTTTTTGTAAATGGACTAATTTGAAAGATAAATAACTTTAAAATAGTGAACCGATCAACAATTTAGAAAATTATTTATTTTAAAAATATTAAGAAATTTATCTTTTGAATTTTTTGCGCAGATTCAAAAATTTTTGCCTGTGAGAAAATAAAGTAATGATTATCTTTTAAATTAGTCTACATGCAAAAAATGTAAGTTGGAGCTCAAATCCATTATTTTTTAAAAAATATATAATAAGTGGATAGATATCCTTATATATTTTTTTCGAAAACGAAACCAACATATATTTAAATAAATAATTTATTAAAAAACAAAAATAAGCTCAAATTTTTTTTAAAGATAAATTAATTAATATTTTACATATAAAGAATTTTTTTAAAAAATTTGGTTGACTAACTCATCATTTAAAGTGATATATTTTTAAAATTATTGAACTTGAGTTTCAATATTCATTTTTTTTTACATGTTTTGTTTTCATATTTTACTAATAAGAATCCAAATTCAATAAATTAATAATAATAAAAAACTGTTTTTGCAAAACACTACCATCTACCTTATTTTTGAAATTAAATATTTTTTCAGAATTAATTTTAAAACCCAATATCTTTACGTATAGTTCAGATAATTATTTTGAATATAATATGTTAAGAAATTATTATTGCCCAAAATTTTGGTGATTGAAAAAATCAATATAGCACTTTACTATTTCCGAAAACAACTGCATATCTTATGTGTAACAGATATCAGTTCAATCGCCCAGCCTAGCAACCGGACTGCTTCACCGGCTACAACAAAAAGAGTTTAACCGCTTAAACAAATGATATACTAAAGAAGTCTGACCGCTGATAATTCAACCGATTAGAGTAAAAGAAGATGAACTTCTCATCCGGCTGATTCAAAGACATCATTAAAGAAGATTATTTATTACTTACTGAATGAAAGACATTCTCTGACCAATTCAAGACATTTAATAGTTTGCACCTCTTCAAAGTTAACTTGTCCCTTCATCAGTCCCGAGAATGATATGCATTTATATCTGTGAGGCCCGGGGCCGAAGAGGGCGGGGGGTGATCGCCGGTGCCATGAGGTTTCACGGAAAATGAGCGGCTCCTGGCAGGCTTCTAGGTGGAAGGAACATGAATGAACCGACCACACGAGAATGAGAGGGATTCCGAGACTGTTCAATGTAATGGACTGTACAGTTGAAGAGGGCTTAAAAGATTTGATTGGTACTACTCATATCACTCAAGTGCATCTTCTTTTCGATAGCTCATCACATAAGAACTCCAAAGTTAAGCGTGCTTGACTTGGGGCAATTTTGGGATGGGTGACCTCCTGGGAAGTTTTCTAGGGTGCGTGTGAGTGAGGACATAAGCACGCTGAAAAGACTCGTTTTGATACAGTGAGGACAGTCGTCGAATTTGGGGCGTTACAATATTACTATCCAGAAAGGAAAGCTCATTTATCTCATAAAGCTCTGAGGATACAAGCAGTTGCCATAAACGGCAACTTTGCAACAACTCTTCAGAGAACGGGACTCAAGGAAATATCAGCAAAGAGAATATTTAATGCATATATGAAGAACATTAAATGCACTTGCAGCTGATAGTAACAAAGCTTCTCTCTGTTACAAGTTAACGTTACTCAAATCCTTTCGACCGTTGGAATGATCGCCTATATTAACAAAAAATGAAATGTGCAAGTACACACGCGATATATTATCACATTCACAACGATGAATCATTACAAGCTTGCATAATTTAAAGATTTAGAGCGCACTCAAAAGTCTACACATTTCATCGCTCATAAGCACACACTAAACATAAATATATCTAATTATTCAAGGATCATCTTCGTGCTACCAAAATCAATTTTTTTACTAATATCAGTAATCTTTGAGTTATTTCTTTAAGTCGTGGTGTCTGGTGAACCTAGTGTTCTTAATATCAAAAATTGTAAAGTGATCACTAAGAGTTCCAAAACAGGCAGCGTGATAAGTCCTGATTGGAGTGGGCTATTGCAAAGAGTTTTTGTAAAGCCAAATTCTTTTGCGGAATCCTTCCTAAAGAGGAAGAAGGGGTGACGTGACATAAGAGTTTTCATCTCCGAACATCCATAAAAAATCTTGTGTCTTTACTTTCTGCAAGCACTTACTTTTCACTATATTTGTTGATATGATTGCCAATAAGTTTTAAGCTATCATCAGAAATCATGAACCGTTTTTCCGCACTTTACAGTGGTTCATATTTCTAACAAGTTTGAGAAGAATTTTCAACCTCTTCAAAACGGTTGAAAACCAGTTTTAGAAAGCAAAATATGAAAGAGTTCATTCGCCCAATCTAAACTCTTTCCCGATCCCAACAAGTGGTATCAGAGCAGGATCTTCTCAAACATCGATACCCAAAAAATACTCATGGCATCTTTCAACAAAATCCCTATGTTTTCAAAGGAAGATTATGACAATTGGAAAATTCATATGCATGCTCATCTAGCAGCCCAGGATGACGATATGTGGTACGTCTTCACTGACTGGTCAATGAAGATCTTAAAAGTAAATACAGCTACAGTTACCACTGAAGGTGCTCCCCAAATGGTGAAAAAACAGCGTTCTGAATGGACAATGAGGCTAAGAAGAAGGCAAATCTCGATAACGTAGCAAAAGATATACTTTATAAGACCTTGGTTAAAAATATGTTTGCCAAAAGCAAGAACTGCACTACAACAAAGAAAATATGGGAAAAACTCACACAACTGTGTGAGGGAAACGACCAGACTAAAGAAAATAAGTTGACTGTTGCTATCCAGAAGTTGATAATGCAAAGATAAAGCTGGGAGAAACTCTTGCAGAATTTGATGAACGGTTCAGCAGTATTATCATCGAACTCATTTCCTTTGGAAAAGAATATTCCAATCGAGAAATTGCTTTTGAAGGTTGTACGAGCTCTTCCCACATAATGGCACGTAAACATTATAGCAATGCGAGAGTCGAAGGATCTGAATAAACTGGAACTCCATGATCTTTTCACTGATCTTAAAGCATATGATTTCGAACTTGGGATATGAACTGAAGAGGAACCATCAACCTCCCAACAAACAAAGGCCTTGGCAGCTACCACCGAGACTTTTCCGGTCGAAGAGTCCACAAGTAAGAAATCAGCTGAGCAACTAAGCAATGAAGCCATGTCTCCATTTGTTAAAAAGTTTGGTAATTTCATGCGTAATAATCAGCCTCAGACTAATAAACCCTACTTCAAAAAGGACTATATTGATGATGGTCAAGCTTGCTTTAACTGTGGGAAAAAAGAGGTATTTTATTACAAAATGCAACATGCCAAGAAAGGATGAAAAGAGATTGGTTGACAGGAGACGGTCTAAAGACGATAAAAAGTTCATCAAAAAGAATAGTCAACGAGTTCTAGTAGCAGAAGAGGACAAAAGAAAATGGGCTGAATCAGATTTAGAAAAATCCATCTCTGAAGAATCTAAACATGAAAGTGAATATGATAAAGTAAAATGTCTCGTGGCTAATGAAGATTAAGAACTCTCAGATGAAATGGTATTTAACTTTGACTCTATTGAATTCAATCGAGAAGATCTGATCATGGCACTACACGACATGGTAAATGAGTTTAAAGGACTATCGCAAATTCGATGAAGCCAAAGCAGAAAAACAAGACTTAAAAAACAAGTTGACTCTCTCTAGCTGCTCCCAGCAAAAAGAGATCGACGGTTTGAAAGTGAAGTTGAGTCTGCTAGCTGCTGAGAATTATGATTTGCGTAGACTGTTACATGGTACATTAAAAAAGGAAAAACGGTTGATAAATATAGTCAACTCATGGAACAAGTCCTCTGCCTCACTTTTTAAGATGCATGAGATGCAAAAACCAGCCAGAGACAGAACCGGGCTAGGTTAAAGTATCAACGAATGCAATACTTCAAAAGCATCAACTCAACCGTTACTAGAGAAAGACAGTTTAAAATCAATTAAATTTTTCAGATCTAGTATGATATATGAATATGACAATCCTGAAGTCCAAGGCATTCGGAATATAAATCTTGAGAACAATGGAAGGCGATGTGGTTTAGGATATGCCGAAGTTAAGAGTGCTAATCCCAACCGATCATGGCTCAGACGCATGAAAAATCCAACCGTTCACAGTGGTTCAGATTGTTCCCGCAGAAAGCCAAGTTCAACCGGATATCACTAAAAAACAAGACCTAACCGCTACCACAATAACCAAACTATTCAAAAGAGGTACAAAGTGATTGACAATGACATACGGCAAAGACAACATACTGGAATAGAAAGAACACTGCATACACCACCTGATTATGCACTTAACCGCACTCACCTTGGGACACATCGTTGAAAGTAATTTAGGATAATCCAGGTGTTGATTCTTAAGGGTCTAATCAGCTTAGGACCCAAACAGGAAAAAGTACCAATCTCTCATTTTCAAAGAACTTGGAAGAGTCGATCTGGTTCTTGGACAGCGGTTGTTCCAACCACATGATCGGAAATAAAAGTCTTTTTATCAGAAATGGTCAACTAAAGAGGACCAACTACCACCTTTGGTGATAACTCTAAAGGTAAAGCTGTGGGAAAAGGTAAGATTATACATAGCAAGATCATTATAAAATATGTACTTCTGGTAGAAAACCTGTGTTATAACCTGATTAGCAAAAACCAACTATGTGACAACAGTTGAATTTCACAAACATATATGCACTGTTAAAACTGCTGCAGGTAATTCGGTGCTAACCGGTCATAGAGAGAAAAATACATATAAGGTAAAATGGAATGATGACTGTCTAAAGGTGCCCACTTGCTTCATTGCCTTAAATGGTAATAAAAATTGGCTCTGGCATAAACGACTTAGTCATCTTAATTTCAAATCCATTGCTACCATTAGCAAGCTTAAACTGGTATTTGGATTGCCTAATATTGATTTTTCAAAAGATAGAATCTGCAGTGCTTGTCAGCTAGGTAAACAAGTTCGCTTAACTTTCAAGAAAAAAAAGAAAAAAACTCATCAGTTAGATGCCTGGAACTTCTTCACGTGGACTTGTTTGGACCTATACCGGTAATGAGCTTAGGGAAAAAGAAATATACCCTTGTGGTAATTGACGATTTCTCCAGATTCACATGGGTACTACTTTTAAGCTCCAAAAATCAAACCGCGGTTCAACTAATCAAGTTCCTCAAAAGACTTCAAAATGAGAAAAGTACAACAGTAGAAAGAATCAGAAGTGACAGAGGAACTTAATTTCTGAACCAATTCCTATCATATTATCTCGAAGATCATGGCATAAAGCATGAGATGTCAGCTGCTAGATCACCTCAACAGAATGGAGTAGCTGAAAAATGGAACCACACACTGAAGGAAGCAGCTAGAACCATGCTGGCAGAATCCGGTATCTAACAACGGTTTTGGGTAGAGGCTATCAATACGGCCTGTTATACTCAGAACCGGTCTAGGATCAATAAAAATCATGAAAAGACTCCATTTGAAATCTGGACCGGCAAGCATCCAGAAGTTGGATACTTCCGCATCTTCGGTTGTAAGTTTTTCATTCATAATAATGGCAAGACACACCTAACCACATTTGATGTAAAATCCGATAATGGTGTTTTCTTGGGATACTCAGTAGTGAACAAAGCATATAGATTTTATAATCAAAGAACTCTCACTGTTGAAGAATCCATACATAATATATTTGATGAATCATCCATATGTCACGACAATAGCAGTAGCACTATTCATGATCTAATCAATAAGCTTGATGCTACTAACTTTGAACCAAGCAGTGATGACGAAATAAATTTGAGAGAAATAGGTAAAAACATCTCAGAGCAAAGTCCAACCGCTCAAGAACTAACTCATCAGATAAACGAACCAGAGAATAATCATCAAACTGAGATTGTTCAAATAGAAAAAGAGTTGGTGGAACAAGAAAATAACATCACACAACCAACCGAGCCAGATCCATATGGACCATGTCTCTAGTGGAAAAAGGACCATCTACTTGAACTGGTCATCGGTAACCCTACTGCCCCTCTTAGAACTAGGAATCAAATGATTAATGTATTTATGCATGCCGCGTTGTCTCCCAGTTAGAACCTAAGAAGATTGATGATGCACTGCATGATATCAACTGGATAAAAGCTATGCCGGAGGAACTTAATCGATTTGAAAGAAGCAAAGTTAGGTATTTAGTTCCTCGTCCTGATAATATGCACGTTATTGGTACTAGATGGGTGTTTAGAAACAAAATGGATGAAAATGGTTCGATAATCAGAAATAAGGCCAGACTAATAGCTCGAGGCTATAGGCATGAGGAAGGAATAGACTTTGATGAATATTTTGCCCCTGTAGTTAGGCTAGAAGCAATTAGAATATTTCTGGCCTTTGCAGCATTTAAGGATTTTAAGGTATATCAGATGGATGTTAAATATGCATTTCTAAATGGTTTGTTAAATGAAGAAGTTTATGTAGAGAAACCACCTGGTTTTGTTAATCACGTTCATCCTGATTATGTTTAAAAACTAGATAAAGCCCTGTATGGACTAAAACAAGCCCCTAGAGCATGGTATGACACGTTAACTAAATTCTTGCTTGAACATGGCTTCTCAACTGGAACAGTTGACAAAACTTTATTTAAATTTTCAAAAGATGGTAACTCGTTATTTGTGCAAATTTACGTGGACGATATTATATTCAGATCAACTAATCCTAAATTATGCGAGAGATTCTCTAAGATAATGCAAGAGCAGTTTTAAAATGAGCATGATGGGAGAGCTGAACTTCTTTCTAGGGCTGCAAGTCAAGCAGTCAAAGGATGTCATCTTCATTAACCAAGCTAAATACACGAGAAATATGCTGAAAAAGTTTGGAATGGAGAATTGTTCCCTAGCCACTACCCCAATGAGCTCATCAATCAAACTGGAAAGAGATGAAGGGGAATCTCAGTGGACACAAAAAATGTACATAGGATTAATTGGTTAACTATTGTATCTAACCGCCAGTCGTCCAGATATAATGTTTGTTGTTTGTCTATGCGCTCGATTTCAATCTAATCCATTGCAATCTCATTTTACTGCCACTAAATGAACCCTTAAATATCTTTTAAGGGTACTATTAATGTGGGTCTTTGGTACCCCAAAGATTCAAGTCTTCATCTTGTAGGATATCCAGACTCAGATTATGCCTGTTGAAAAATTGACAGGAAAAGTACTAGCGGTTCATGTCAGTTTTTGGGTGATAGACTAATATCGTGGTTTAGCAAGAAACAAACGTCTATTACCACATCAACCGTTGAAGCGGAATACCTTGCGGCTTGAAGATACTGCGCACAGATGTTATGGATACAACAACAGCTCAAAGATTATGGAATTCAAGCCACTGAATCTCCCATCTTCTGTGACAACACGAGTGCAATCAAAATAACATACAATCCGGTTATTCACCCTCGGACAAAGCATATTGACATCAGATACCATTTTATCCGAGAACATGTCATGAAGAAAGAGATTCGACTTGAATATGTGCATAATGATCAACAAGCGGCTGATATTTTCATAAAACCGTTACCAAAGGATAAGTTTTCTTATTTCCGAAATACACTTGTTTAATCGATTTATCTTGGTCATTTGTTTAACATTCTTAGTTGATTGAATTATTACTAAGTTTGTTGTGCAGGAAATAAAGAAATTGTTGGAATATTTCATATTCGCAATCTTGATTTTGATGTTAATAAAACTTGTTTATTTGTTTCTAATGAGTTTACCTAAGTGCGCAGAAGCTGAAACTGATCAGGCTTTGAATTGATCAGTTACCAAGCTTAAACTAAAGCTATCGAGACGCAAACTGAAAGTGCAAACAGATTGATCGAACTGAACAAGTACAACTAAAGTATCAAGAGCAGTTCAACTGATTATCTAATTGATAGGTTGTTCGGCAGAAGACTTTCAGAATGAAGTGTTAAACTGATGAAAAGAACAATTGACCAGTTCAACTGAATCAGTGAAATCAGTTCAGCTGACGAGTCAATTGATTTCACCTCATCAGTTCAAGACCGGTTCAACTGACCAGTTCAACTGACTAGTTCAGAAAATCAGTTAAGAGCGAACCAGTTTCCAGATACGACAAGTTTAATCCAGCTGTGCACAAAGGTACAAAAGCTATTGTACGATCAAGGTACAATAAGAGACGTTACAACAGCGCTTAAAGCCATTTGTTCCATATATCTATTTTGTGGAACAAATTCAAACTGCAACAAATGCAGTCACCGAGTCTCACTGTACATTCATCCAAACGCCTAAATAGAAGCCGAAGATCAGTGAAGACAATAATTTGTGGTGCAATAATAAGAGAGAAAAGAAAGAGCACACATATTGCATATCAGCTTACAAGAAGCAATCAACCCAAAGAGAACACTTCAACGTGTTATCAGCTTAGTTTTAGAAGCACATTCCCTTAATGTGTGAGAATACTTTCGGGTAGTTTTCAGAGATCAGTTCACACACACACACCACCACCCAAATACAGTCTTGCACAAAGACAATAAACTTGTGTATGTAGTCTTTCTCACAGAGATGTTAAAAAAGTGTTGGCTGGAATGAGCTACCTTCATTCTAGACTAGGAGTTCAGTTAGGCAGTGGGTAAGTCCTAAGCTGGGTGGGTTATTACATTTGTTGTATGAATCAAAGTCTTCTAGTGGTACCTACTCGAGGATGTAAAAGGGGTGACGTAAGAGCAGTCGAAGTCTCCGAACATCCATAAAATCTCGTGTCTTCTTATTTCAGTTTATATTCTATCTATCAGTTTTCTTAACGAATGATTACTTCGAGTATTTTCCGCTTGGTTTCTAACCAAACTTGATTTAATTAATCTATGTACACATTTTTAGAACACAAGCTATTGTAGCTCATCACGTTTTTAGAGGATTTTGGTGAAGCGGCAAGCACTCGATCCAACAATTGGTATCAGAGCTAGCTGTTCTAAAAAAGACATTTGAAAAATGATTTTTTTTGTGTTTTAAAATGTTTTTAAAATGATTTTCAAAACCCTCTAATAATAGTTTATATGTTTGCTGTGTTATTTTGTTGTTTAGCTGTTTGCAGGATTTTTGAGTTCAACTGACAGCAGGATAGCTAAACTGATCAGCGGAGAAGATTTCAGTTGCCAGCTTGCTAGTTCAACTGATCAACAAACAAAAACCAACTACTACCTGAAACTGATGAGTTAAGTGAAGCTTAATCATCAGAAGTGCCGCCACTTCATTGCCATATCAGATCCTAGTAGTTGATCATTGCGGTTCAGCATCGGTTGAGTCCAGTTTGCATCAGTTAGACCAATTAGCCACAAAGATCAAGTCCAAGGCAATCAGCTGTTATTATGGCAAAACAAACTCAAAATCTATGCAGCATTCCAAACATTCTAGGCGACCAATTGTTGGTACACAGTTCTATTTTATATAAACTGACTGATATTTGATGTTATTTGATATTTGCTAAGTGTAGTAGCAATTCCCTTACATAAGATGGTGTGATATATATTAGTACAAGGGACGTGTAATGGATTAAATTAACATCATGTGTATCCAGTTAGTTTGCAAGTAACTGAACTGATTTTTCCAGTTTATATGTCGCCTTAAATGCTTGATTGTTTATTGCTTAAACTTGTTTTTTAAATCGCTTAATGATGATATCTTTGAGGGGGATTTTTTTATTTAGTTCTTGAGGGGGAGTTATTCTTTAAAACTGATTTTAAATTTGCTATCCCTCGAACTGAAAAATTGTTTTCAAATCATTTTATTCAATTGTTGAGGGGGAGCATTTCTTTCTGCTTTCTCTCGAACTGATAGTTCTTTTATTCGATTTAATGTTTTTAAACTTTTTTTATTCTCACAAAGGGGGAGAATTATTAACTGTTTATATTTATTTTAAATCGATTTAACTGTTCAAGTTTTGTGATCATCAAAAAGGGGGAGATTGTTGGAACATTTCATGTTCGCAATCTTAATTTTGATGTTAACAAAACTTGTTTATTTGTTTCTAATGAGTTTACCTAAGTGCGAAGAAATTGAAACTGATCAGGCTTTGAACTGGTCAGTTACCAAGCTTAAACTGAAGCTATCAAGATGCAAACTGAAAGATGCCAACTGATTGATCGTACTAAACTAGTACAACTAAGTATCACGAGCAGTTCAACTGATTGTCCAATTTATAGGTGGTTCAGCAGAAGGCCTTCAGAAGCTCGGCCAGCTGATGAAGTGTTCAACTGATGAAGATCCCAACTGACCAGTTCAACTGAATCAGTGAAATCAGTTCGGCTGACGTGTCAACTGATTTCACCTTACCAGTTCAAGACTAGTTCAACTGACCAGTTCTGAACATCAGTTAGGATCGAACAAGTTTGCAGATATGACAAGCTTAATCCAGCTGTGCACAAAAGTACAAAAGCTATTGTACGATCCAGGTAAAATATGAGACATTGCAGCAGCGGTTAAATCCAAATGTTCCATATATCTATTTTGGGGAACAAATTCAAACAGCAACGGATGCATTCACTGATTTTCAATGTACGTTCTGCCAAACGCCTAAATAGAAGCCGAATCTCGGTGAAGACAATAATGTGTGGTGCAAAAACAAAAAATAAAAGAAAGGGCACGCATATTTATTATCAGCTTACAAGAAGCAATCAGCCCAGAGGGAACACTTCAACGTGTTATCAGCTTAGTTTTAGAAGCACATTCCCTAAGTATGTGAGAACACTTTCGGATAGTTTTCAAAGATCAGTTCTGTCACACACACCCCCACTACCTAAATACAGTATCACACAAAGACAATAAAATTGTGTATGTAGTCTTTCTCACAAAGATGTTAAAGAAGTGTTGACTGGAAGCTGCTGCCTTCAGTCTAGACTAGGAGTTCAGTTAGGCAGTGTGTAAGCCCTAAGTTGTGTGGGTTATTACACTTGTTGTATGAATCAAAGTCTTTTAGTGGTACCTACCCGATGAGGTAGAATGAGTGACATATGTGCAGTTGAAGTCTCTGAACATCCATAAACATATATTGTGTACTCTAATTGTTAACCCCTAGCTTTAAACTGATTTAATCAGTTCGAGTATCTATCAGTGCAGTTCTCACCATAACTGAATTGATATATGCGAGAACTGACTCCCCTTATCTTCAGTTAATCAGTTACACGAGATCAAAAACTTTAACCGATCATTTTTCTTAACGAAGGATTACTTCGAGTATTTTTTGCTTGGTTTCTAACCAAACTCGATTTAATTCATCGATGTACACATCGTTAGAACACGAGTTATTTGATCGAGCAAAACTTGCACTGTGGAATCCTTAGTAAGAATATGATTTTTTATGCTCGAAAATTAATCGCAAGTGCACGATGTCAAGTAATAGTATAATGTACGCGAGTACGAGTATCGTTTCACTGAAGACTGTATTTTGCAATTATTATTTTCAGTTATCAAATCTTTAGCAACAAAATTTGAATGATTGTTTATGACTACTAAAATTAAATAAAACCTCAATGAACAAGTCAAGAATTAAATGCTGAAATATAAACTCTAAACCACTTAAATAGATTTCGATGAGAAATGGATTTGTTGGGAATTTCAGTTCACCTACCCCTCGTTAATTAATTAGTTCGTTCGATAGTAATGTATGCTTCCGACAGGATTTTCTATTCAATTGTACACGCCCTCTCGAGCTATGCCAAACTAATTCTAATCAGTGAAGTAATTAAATGTCTTTAATTATTTATCAAGAGTGAATATCATATCGATCTATGAAATCCCCTAGTTTTCGTCCGACCGGACTATGACTATCGGCGCGTATCAAATTTCATATGTCTATGTAAATTGTAGATCCACGGACTGTTCTACTCGTTCTTATCACAAAATATTCTCTCGAACTCGCTCATAATATAAGATTATTATTAAAGTTAGCTGTAATTTAATAATTATAATGAAAACAACAGCATAATCAAGAATAAAACAACAACTGAAATACGAATTAACTAAATCAGTTTCAGGGTAGGATCCCCTTAAATTCCAACAAATATTTTAGTTTAGCTACTCGAATTCATATTGAAAATAAACAACACAATGTTTAAACGATAAATACTACATAAGAAATACTAGACGAGACGAGATCTGCGAAGAATTGTGTCCGGAAATCTTCGAGTCTTCAACTCCAAGCAATTGCTCCAAGCTTTTCTCCCTCTCTAGACTCCTTGGCTGCCAAATTATGTCTGAATATCTTCAAAAATCGTCTCATCTATCAGCCTCCTTTCGAAATTTAGGAAAAAGATCGGCAGAAAATCTTTCCAAAAATCAAACACGCCCGGGCGGACATAAGTTTCCTCTCGGGCGGATGGCCTTCGCAAATCTTGTTTTATTTTTTCATTCGACGCGCCCGGGTGGACATAAGTTTGCGCCCGGGCGGATGACTCTCGCAAAAAATCTTTTTCTCATACCTTGAAGGCGCCCGGGCGGACATAAATGTGCGCCCAAGTGGAGTCTATCGCAAATCGCTGCATTTTCTTCATTTTATTCACAAATCTCCTGTATTTTCACCCACGGGACACATGAGCAACAATTAAACATAATATATGCCAAAATGTCACAAAATTCATGCAATATAAACGATATGTGCAACACAATTAGCTATCACATAATATGAAAAACACGTAAAATCCACCTACATCAACCCCCCAATACTAACTTTTCGCTCGCCCTCGAGCAAAACAGGAGACACGACGAAACGAAACATGACACAAAGTAGTTCGACGGTGAATTCACAGTCATCAATTAGCCTCAGCGAAACTCAACATATTCCCTTGTCGATCAATGTAAAAGCATAACTCTTTGCACTTTCCTTGATCTAGACATTGTTTCAAATAAAACCTGAACGTGTATGTGTGTGTGTCGTTAGTCCTAGCATCATATATGACTGAGGGATCCATTCTCAACCATTGTCAGAGATTTAAATCAGCATGTTAGTGTAAATCTTGCTCTCCTCTATTCCTCTGCACTCAGTATCCATCAGCAACCACTTTTTTTGATTGAATTGGAATACAGTAATAAAAGGACTATATTAGAACCTTTCATTTCAGATTGAAATTCATGTGTTTTACATTTTTATCCAGGAATAGGATTTCTTTCCTTTATTCGGATCCCCAACACCTTATATCTCCAATTTTAGCCAGGAATAGGATTTCATTCCTTTATTCGGCAGCCCCACACCTTACATCTCCATCGTTCTCTTTTTTAACGCTGCTGATAAATACCTCGATTCAAGATAATATAGTCAAGCTCAATTCACACCTTCAAACCTCTTCATTCCCCACTTTGGTTTTAAATTTTCAGCATATTATCATGCATGCTTCTAGTTCTAGCATTCGTGCAAAAAGAATTCAATGTTTTAAATAAATCTTCATGTCTTCACCACAATATGTGCTAAACAAATGCGAGTACACGACAGAAAGGGCATGTCTCATCACCTCTTAATCATCCTTGGCTAACAAGTACTACTTTGAACACTGTCGGCTGACACACACACCAATGCAAAACGACTAAAATTAAATGCCAACAAATAAAACCAACAAAGCACCAAAATTGAACACACAAAACAACACCCATCCACCCCCCAATACTAAAGTCGAGCAGTGTCCCCAATGCAACAGACGATAGAAAAAGAGACAGATAGTGCAAAACAAAATGGATGCAATATAACCTAAGCATGCCACAGAAACAGAAATAAATAAAATGATCTAAACGAAATGCAAGAAATAAAAGAAGGGACATAAGTGACCCCCCTCTCAATGATCATCCTCCTCGTACTCCTCCGGGGGAATGATGCCAGCTTCCGGCTCTAGTGCATCGGTGTAGTGAAATTGAAATGGCGGCGGGAAAGCTGGCATAGGTGGTGGCATAAGGGCCAGGTAAATACCACTGTGGCTCAGGGATAGATGCAGCATGACATCAGTAGCGGTCTGATATGTCTGACTCACAGTCTGCCACTGTAACTGATGGTCAGCGAATGCAGCAAATTCGTCCATCCGGTCTTGATGAAGACGACGTCGAGGTCGCGGGGCCGGTGGTGGGGGCTGCTGTGGCAGTGGATCGAAAGTCAAGCTGTCCCAAATTGGGCCAAATTGAGGGAAAGCCTTCCGCCGGACTGCAGTCTTTAGTAGCCAACTGGCATCATCAAGGGCCTTGGTTGGTGGCAACCATTCATCATCATCCTGAAAAACGACCCCAGTGCCCGCACATATCTCGGTGATAATGTGGGGAAAGAATAATGCCATATTCGGATTGTGAATACTCAGCTGGATCTATGAATGAATAATTTTCCCCACATTGATTGGAATATGGGTTATCAGTGCATAAAGCAACACTCCTTTCTCCTTCTGTACGTCGCTAGTGTCCCCGACTGGCATCAATCGTGTGGCCAAAAATTCATACCACATCGCAGCCGGGACTAAAAAATATTTCTCGGCGAAACAAGTGTGCGAACAAGGTGTCTTCCATGGAGACCCCGGACATCAGATTATGTGCATCATCAAGTATAAGTCGGGGTCTGTAGCCCATGCCATATACACAGAATCATCCACAACGGGTGTCTCAAGCACCCTATTAATCTCTATCAAACTAAAATCCACCTACTTATCTCTCAAAATTGTTTTATATCGCTCCTCTCAGCCGCATTGACGTAAAACTCTCGCACTACTGGCACCACCGCGGCTTGCGGTTGGGTACAAAATTTTCCCCATCCTATATTTTCAATTTGATTTATAATAAAAAGGTTTTGCACAAGCTGGAAACAACGCTCTCGAATCAGAGCTCGATGTATTTTTTCATGTTCATAGCGTTCCTTAGCAGCATTATTCACAAACAACTGGGAATTACGAGATGATGTCGAAGAAGCATCGTGACTTACCCGAGCTTTCTTAGGCGGCATCGTTAATAATTTCTGAAGAACAAGAAGCCCGGAGTAGGAGGTGTGTTTCCGGAAGAATTACTCGCTGGAATCCAAGAGAGGAAGCATCGTAGAATCACAGTGGCGGCCGGAAAGTTGCAACGGTGGCCGGAGAAACAAAGGGTTGGCTGGAAATTGTAGTGGTGGCTGGAAAATTGACGCCCTTGGTGCTTGGTGAAGGTGGTGAAATTTCGAAGGGGAAGGAGTAGGGTTCGAATGGGGAAGAAAAAAGGAGACTGGAGATTTAAAAAGTTCCGCGACCCGCCCGGGCAGACATAAGTTTCCACCCGGGCGGATGCTTCACGGTTTTTTATAAATAAATTTGTAAAAGAGGCAAGCCCGAGCGGACATAATTATCCGCCCGGGCGGATGATTCACGGCTTTTTATAAAAAAATTTGTAAAAAGGCCGCGCCTGGGCGGGCATAAATGTTGGCCAGGGCGGACCTCGTGCGCTGCCCCCCAATTTTTTTTACAATTAAGTAGAATAAATAAATAACTAAAAAATTAAAATTGAATTAAGTAGGGAAAAGAGGTAGTTCTCAATTTATAGTCGAGAGATTGACTGTCGGTCAGTTTCAGTTCAGATTGTCCTGGAACCGGATGATTCCAAGTTGTGGCTCAATTATGCCACCCATTTAGTGCTTCAGTCGCTGGACATTGACCGTAAATGTCCATCCTTTCCATCTTGCAATTCTACAGCTCCCGATGGGTAAATTTTAGAAATCCTAAATGGACCAGACCATCACGACGTCAATTTTCCGGGAAACAGTCGCAACAGGGAGTTGTAGAGTAGGACATTTTCGCCTTCTTTGAATTCCTTTTCGATGATTCGCCTGTCATGAGCCCTCTTTGTCTTTTCCTTGTATGACAGTGCGAGATCATATGCCAGATTCCGGAATTCCTCCAACTGATCCAATTGAAGCAGGCGTCGTCACCTGCATCAGTAAAGTTAAAGTTTAGTGCTTTTGTTGTCCAATATGCCCGATGCTCTAATTCTACAGGTAGATGACATGCTTTACCAAACAATAACATATATGGTGTAGTGTCTATAAGTGTTTTGAAAGAAGTCCTACATGCCCAAAGAGCATCATCTAACCTCACTGACTAGTCTTTCCGACTGACACCTAACACTTTTTTCAAAATTTGTTTGATCTCTCGGTTCGACACTACCACTTGACCACTCGTCTGGGGTGATAGGGCGTAGAATGTGTGACACCGTATTTGCTCAAATTTTTTTCAAAGAGTTTGTTGCAAAAATGGGTTCCACCATCACTAATGATTGCTCGTGGTGTCCCAAAACTGTAAAAAATATTTTCTTTAGAAATTTCAGGACCACTTAAGCATCATAAGTGGCATATGCTTATGCCTCTACCCACTTAGACACATAGTAAACCGCCACCAAAATATATTTTTTTGTGTACGAACTGGGAAACAGTCCCATGAAGTCTATCCCCCACACATCAAAAACCTCACACTCAAGAATATTATTTAATGGCATTTCATGACGGTTAGAGATGTTACATGTCGCTGGAATTTATCACAGGTAAGCACTTAAGAACGAGCATCTTAAAATATAGTTGGCCAATAGAAGCCACATTCAAGTACCTTAGATGTCGTCTTTGTTGGTCCAAAATGACCACCTACCTCACGTGTTAGAGTAGGTGCCCGTCGAGTCAAGTGTTGGCAGAGTGTTCACAATGAAACTCTATGTATAAACAATCTTTATTTTAATAATATTTGAAATTATTGTTTTGGCACATCTTAATCTGTATACTCATGCTAGTTGCATAGATAAAGTCCTTGAATATACAAATAGTAGAAAGAATATGAGATGCCCATAAGATGAGTATCATGAAACTCATATTTGCAATAGTGTATATTCTAAACAGTTCCTAGTCGATTCAGCCGCCGCAAATAAGGATACATGCCGCTCGAGTTTGAGACTAGTATCTGCGATATGAGTACCATGTTTCATTGGTAGGGGACATTGTGATGTCTGAGCATGCAGATAGGTGCTCCTGGTAGAGTGCACTGAACAACCCTCCATATAGGACTTTCCAAGTGGTTCTCACTTATCGAGTAGAAATGTCTTAGTTTATGGTTGTACACCATAAGTCCTTATGACCCGGGACAACATTGAGACTCTATATGCTAGCATTGTTTACGGATTCTCATGGGGTTATCAGGTGGCAAGGTTGGGTGTTTTGTCGAAAGATATAGGAGTCGATGCATTGTAGTCGGGGATTCACCGCTTACCTTCGGGTATGGATATTCTATGTGATCTCATGTATATGTAGTATGAAATTTCTGATCCGAGTATGGTGGTAATTATGAAAGGGGTTTAATAGATTACACCATCGATGCAACTACAACATGACACACAGTATCGATTCTTTGACAGCTCTCGATATACCAATAGTTTTCGAATTGGTCGGGATATATGAAATGAAGGGACCGTACTGTATGCTAAACATAATTGAATGGTTCTTGCAGGCACTATAATTTGATACCTAGAGAATCATGAAAGCGATGCTGCTAGGCGTTTAACATGATTGGTTGGGTACTAGCAGACTTGAGTTCCGACGTTCTTATTATCAAGGAGTTGATAAGTAAGAATGAAGCAACTGGAGTATGCTCATATAAGGACATGTTTAATCCCGAATCACATTGAGATGTGAACCCACGGCTAGTTGTATCATTGAACCATTGAAAGTCACACAAGTGCTAACTTTTTATATCCCGTTGAGAAGTAAAAACAGTTCAATGTGTTGAACGGCTTATAAAGGAGTTTATAAGTGCAAAGAAAATAGAAGTATGACTTCTATAAGTAGAATGTAACTTTTAGTTTATGGAAGTGTTCCTAAATTAAAAGTTGGCCAAACAAATAATGTTTTTGAAAATTGTGATTTTCATAAGCATTATTATGGACTAAATTAAATTAATTCAAGTGTTGAATTAATTAAACAACATTGGGCCTTGTAGAGCCCAATTAGAGATACTTATTAAACTAGTGAGCTTGAGTAAAATCAAGTAATGTTTAAATGGTCTCAAATATGTTTGAGATATTTAAATTGAAGTCCATGAGCCTTGTAATTGTTACAATCCCAAACAAATTGCATGCTTGAAAGGTGAAGGATTGGAGAAAACTTTTGAGTGAATGGCATGGCATGAACATGCAACTTTTTACTACAACTTTTTCCACAACCAAGAAAAACACTTCCTTCTCTCCACACAAGCATGTTGGACGAAATTTTGAGCTTCATTCTCTTCATTTTTGCTTCTTCAATTTTTGAAGATTGCATACTCTTCTCAAACAAAAATCTTCTAATTTTTCTAGTGCAAAGCTAGAAGGATCTTCCTTGTTGGTGGTGTTCTTAATTTTTGAGCAAGGAGTGCTCAAAGGAGGATTGAAGATTTGTCTTGCCTTTGAAGAGCTAAGTTGTTTACAACTTAGTTGGAGCCATCATCAATCTTTTAAGATTGATAGATATATTTCCTAAACACGCTATGGATGTCATCTTTGTGTTTATTGTATTTGCTACACATTATAGTTTAGGGTGCTCGATTTTCTTGCTAGAAAAATAATTTTGAAACTTCAGTTGCGCAAGCAAGCACCTTAATCGATCCTTTTTCGAGCGGTATCAGAGATATGGTTACTATTTTGTGTAGCATATACATGATATTATATTGCGTTCAATTTCTAACCGCATTAGACAATCAAAACGACAAATCGAAGGCCGGTTTTGGGCATCAAATTGCTGCCCATTTCGGGCATCTTGGGCTGCCCGAGGGGCTGCCCGGGGCAACCCAAGGGGCTGCCCGAACAGCCCCTTTGAAAATAATTTTTTTTAAGTTGGCCGGAATCCGGCGACGGTGGTGATGACTAGGATTTTCAAAAGTGTTTTGGAATATCAAAGTGTCATGGGCCTTGAAGTTGTTGGGTCTTTAGATGGCTAATAAAATTTGTGAATTTAAATGGGCCAAGATGATTTTGGTGAAAAATTATTTTTTGGGCCCTTAAGTTTAAATTTACAAAAGTTGTACATATTTTCTCATAAAATAAATAATTGACGTTGGATTTAATTATTTATAGTAAATAATAATTTACAAGAAATTCGGTTATAAATAAATTAATTAAAAAGTAGACAAAGGAGTTTGTATACTTTGTTAATTTAGTTTATAATTGTGGCGGTTAGTGATTGGATCAAGATATATAATATTGGATCAATTGATTATTGTGATAATTAATTGATGGTGTATGATATATGATATTATGCATGAAGGATGATTAAAAGCCCAAACCCAATTTTCTAGGTGTATGCTAGGATATTTTGTGTTGAATGATTGTAATAATTATCAATTTATAAAGTGGGCTTGGTTTATTGCCCGTTCCCACCTCATTAGATGTATCTCTATTTGCCATGGATATTTATTTGTAAATATTAGTATAGTGGAAGATCAAGATTGGAAGATGGTGGCTTTGATGATTATGAAGATCGAAGACATGCAAATATTGGAGGCTTATGTAAAAGTTGCATTTGCATCCCATGAATTTTCTTAGGATTGGACCTAGGCCCATGCTTAGCTCACACGGGCCATTAGTATTGGACAATTGATCATGTTTGTTTTGTTTACTGTTTATAATATATGCATGATATGTTATAAATAATGAGTATGTGCGTTATTATTATGATAATAACAATTGCATGAATCCGACAAACATATGATCAAACATGGCAAGTTTTTAAATAAAATTAATGATGAGACCTTTCAAATTAAAAACCCTTATTTTGAATAAGATTCAAAATTAATATCAAGCCCAAAAATGAGAATTATAAAGGTGTTTATAATTTCCATGTCTTCCATCGACAATGGGTATATGATGAACGCTACCCGTGTTCGGAGTTCGGCTCATATTATTGGGGGGGCCCTAGACACCGGAAAGCTGTGACATCCATTGATATGTTGATGTGAAATATGTGGAACTCCCATGATTTCGGCTCATATTATTGAGTGAGCTCATTACGATCGTCCATTAAGGTTCAACATCGATGGGTAAGTCTTGACACATAAATATGAACGACGTCATATTATTGGGTCCTAATCAAACGTGAGACAAAAATTTACGTAGAGGGTTGCATGGTGATGCAATTGGAAACTACCTTTTGAGAATTATGATTGGTTGATATTATTCGGGATCATAATTTGCTAATTTGACCTTACATACCTACTGAGGAAAGGAGTTTCCCGTTTTCACTAGAAGGTAGTGAAAAATGTCAAAACAGTGGGAGTGAAAATTTATGAAGTAGAAGTCCATACTTTATATCTTACTAAATATTTTAAAATAGTCATCAACATTTATATGTTTTACTTTTCAGTAAAAATTTGACAATGTCTTCGATTCGCAACCCATTATCTGCAATACTCGACAAACACATATTAATCGGACCTAATTACCTCAATTGGCTAAGAAATCTGAAAATCGTCTTGAATTCGGAAAGGATAGCATATACACTTACTGAGTCACCCCTGTTGAGGCTCCGACTAGCCTCACTCCTGAGGAATTGCAGACTTACAAGGATTGGTGTGACCATGACTTGCGAGCTAAGTGTTATATGCAGGCTTCTATGAATGATGAGCTGCAGAGTTGTTTTGAGGATACAAAGAGTGCTGCTGACATTCATTTGCATTACAATGAGATCTTTGGTGAGCAGACTCGACCTCTTAGGCATGCTACCGTCAAGGAGCTAATCACTTTACGCATTCGAGATGGGGCTTCGGTCCATGAGCATGGCCTAAATATGATTGGGCTCGTGGACAAGCTCGTTGGCATGGATCTTACGTTTCCTTCGGAGTTGACAACCGACGTGTTGCTCTTGTCACTGTCTAGCTCATTTGATCCTTTTGTGGTGAATTTCAGCATGAATAACCTGGAGCCTACCCTTGAGGAGTTGGTGAATATGCTTGTTACGTTTGAAGCCACCATCAAGAAAGAGAAGTCGGTTCTTTATGTGGGCTCTTCATCTGGTACGAAGACTGGTCCACCTGGGAAAGGAAAGAAGCGTTCTGTCCAACGTCCCAAGAAGAACGTGCCCTTGAAGAGGCAAGCTCCGAGTCCCGTTGTGGCAGCCACACCAGTAAAGGCTGACAAGACTGCTGATGTTTGTCATCACTGCAAGAAGCCTGGACATTGGGAACGTAACTGCGGAGAATATCTTGCCCAGAAGGGTTCTGGAAATAGTATGTTCTATATTGAAGTAAACATTTCAATTAAATATATTTCTTGGGTATTGGATATCGGTTGTGGCTCACATCTTTGTAATGATTTACATGTGATGGGAAGAAGTAGGAGACTTAGGGAAGGTGAGAACTTCTTAAGGATAGGCCATGGAGCAAGAGTTGCTGCCAAAGCGGTAGGAGATGTTTACTTGATTTTGAACAATGATTAAGTTGATTTTAAGAGATGTTTTTTATGTACCTGATTTGGTGAAAAACATTGTTTCCATTTCTATGCTTGATAAAGATGAATATTCTTGTTTATTTAGCAAAGGTGTTTGCGACATTTACAAGAATGAATGTTTGATTGGTACTGGAGAACTTGAAAACGATCTCTATAACTTAAAATTGAAAGATATTCCACTAAACAATGTCCAAGCAATAACAACAACAAACAAGTGAAAGCAAGATACTCTTAATACGGCACAATTATGGCATGCTCGATTAGGACATATTTCTCTAAGAAGGATTAACAAGCTAGTGGGAGTGGGCACGTTTGATATGTCTGATATTAATTCTCTCCCAACTTGTGAATCATGTCTAAAAGGAAAGATGACCAAAATTCTCTTTATGGGCCATGTGAAGCGAGCCAAAGGGTTATTGGATTTGATCCATACTGATGTGTGCGGTCCGCTTAGCATCACCACTAAGCATGGAGATGCCTACGTCATCACCTTTACCGATGACTTTTAAGGTATGAGTATGTGTATTTGATGAAATACAAGTCTGAAGCCTTTGAAAGTTTCAAAGAATTCAGAAGTGAAGTAGAGAAACAGTTGGAACAAAGCATCAAGTCACTTCGATCGGATCGAGGTGGTGAGTACTTGAGTGCCGAGTTCCAAGAGTATCTTAGGGAGAATGGGATTCTCTCGCAGTGGACTCCGCCTGCTACACCACAATTGAATGGTGTTTCGGAGCGTTGTAACCGGACTTTGATGGACATGGTTCGGTCTATGATGGGGTTCACGGAGTTGCCACCATCCTTTTGAGGATATGCGCTTGAGACAGCGGCACTGTTGTTGAACAATGTCAATTCAAACGCAGTTGATAAGACACCATGTGAGATATGGATGGGTAAGCCTCCCAAATATTCTTATCTTAGAATATGGGGATTCCTTACTTATGTGAAGCAGGTAGTGAGAGATAAATTGGATAGTCGATCCATTTTATGTTACTTTGTGGGATATCTAAGGAATTCAGTTGGATATTATTTCTATCATCCCCAAGAAAAAAAGGTGTTTTTTTTCTAGGAATGCAACCTTTTTGGAAAATGAATTTCTATTGGATAGAAAAGGGGAGATGATAGAACTCGAAGAGGTTTGAGAGACACCCACAATTAAAGAACCCACACCCGAAGAGCCAAGAAAGGAGATACAAACTCCTAGAAGATCCGAGAGTCTCGAGACCACCTATGAGGTATGGTCTGCTTCTTGAAGAGGGACATGATGAGCCTAACCATGGATGTGATCCATTGACCTTCAAGGAAGCGTTATCTGATGTCGATTCATCCAAGTGGCTTGAAGCAATGGAATCTGAGATGAATTCCATGCATTCGAATCAAGTGTAGAATCTCGTGGATCCACCCGAGGGAACTGTTCCCATAGGGTGTAAATGGATTTACAAGAGAAAACTTGGGGCGGATGGGAAGGTATTGTCCTTCAAGGCGCGATTGGTGGAAAAAGGATACACTCAAAGACAAGGAGTTGACTTTGAGGAAACCTTTTCTCAAGTTGCAATGTTCAAGTCTATAAGGATATTGCTAATCATAGATGCATGGTATGACTATGAGATATGGCAGATGAATGTCAAGACAACCTTTTCTAATGGGGATATTAAGGAAGAGATTTACATGTCTCAACCTGAAGGTTTACATCTGTCGGAAGTGAGCATATGGTATGCAAACTTCAGAGATCTATTTATGATCTAAAGCAGGCATCTAGGAGTTGGAACCTTAAATTCGATAGTACAATCAAAGAGTTTGGTTTTACTAAAAATCCTGAGGAACCCTGTGTGTATAAGAAGGTCAGTGGGAGTGCTGTAACATTCCTTGTGCTTTATGTTGATGACATTCTACTCATTGGGAATGATGTAGGAATGTTGCAATCAACCAAAGTATGGTTAGCGAGTAAGTTCTCGATGCACGACTTGGGTGAAGCATCTTTTGTATTGTGAATACAGATCTATAGAGAAAAATCGAGAAGATTGCTTGGTCTAACCCAGTTCACATGCATTGATACCATCGTGAAGCGGTTCTCGATGGATGAGTCCAAGAGAGGACATCTACCAATGTGTCATGGCGTATCCCTATCCAAGTCTATGTCTCCCAAGACTGATGCAGAGATAGTAGCGACGACACGCATTCCGTATGCATCTGCAATTGGTAGTATCATTTATGAGATGATATCTACTCGTCCTGACGTGGCTTTTGCACTAAGTGTAGTGAGTAGATATCAATCAAACCCTGGTCTTCCACACTAGAAACCTGTGAAAGACATCCTTAAGTATTTGAGAAGGACCAATAAGTTGTTCTTGGTCTATGGGGTGGAGAACTGAAATTGGAAGGCTATACCGACTCTAGCTTCCAAAGGAATGTCGATGACTCGAAGTAAACCTCTAGATTCGTATTCATGATCAATGGTGCTGCTGTCTCTTGGAAGAGTTCCAATCAAGACAGTGCTGCGGATTCCACCACTAAGGCCAAATACATTGCTGCATGAAATGCAGCAAAGGAGGCTATTTGGATACGGAATTTAGTCCAGGAGTTGGGCGTCATTCCTAATGGATTTGCTCCTGTCCCGGTGTTTTGTGACAACACGGGAGCTATAGCTCAAGCAAAGGAGCCAAGGTCTCTTCAGAAATCCAAACACGTATTGAGAAAGTACCACATCCTCCGAGAGATTGTGGAAAGAGAATAAGTGTCGATTGACAAAGTCGGCTACACAGATAATGTCGTTGATCCACTAACTAAGCCTTTACCTGGACCATTATAACCAGAAGAATATCGAATCGATGGGTTTGAAGCATATGGGTAGTTGGCTCTAGTGCAAGTGGGAGATTGTTAGAGTAGGTGCCCGTCGAGCCAAGTGTTGGCCGAGTGTTCACAATGAAACTCTATGTATAAACAATCTTTATTTTAATAATATTTGAAATTATTGTTTTGGCACATCTTTATCTGTATACCCATGCTAGTTGCATAGATAAAGTCCTTGAATATACAAATAGTAGAAAGAATATGAGATGCTCATATGATGAGTATCATGAAACTCATATTTGGAATACTGTATATTCTAAACAGTTCCTAGTCGATTCAGCCGCCGCAAAGAAGGATATAGGCCGCTCGAGTTTGAGACTAGTATCTGCGATGTGAGTACCATGTTTCATTGGTAGGGGACATTGTGATGTCCGAGCATGCAGATATGTGCTCCTGGTAGAGTGCACCCATATAGGACTTTCCAAGTGGTTCTCACTTATCGAGTAGAAAAGTCCTAGTTTATGGTTGTACAACATTAGTCCTTATAACCCGGGATAACATTGAGACTCTATATGCTAGCATTGCACTTTGACTTGTTTGCGGACTCTCATGGGGTCATCAGGTGGCAAGGTTGGGTGTTTTGTCGAAACATATAGGAGTCGATGCATTGTAGTCGGGGATTCACCGCTTACCTTTGGGTATGGATATCTTATGTGATCTCATGTATATGTAGAATGAAATCTCTGATCAGAGTATGGTGGTAATTATGAAAGGGTTTAATAGATTACACCATCGATGCAACTACGACATGACACATAGTATCGATTCTTTGACAGCTCTCGATATACCAATAGTTGTCGAATCGGTCGTTATATATGAGATGAAGGTACCGTACTATACACTAACCATAATTGAATGGTTCTTGCAGACACTATCATTTGATACCTAGGGAATCATATAAGCGATGCTGCTAGGCGTTCAACATGATTGGTTGTGTACTATCAGACGTGAGTTCTGACGTTCTTATTATCAAGGAGTTGATAAGTAAGAATGGAGCAACTGGGGTATGCTCATATAATGACATGTTTAATCCCAAATCACATAGAGAAGTGAACCCACGACTAGTTGTATCATTGAACCATTGAGGGCCACACAAGTGCTAATTTTCTAGATCCCGTTGAGAAGTAAAAATAGTTAAATGTGCTGAACGGCTTATAAAAAAGTTTCGCAAAGAAAATTAGAAATATGAGTTCTATAAGCAGAATGTAACTTTTAATTTATGGAAGTGTTCCTAAATTAAAAATTGGCCAAACAAATAATGTATTTAAAAATTGTGATTTTCATAAACATTATTATGGACTAAATTAAATTAATTCAAGTGTTGAATTAATTAAACACTAGTGGACCTAGTAGAGTCCTAATAATTAAATTAATTCAAGTGTTTAATTAAATAAACAACATTGGGCCTTGTAGAGCTCAATTAGAGATAATTATTAAACTAGTGAGCTTGAGTAAAATCAAGTAAGGTTTAAATGGTCTCAAATATGTTTGAGATATTTAAATTAAAGTCCATGAGCCTTGTAATTGTTACAAGCCCAAACAAATTGCATGCTTGGAAGGTGAAGGGTTGGAGAAACTTTTGAGTTAATTGCATGGCATGAACATGCAAATTTTTACTACAACTTTTTCGATAACCAAGAAAAACACTTTCTTTTCTCCACACAAGCATGTTGGACGAAATTTTGAGCTTCATTCTCTCCATTTTTGCTTCTTCAATTGTTGAAGATTGCATACTCTTCTCAAAGAAAAATCCTCTAATTTTTCTAGTGCAAAATTAGAGGGATCTTCTTTGTTGGTGGTGGGCTTAATTTTTGAGCAAGGAGTGCTTAAAGAAAGCTTGAAGATTTGTCTTGCCTTTGAAGAGCTAAGTTGTTTACAACTTAATTGAAGCCATCATCAATCTTTTAAGATTGATAGGTATATTTCCTAAACACACTATGAATATCATCTTTGTGTTTATTGTATTTGCTACACGTTATAGTTTAGGGTTCTCGATTTTCTTGCTAGAAAAATAATCTTGAAACTTCCGTTGCGCAAGCAAGCACCTTAATCGATCCCCTTTCACCACGGTCATGGAAATGGTTGGGAATTTGACCAAACTCATCCTCTGCAGCACACCTTCTTATCATGGAATCTGCACAAATCTTAAACAAAAATGGTTCCTCCCAAAAATCATGTTTCACGTCAGAGAAGAATTTCTTTGTTAGTGAAACGATAGATTTGGTGGTGGTGTGCCTGTGACAAGGAAGTTAGCGAAATTTGCATACCAAGGGCAGTGTTTCACCTCAAATAGCTGCTCATCAGGAAACCAATCATTAATAGCATGATCAACACAATCATTGCTAATAAATTCTAATCTAGACAAGTTATCTGCTACCACATTCTCAACATCATTCTTATCTTTTATTTTTAAATCAAATTCTTGTAACAATAAAATCCACAGAAGTCGGCGTGTCTTCGCATCTTTCTTGGCAAGTAAATATTTCAGTGCAGAGTGGTCTGTGTAAACAATGACTTTGGACAAAATAAGATATGAATGAAATTTATCAAGCGCGAATACTACTGCAACTAATTCCTTTTCAGTGGTTGCATAATTCAATGGAGCCTCATCTAAGGTTTTACTTGTGTAGTATATCGTATGAAATGCCTTGTTTTGCCAATGTCCAAGAACAACACTAACCGCAGTATCGATGGCATCGTACATGACCTCGAAGGGTAGATCTCAATCCGGTGCCATCAAAACAGGAGCCGTCACCAAGCGTTTCTTTAAATCATCATATGCCTATAGACAGTAAGAGTTAAAATCAAACGGCACATCTTTCATAAGTAAAGAAGATAGAGGTTTGGCAATTTTTGAAAAATCTTTAATAAAACGTCGATAAAAACCGGCGTGGCCTAGAAAACTTCTAACTCCCTTTATGGATGTCGGAGGTGGTAAGTTCTTGATAACTTTGACTTTTGCCTTATCCACCTCTATTACATGCTCTCATATTTTGTGCCCCAATACTATGCCTTCTTGTACCATAAAATGACACTTTTCCCAATTTAGCACCAAGTTTGTCTCCTCGCATCTCATCAACACCACCTTCAAATTCTGCAAATAGTCATCAAAAGAAGAGCCAAATATCGATAAGTCATCCATAAATATCTCAAGGAAATTTTCTATCATGTCATGAATTATAGCGGTCATGCATCGCTGAAAAGTGGAAGGGCATTAGACAAAACAAAGGGCATCCGTCTAAAAGCAAAAGTGCCATAATAAAGACAAGTGAAAGTGGTTTTCTCTTGGTCTTCGGGCGCAATCATGATTTGATTATACCCTGAATACCCATCCAAAAAACAATAAAACTCATGACCCGCTAACCTCTCAAGCATTTGATCAATGAAGGGTAGCGGAAAGTGATCTTTACGGGTAGCATCATTTAATTTCCTATAATCAACACACACACGCCATCCCGAGACTGTCCTAGTGGGTATTAATTTGTTTTGTTCATTTGTGATAACAGTAATCCCACCCTTTTTCGGCACACATTGAACAAGACTTACCCATGCACTATCAGATATAGGATAGATAATACCTGCATCAAAGAGTTTGATAGTTTCTGCTTTTACTATCTCTTGCATCTTTGGATTCATTCTTCTCTGAGGTTGCACAAGGGGTGAGTACTTTTCTTCCATCAATATCTTGTGCATACAGACTGATAGATTGATCCATTTGATATCCGCCACTTTCCATGCAAATGCACTCTTGTGCGCTTTCAAGACTTTTAGCAGTTTTTCCTCCATCACATCTGTCAAATAAGAATAAATAATCACATGAAGTTTATTATTCTCACCTAGATAGACATATTGCAGATGTGGAGGTAATGACTTGAGTTCCAGAGATGGTGGCTCCTCTAGGCTCGAATTCTGAGGGATCAAGTCTCATCGATACACCAAGTCCTCTATTCTCATTCTTATTGGCCTCTTCCATTGCTGGTTGGCATTGAAGTATGCCACTATTTTGGCTTTCTCTACAGCCAATTCGTCTTCTCTTAATTCAGTAGTGAGAGTGGCTTCCAAAGGGTCCCTAAGAGCATCCTGCACATAGTTAGACACAAGAGAATAAAAAGCACTATAACAACTATCAGAATGTAGTGTGTGCTTAAGTGCATTAAAAACATCAAAAGTAATATCCTCTTCTCTCACTTGCAATCTCAACTTCCCTTCCTGTACATCGATCAGAGCCTTGCCAGTTGCAAGGAACGGTCTCCCCAAAATTAAAGGCATCTCCATATCTTCCTCCACGTCGAGCACCACGAAATCTGCAGGAAAAATGAATTTGTCCACTTTCACTAGCACATCATCAATAACTCCCTGTGGATACTTGACATATATGTCCGCTAGCTGTAAAGACATCCTCGTTGGTTTAGGTTCTCCCCATCCAAGTTTCCTAAACACAGACAAAGGCATAAGATTAATACTCGCACCCAGATTACACAAAGATTTATGAAAAACAACATCACCAATCATGTAAGGAATAGAAAATCTCCCTCGGTCTTTAAGTTTCAGTGGATTTTGTTTTGCACCAACGCGGAGCAATTTTCAGTTAGATTGACCGTCATGCGACCCTCCAATTTTCTCTTGTTTTCTAAGATATCTTTAAAAAATTTAGCATAACTAGGCATTTGCATCAAAGCATCATCAAAAGGAATATTGATATGCAATTTTTTAAACACCTCAAGAAACTTACCGAATTGCGCATCAAGTTTTGCTTTTTTCAATGCTGCAGGGAAAGGAGGAGGTATAACAATTTTTGATTGTGTAGTGGGTGGTGGTGTAGTGTTCGAAGGCTTACCTTTGGATGTCTCAGTCTGTTCTTCCGGTACTTGAATTTTTTCTTTTTCTCTAGACTCCAAAATTTTCCCACTCTTCAACTCAATGGCCTTCACTTGCTCTTTAGGATTGGTCTCTGTGTTACTTGGCAAGGTGCTCGGCTCTCTACTTCCTATAATCTTTGCTAACTGTCTAATCTGATTCTCTAGCCCCTTTATCGATGCATCTTGGTTTTGGAGTCTAGTTTTGGTAGATGAGATGAAATTAGACATCATCTGCTCCAAATTAAACTTTTCTTCTCTAGGGGCATCAGATCTGTATATCGGTTGTTTCCCATACGGTTGTCCTCCCTGTGGTCGATTCTGACTTTTTTGACCACCCTATGAGAAGTTGGGATGTTGCCTCCATCCAAGATTATATGTGTTCGAATACAGATCATTCCTTGGATGCTTCTGGACTCCCACTTGATTCACTGGTGCCTCTTCTTGCACATAGAAAGGATTGCCATCTTGACAGTCCTTCACAAAGTGTTCACCTCCACACTTATCACAGAATATCTCTTGGAGATGCATAGCCATGCCACCCATATTCAAGCCGTCCAATTTCATGTTCAAGACATCAAGTTGTGCAGTAATAGTAGAAAGCTCAGTTACCTGGTCAACTCCTGCACTTCTTCGCTGGTTGTTCCTTTCAGATTGAGGATGATAGCTGCTAGCGGCCATCACCTCCAATAACTCATATCCTTCCTCAACAGTTTTTTGAGTAGGTTTCCACAAGCATCAGCATCTATCATAGTACGATTAGGAGCGAGTAAGTCATATTAAAAGGTTTGAACGACTAACCCAAGTGGAAGTTCGTGACGAGGACATCTTCGCAATAGATCTTTGAAATGCTCTTATCCTCATATAAAGACTCATGCTCGAATTGAGCAAATGTGGTTATGTCTGCCCGCAGCTTCATGGTCTTAGATGGAGGAAAGAAGTTAATGAGAAACGCTTTCGCCATATTCTCTCATGTGGTGTTCGAACCTATAGACAAACAATTTAATCAAGCTTTAGCTTTGTCACATAAGGAGAAAGGAAATAAATGCAACCTAACAGCGTCATCAGAAACTCCATTAAATTTAAAAGTATCGCAAATTTCAAGGAAATCATCGATGTGCATGTTTGGGTCATCTACTGCAGATCCTCCAAACTGGATTGTATTCTGAATCATCCTCCAAACTGGCTTGATTTCGAAGTGGTTTGCCCGTACAATAGGCCTCACAATGTTGGGGCGTGCACCATCCAAAGAAGGCTGGGCATAATCTAGCATCGGTATGCGGCGTGGCATCTCAACAAGTCTGTCTTCATGGTGTTCCTCCTCATGCTCGTGCTCGTGCCTCTCCATCAGTTCCTTCAGTCTCTATTGCTGTCTTCTTCTGCAGAAAGTTCTTTCAATTTCTATGTCAAACTGCTCAAGCTCCACGTCAAGTGACTTTGGCATGCACTAGAAAAGATATATGAAATAAAATATGGAGTGTTAGCTCAAGATAAATAAAACAATGCTAAAGAATATAACTAAAAATAAAATTGTGAATTAACAGTCTCCTGCAGCGGCGCCAAAAACTTGATCGAGCAAAACTTGCACTGTGGAATCCTTAGTAAAAATATGATTTTGTATGCTCGAAAATTAATCACAAGTGCACGATGTCAAGTAAAAGTATAACGTACGCGAGTACGAGTATCGTTCCACTGAAGACTGTATTTTACAATTATTATTTTCAGTTATTAAATCTTTAGCAATGAAATTTGAATGATTGCTTATGACTACTAAAATTAAATAAAAACTCAATGAATAAGTCAAGAATTAAATGCTGAAACATAAACTCTAAACCACTTAAATAGATTTCGATGAGAAATGGATTTGTTGGGAATTTCAGTTCACCTACCCCTCGTTAATTAATTAATTTGTTCGAGAGTGATTTATGCTTCTGACAGAATTTCCTATTCAATTGAACACGCTCTCTCGAGTTATGCCAAACTAATTCTATTTAATGAAGTAATTAAATGTCTTTAATTATTTATCAAGAGTAAATCGCATATCGATCTATGAAATCCCCTAGTTTTTGCCCGACCGGACTATGACTATCGGCGCATATTAAATTTCATATGTCTATGTAAATTGTAGATCCATGGACTATTCTACTCGTTCTTATCACAAGATATTATCTCGAACTCACTCGCAATATAAGATTATTATTAAAGTTAGCTATACTTTAATAATTATAATGAAAACAGTAGCATTATCAAGAATAAACCAACAATTGAAATATGAATTAAATAAATAAGTTTCGGGGTAGGATCCCCTTAAATCCCAACAAATTTTATTTTAGCTACTCGAATTCATAGTGAAATAAACAACACAATGTTTAAACGATAAATACTAAATAAGAAATACTAGACGAGATGAGATCTGCGAAGAACTGTGCCCGGAAATCTTCGAGTCTTCAACTCCAAGCAATTGCTCCAAGCTTTTCTCCCTCTCTAGAATCCTTGGCTTCTGAATTATGTATGAATATCTTCAAAAATCGTACCATCTATCAGCCTCCTTTCGAAATTTAGGAAAAAGATAGGTAGCAAATCTTTCCAAAAATCAAACGCGTCCGGGCGGACATAAGTTTCTGCCAGGGCGGATGGCCTTTGTAGATCTTGTTTTATTTTTTCATTCGACGCGCCCGGGCGGACATAAATGTGCGCACGGGCGGAGTTCTCTCGCACATCGATGCATTTTATTCAGTTTATTCACAAATCCCATGCATTTTCACCCACGAGACACATGAGCAACAATAAAACATAATATATGTCAAAATGTCACAAAATGCATGCAATCTAAACGATATGTGAAACACAATGAGCTATCACATAATACATCACTATTGCAGCTCATCACGTTTTTAGTGGATTTTGGTAAAGTGGCAAGAGCTCGATCCAACAGAAATAGACAGGCGAGAAGCGGTAAAAACATAATAAAATTTCATTAATTAAGGCGGTCCCTTACAGCATCAATTTCTTTTTTCACTGCACCCCTCCAGAAGGCCAACCAAGTGGTCAGCCCTCCGACGGAGGTGCGCATAAATTCCTCTGAGAAGGAAATCCTTCTCAGAGCCGTCTGCTTCTTCAGAATCATGAGAATATAGACACCTTCATCAGAGAAGATTTCTTTGGTACCAGCGACGTAGAGGCTCCACTGATACTTCTTCAGTGTTCCCACCCCTTTGGGGGTAGCAAAAAGCCCTCCCCCAAGGGAGGACTGAAGTTTCTGGACTTTCATCCAGGATGACAGCGTCTTCTTCAAGACAATGTCCTCCAGCTCAGCTTTCCGTGCCGTGATTATATCCTGCATGAACTCCTCAGCGAGATCCGGCTCACTTGAACTAATTCCAGTAATCATTTTCTCTTATCTTGCTATGCACTTTAAAATTATTTTATGACTAACCCCTCTGGCTGTATTTATAGATAAGAACCATACAAAATGTCACCATCGTAATTACTGTCAGAAGGATATGAAGAGTTCTCTGCAAATCAACCGCCGTTTCATTACCCGAGGATAAGTTTACTTAATGCATTTGCATAGGGAGAATACCGGTTTAGTAAAATCATAATAAACGGTTCATTTCTTCATATTGGGCACGTTTAACTTTCTACGTCATTTCGTAAAAATTACGCAACTATGCATCTGCCCTATTTTGATGTGACGACTACTTTCTCAAAATTCGAAATTAATCATTTTACGGCCGTCTAAATTTTTTCATAATTCCTCCACTAACAGTCCTCCACGTGGACTGACTTGTGATTCTTCGAACCGGACATTCATACTCAAATTCAATATCGCTCTTATCTTTATTTTGCTGCAATCATACGCAATTCCTCTGAAATATTATCTGAGATTTTCTTCTTGGTGTGCATTTCGATCTTTCCGCATCAAATGGCTGCATCAATTGTTCAAAATAAAATTGCCATCAACTTCGCATCAGTATTTTCCATGACCAACAAGCCAATGAAATCCATGTTTCGCCTCCTTGAATCTTCTGGGCTTCATTCATTTTTGGGATGCAGCGATAAGTATTCTGGGAATCTAGTTAAGGAATTCTTCGATTCAGCATACATGGAAAACGGAGAAATTATTTGTGATGTTCAATGAAAAAATATTCATTTCACCCAGAAGATATTTGCTGATTTGTTTAAACTACCAGTAGCTGGAATTGATGACTTCACTACACTTTTAGAGGGCAACATTGAGCTTTGGAGAAGCAATTTCTCCATCATTGAATCTCCAATTTCTTCTCCAACCTGTCAAAAACACGGTCTGAAGATCAAATTCAGATTGCTGGCTGATATCATGGCAAAAAGAGTCCTTGCCAAGGCTTGTGCATATGACAAGATAACTTTTGAAAAATTTCTTGTCATGGCCACCATCTCATCAAATCTAAAGGTCAACTGGTCTGACATTCTGTTCAAAACATTGGTGGCTATGATAAAGAAGGAACTAGTCTCAAGGATTTGCAGTTCAAATCTGTTATCTACTAACTAACGCTGGAGTTCAATCGGTGGAAATGACTGAAGTTGGAAAGACCAAGCTGTTTAACTGGACAACAGTTGAAAACTTTATCAAGAAAAGTCGACCAATCGATGATGAAATAGTCTCTATCAAAACAGAGACTGGGGTTAAATTTGTAAAACAAAAGAAGACTGAGTCAACTCCCAAAGGAACAAAGAGAAAGCTGGTCTTAAAAAATCCAGCTCTGATGATGAATCTAGAGACGATGTCCATGTCTCTCAATTTTTCAAGAAGAAACTGTCCGAAAAGACCAAAAAAATGAAGATCAAGTTGATTAAGCATCTTTCGGTGCCATTGGTTCCTCCCTCAATCCCTGCACTCCCTGCAACAAAGCTCAAATGTATTCAAATTACTGAACCAGAATTTGAATCATCTTAGTCGGGAGTACCTATCAATTTTTCAATAGATAAGGGAAAACAAGTCATGATCGAAGAACCACCAAAAACCAACTCAGTCCATACCGCCATAGTTCTTACAAGTGAACGAGTGAATGGGACCGTTCAGAAGAAGATGGAAATGTTTGATCAATGGGTTCAATTTCGAACCATCACAACCTTTGACTCATTGATTCAAACCGGTAAGATCAAAGCTGTTGCAAATCTTGAACGGTCCATCTTGGAATGGACAGAAACATCGAATATTCCAACCGCTCTGTGTCGACGAGATTTCTTGGAAATTCAGATGAAAGAGTGTTCTCCGAGCACTTATCCAATTGAGACGGAACAATTTCGTTCCCACTTGCCCTACTGCAAAGGATGACTCAGCTGTTATCTCCCAGCTTGAAATGGATGCTCTTTTGCTTTCTATGATTGTTGCTCAGATGAGACAGGACCTTCATCTTCCGGCGGTTGAAGACCAGAGTAATCTTGACTCTAAACTGATATTACATGAAGAACTGAGCTCCCAGCTGCTCAAAGACCAATCCCCAGTTTAGAATCACCCATATTCATCATCTGGTGAGCTTACTAAACCTTCATCGCAAGAAGTGCCGGTCGAAACTGCTTTGATGAATAATGAGGACAACACCCTCCCACCAACTGAGATACTCATTCCCGAGGATGCTTCCATTATTGAACAACTCTGTCCCAGGATGTTTCAGACCCTCTGCCTGCTTCTCACACGATCTTTGAGATTGATACACCAAATCAACATACTCATGGCAGCTTCTCTGAAGTCCAACCTCTCTCTGTTGATGAGGTCGTGCAATTTTTATCCGACTTTAATAACACCACAACTTACAAAGAGAAATCCTCTTCTCCAAAATCTCTTTCTGTTTTTGATCTTCATCAAGACGTTCTCCAAGAACCGTCATCTCCCAAAGACTTATTGACGAGGTAACCACTACATGCATACCTACAGAATGGCTTACATTTTTAGGCCCGAATGCAAAGGAAGGCACCATCAATATACCCTCTGCCTCAACTGATGATATTAACAAAATTTTTGAGGATATATTTGCTGAACTAAATGAGCCTCAGTCATAAAAATCTGCTGGTAAAGCCTCGTCTTCTCAACTGATCTCTTTCAAGGCCAGATTACTTTCTGATTAGTCTGTATCTGAAGAAGAAGAACACACAGAAGAAGATTGTCAAAAAGAGGTTCTGACCAGACTTGTCAACTTGGATCACTCAATTCTTGATATTAACCAAAAGCATTTGATATAAAAGAGGCTTTTAATTCAATGAAGTCTGGTCTCTGCAAAGACTTTTCTGCCATGAATACAAGTATCTCCCTCCGACAAGCCGAACATAATTCTTCACATCTCAACATGTGCGTCGAGCTCTCAGGACAATTAAATCGTCTTCAAGAACATGCTGATCAATGCATGAATGCCCAAGGAGCCCAGCTTGCAGAAATTAAGGAATTTCTTGTCCATGGTGATGTCAAAAAAGGGGGAAAGAGAGAGACAAAGAGTCATTCAGCAAGCAGAGATATCAGTTATGAAAGTGAATGAGCAGGTCAAAAGTAGTGTTTATATCTTGTATAAGTTCAATTGTTTATTTTTGCTTTAGAGATTGTAATTTCATTTACTCAATGAAATGCAATATTTTCTCTTGACATGTGCATTATTTCTAGCATGTTTTAATTATATGTAAAACATTGTATAGCCTTTGCAGTTGGGTTTTGTCATCACCAAAAAAGAGGAAATTGTTATCACCCAAAATTTTTGGTGATCGACAAAATCAAGATAGCACTTCACTATTTCAGAAAATAGCTGCATATCTTATATGTAACATGTATTAGTTCAATCGCCCAACCTAGCAACCGGACTGCTTCACCACCGGCTACAACAAAAAGAGTTTAACAGCTTAAACAAAGGAGATACTAAAGAAGTCTGACCGCTTAAATTTCAAACCGCTGATAATTCAACCGCTTAGAGTAAAATAAGATGAACTTCTCAACCGGCTGATTCAAAGACATCATTAAAGAAGGTTATTTATTACCTACTTAATGAAAGACATTCTCTGACCAGTTTAATACATTCAATATTTTGCACCACTTCAAAGTTAACTTGTCCCTACATCAGTGCCGAGAATGATCTGGATTTATATCACTATCCCAAAAAGGAAATATCATTTATCTTACAAAGGTCTGAGGATAAAAGCAGTTGCCATAAATGACAACTTTGCAGCAACTCTTCAGAGAACGGGACTCAAGGTAATATCAGCAAATAGAACATTTAATGCATATATGAATAACGTTAAATGCAGTAGCAGCTGATAGTGACACAGCTTCTCTCTGTTACAAGTTAACATTAGTCAAATACTTTTGACCGTTGGAATGATCGCCTATATTAAACGAGAAACAAGTTTCCAAGAACACACGTGATAAATTATCACATTCACAATAGTGAAATCATTACAAGCTTGCATACTTCAAAGATTCAGAGCGCACTCAAAATTCTACACACTTCATCGCTCATAAGCAAGCACTGAACAGAAAGATATCTGATCATTCGATGATCATCTTCGTGCTACCAAAATCAATTTGTTTACTTATATCAGTAACATTTCAGTTATTTATTTAAGTCGTGGTGTTTGGTGAACCAAGTGTTCTTAATATCCAAAATTGTAAAGTGATCACTAAGAGTTCCAAAACAAGTAGTGTGATAAGTCTTGATGGGAATGGTCTGTTGGAAAGAGTTTTTGTAAAGCCAAAGTCTTTTAGTGGAATCCTTCCTAAAGAGGAAGAAAGGGTGACGTAGGAGTTTTCATCTCCGAACATCCATAAAAAACCTCATGTCTTTATTTCCTGCATGCACTTACTTTTCATTATATTTGTTGATAACGTTGCCAATAAGTTTTAAGCTATCATCAGAAATCTTGAACCGTTTTTTCGCACTTTATGATTCATATTTCTAACAAGTTTGAGAAGAATTTTCAACCGTTTCAAAACGGTTGAAAACCAGTTTTTTAGAAAGAAAAATTTGAAAGAGTTCATTCACCCTCCTCTAAACTCTTTTCCGATCCCAAGAAGTGGTATCTTAGCAAGATCTTCTCAAACATCGATACCAAAAAAATACTCATGGCATCTTTCAACAAAATCTCTATGTTTTCAAAGGAAGATTATGACGATTGGAAAATTCGTATGCAGGCTCATCTACCAGCCCGAGATTACGATATGTGGTACGTCATCACTGACGGGCCAATGAAGATCTTAAATTTAAATACATCTGTATTTAACACTAAAGGTGCTCCCGAAATGGTGAAAAAGCACCGTTCGAATGGACAGCTGAGGATAAGAAGATGGCAAATCTCGATAACGTAGCAAAAGATATTCTTTATAAGACCTTGGATAAAAATATGTTTGCCAAAATCAAGACCAGCAAAAGAAATCTGGGAATGGGAAAAACTCACACAACTGTGTGAGGGCAATGATCAGACTAAAGAAAATAAGTTGACTGTTGCTATCCAGAAGTTCGATAATCTAAAGATGAAGCCTGGAGAAACTCTTGCAGAATTTGACGAACGGTTCAGCAGTATTATCGTCGAACTCATTTCCTTGGGAAAAGAATATTCCCATCGAGAAATTGCCCTGAAGGTTATGCGAGCTCTTCCAAGAGAATGGGACGTAAAAACTATAGCAATGCGAGAGTCGAAGGATCTGAATAAACTGGAACTCCATGATCTTTTCGCTGATTTTAAAGCATATGAGTTCGAACTTGGGATACGAACTGAAGAGGAAACATCCACCTCTCAACAAAAAAAAGCCTTGGCAGCTACCACGGGGACTCTTCCGATCGAAGAGTCCACAAGTAAGAAATCTACTGAGCTACTAAGCAATGAAGTCATGTACCTGTTTGTTAAAAAGTTTGGTAAATTCATGCGTAAGAATCAGACCCAGACTAATAAACCCTACTTCAAAAAGGACTATACTGATGATAGTCAAGCTTGCATTAACTGTGGGAAAAAAGGGCATTTTATTGCACAATGCAACAGGCCAAGAAAGGATGAAAAGAGACCGGTTTATAGGAGACGGTCTAAAGATGATAAAAAGTTCACCAAAAATAAAAGTCAACGAGTTCTAGGAGCAGAAGAGGACAAAAGAAAATGGACTGACTGAGATTCAGAAAAATCCATCTCTGAAGAATCTACAAGTGAAAGTGAAGATGAGACCGTAAAATGTCTCATGGCTAATGAAGATTCAGAACTCTCAGATGAAATGATATTAAACTTTGACTCTATTGAATTCACTTGATATGATCTGGCAATACACGACATGGTAAATGAGTTTAAGGGAATATCGCAAAACAAGTTGACTCTCTCTAGCTGCTCACAGCAAAAAGAGGTCGACGGTTTGAAAGTGAAGTTGAATTTGCAAGCTGCTGAGAATGATGATTTGCGTAGACTGTTCCATGCTACGATAAAAGAGAACAAGCGGTTGATAAATATAGTCAACTCATGGAACATGTCCTCTGCCTCACTTTATAAGATGCATGAGATGCAAAAACAAGCCGGAGACAAAACCGGACTAGGTTACAGTATCAATGAATGCAGTACTTCAAAAGCATCAACTCAACCATTAATAGAGAAAGACATTTTAATATCAATTAAGTTTGTCAGATCTAGTACGGTATATGAACATGACAAGCCTGAAGTCCAAGGAATTCAGAATGTAAATCTTGAGAACAATGGAAGGCGATGTGGTTTAAGATATGTCGAAGTTAACAGTGCTAATTCCAATCGATCATGGCTCAGACAGGCCAAACATTTGTGTGAGAAAACAATTTCAAGAATAGTCCAAATTTGTAAAAAAATACTAGATTTTCGAGCGGTCATCATAAATTCAGTCATTTTTGTCTTTTCATTGAAATATCATTAAGATGACTTTTTCATGTCATCTAATTTTTGAAAAAAAACACAGTTTCTCACTCATTATTGAATAAGAAAAAATACTTATTTTGACCGATACATATCTATTTTGGGGTTCTAGATATTTGAATACTCCAACTGTGTAAAAAAATACTTGAGTTTCAATTAATATTAAGTGACTTTTTATGGTGTCATTTGTGAAGTTAAAATATAATACATAAATTGGTACAAAGATTATCTAATTCGAGTCTACAAATACTTGATTTTGCTTCATAAATACTCATATCCAATTATTTGGGGATGTCAAAATATTGTTTGAAATTAATACTGAGTGGCAATGATAATAACATTTGTGAAATAAAAATGTGATATCTAAATTAATACAAATAAAACATAATTCGAGTCCACCAATATCCTTGATTTTACGCTTTAAATACTCAAATTCGATTATTTGAGGATTTCAAAATATATAGTTTGAAGTTAATATTGAGTGGCATTTGATGATGAGACTTGTGAATTAAAAATATGATACCTAAATTGATATGAACAATACATAATTCTATCACACACATATATATGGGTGTGTGATTAAACTAACAAATATTAAAATTTGAGTCGACATTTACCAAAATCACTATACAACTTATATAAATTATTTTAATAAATCCTATTTCAGTTAATAAAAATTTATAATAATTGATAGGAGAAAATTTAATTTTCATAAATAAATATTTTATAGATGCATAGAAATTAGAATGATTTATTATATTTAATGATTAATGAATGCTACCCAGCTGTTTCCCACAAGCTAAATAATTAATTCACTAAACAGTCAAAATTCCGGAACAGAATTCATAGAGAATCCATATCGCCGCATCAAAATTCATTGCACAAATATATGACAAGAATGGAAAATTCTAGATTCAAGCGTGCGTTCGATTCTACTTTTCTCGGAGGAATATCCGAGTCCAAGAATAGATCTACGATCTAGGCACGTCGGTGTCTTCCATGCACCCCAAGTGAATTGGCCGAAATTGTCACATGTAATCTCTACATTCGTCAATTTAAGGTACTTTGCTTTCAAGTTATATTATGGATTTCCAGTCTCAATATCGAAACATCCCTATCTCGAAACTAAAGTTGCTTTTGTAGATGTCACCAAATGCCGAAGCATAGGGCTAGTACCATATGAAATTTTAAAGATGTCGAAGTTAAGGCATCTGATCTGGAACTATGATTTTAGTTTATCTCATCCCTCTGACATAGGAATTGTTCATGAAAATGATCTACAAACAATTGAGACAGTGGCCAATTTCATATTTAGCGAAGAGATCGTCAAAATACTTGTGAATCTGAAGAAATTGGCTGTTGTATATTATATGAATAATCATAATTGGGATTATTATAATCTCGAAAACCTTTGCCATTTACGAAGCCTCGAGGAGTTGCAAATCTCAATGCGCTCCTGGCCTGCTATCTCAATGACATGGAACCATGCTTTTCCAATCGGTCTAAAGAAGTTATCTCTATTATACGGAGTCCTTGGGAAAATATGACCATAATTGGGTCGCTCCCGAATCTTCAAGTGCTCGAGATGCCAAGGATTGCAGTCAATAAAGTTTCAAAGTGGGTGGTGTTGGAAGGCCAATTTCTTCAACTCAAGTACTTCCGCTCTTCCTTGGATTCTCTGTTGAAGTGGGAAATGGAAAAAGAGCATTTCTCATGTCTTGAAAGCTTGATTCTTGAGGGTGCCAAGCGGATTAATGAGATTCCTAGCGGCATAGGAGAAATAGATACACTTCGATATATGGAGTTGCAGTACTGTAAAAAAGCATTGGTAATCTCAGCGAAGCAAATGGAAAAGCATCAACATGAAAATGGAAACAATGCTTTCCATGTTCGTGTCATTGATTGCTATGAATAAGATGTTTTGTTTTGAAATCACATCTGAGAGAGAATATAGTAAGATTTTGTATTTCTTTAGATGAAAATTTTTTGTTTGACTATTATGCCAAGCAAATAAGTGGGACGAGGAAATAAAAATGATCAGTTTATGGCCAATTATTTATAGCTTGACTCGCGGCAAGATCTCAAATTTGTGACAAAATTTCAAGTTAGAGACTTAAATACAATAAAGTTCTAAAAAAAATCATTTTTATATCCGTATATGAACTTTTATGAATTTGACCACATATCTTATTAGTAAAATAGGAAATAGATAGATGTGCATATACATTTTTTTCGAAAACTAAACAAAAATATATTTAAATAAGTTTTTTTAAAAAAAACTAAAATAAGTTCAAATTTTTTTAAAAGATAAATTATTTAATAATATTTTACAAATAAATAAATTGTTTTCTAAAAAAATTTGTTGAATAACTCACCGTCTAAGTGATTATTTTTTAAATTATCGAACTTAATTTTCAACTCTCATTTTTTCCATGTGATCTTATTTTATTAACATGACATGTGTCCAAATTCAATAAAGAAATAATAATAATGAAAAAAATTAAAAATAAAAAGTGCGTCAGCTGCATGTGTGCAGCTCATGGTAGCTTGGACAACGTCTGTCATTGATAGTTGCATTTTAACTTAATTTTGCCAAACTCAACAATCTACCTTATTTTTTAATTAAATATTTTTTAAAAAATTAATTTTTTTTAAAAAAAAAACCTAATATCTTTACTTATGGTTCAGGTAATTATTTTGAATATAATATCTTTATGTATAGTTCAGATAATTATTTCATGAAAGAGGTATATGACTCATTTTAACTCATATCAGATGTACCGAAATTTCATTTAAAATAGTTTTAAAATAGTATGTAAAATTTCTTTATTGAATGGATCTATCTTCACAAAAGAACTAATTTCAACTTTTTTTTCGATAAATAAGATTCCAATTAATTTAGAATTGATTAAATGGAACTAGCTTAATAAACAAAAAAAATATCAACAAATAAATTATTAGCCAAATAACTTGTACCCAAAAAAATTGCAAAAACCTGATAGAAATAAATTTGACATTTAAACAATTAAATTGTGAAAAAGTTGAAAAGAAAAGGAAAATGTATTAATTTTCCTTGAGAAATTGAAATTTTTTAAAGAATAAAGAGATTTTGAAGCAGAATTCCTAAAGATAATATTTTTTATCTTTCAATCTTTGATTTTTTAAATAATATCAAACATGAATTGTAATAAAAAAAAAACCGAGAGTTACTTCTGAAAGACAAATTAATATCTAGAATGAAACGTGAAGTATTTCCTGTCACGGCCCAGCCCACTTGTGATATTGTCCGCTTTGGCGCAAGGGCCTCACGACTTTAAAACGTGACACAAGGGGTTGCTACTCGCTCATTTAAATCCCCAGCATCTCTCTCGTTGTTTGGCGATGAGGCATTTCGCCTAAGGGCCCTCTCACCCCCCCTTTCGGGACTCAGCGTCCTCGTTGAGGTTTGCCCCACCATCCCAAACTCACGCGGAGTCGCTCTGATACCAAATGTCACGGCCCAGCCTACTTGTGATATTGTCCGCTTTGGCGCAAGGGCCTCACGGCTTTAAAACGCGTCACAAGGGGTTGCTACTCGCTCATTTAAATCCCCAGCATCTCTTCCGTTGTTTGGCGATGTGGGATTTCGCCTAAGGGCCCTCTCCCCCCCCCCCCCCTTTCGGGACTCAGTGTCCTCGCTGAGGTTTGCCCCACCATCCCAAACTCGGAGTCGCTCTGATACCAAATGTCACGGCCCAGCCCACTTGTGATATTGTCCGCTTTGGCGCAAGGGCTGTGACATTTGTTATCAGAGCGACTCCGCATGAGTTTGGGATGGTGGGACAAACCTCAGCGAGGATGCTGAGTCCCGAAAGGGGGCGGTGAGAGGGCCCTTAGGCGAAATCCCACATCGCCAAACAACGGGAGAGATGCTGGAGATTTAAATGAGCGAGTAGCAACCTCTTGTGACGCGTTTTAAAGCCGTGAGGCCCTTGCGCCAAAGCGGACAATATCAAAAGTGGGCTGGGCCGTGACATTACCACTCTTGTCTTAAAAGAAGTACATATACATAATTTACCACATCGGTATCGCCATCTTCTACCATCGAGAGACCATCGATTTTCCATTCTGTCGACGGAGTGATTTCAGGCCCCGTGGAGTTATCTCGGTCTATACCCAGATTCGCCCAAGCCGCCTTCCTTGCCCCTCTTCTCGCGTCATGCCGAGTTTATGCTAACAAAACTCGAGCCTATTTGTTTAGAAAATTTAATTTCTTTTGTTTGTACACGTTTGGGTTGTCCTAGTCTTTAGGAGTGTCAATAAGCTTGTTTCTATTTACCTAGTCAATCGGAGTTTGTTTTTGAATGTTGGATAATCTCTATTTTCATGTTACTTTCAGATATGTATTTTGTGTATCAAATTTTTTCCTCTACTTCTTATTGTTATTGTGAAAAACACGTCATTCAGTATTTTTTTGGTTTCCATTCCTGGTACGAGAGAAAGGTTGAGTTCCAAGGAGGAAAAACTGAAACTGATGACTTCCGAAAGTTTTGTATTGATCGCCATTCCATGCTTTGTTGGTCACTATGATCATTGGAGCATGCTCATGAAGAACCTCTTGAGGTCCAAACAATATTGGACGTTGTAGTTTCTGGAGTAGCAAAACCAACAACAAGTGTTGTGATGACAGATGCGCAAAAGACAGAGGTTGAAGAGCTGAAATTAAAGGATCTTGAAGCAAAGAATTCTCTTCAAAGCTATTGACCACTCAATCTTGGAAACCATTCTTTGCCAAGACAACAAGAGCTAAGAGGCAGCAAGCACCTCGTCCAGAGTTCGAAATACTTCGAATGAAGTCAGGAGATTTAGTTATAGAATATTTCTCAAGAACGATGGCAATCGTTAACAGGAAGAGGATCCATGGAGACAAGACAGAGGATGTTCTCATGAGACCAAAATTAATTTTATTGTATGTGATATAAAAGAAGCAAATGATGTTGGTGTACTGTGAATTGATTTATTACAAAGTTTTTTTGGTTCATGAGAAAAAAATTAACCGGCAAGAAAAAGAAGAACAAGCATTGAAAGCCCTATCAAAAAATCACTCTACACCTAGTAGATCTAATAGAGGACAAGGAAGAGGAAGAAGAAGAAACAATGATTGTGTGGACCAACAACAAAATCATCATCATCAAGAAAGTCAATTTCAAGGAAGAGGTAGTGGACGTGGAGGCCACCATCCAACAACTTATAGATGAAAGTCATCAGATAAGTCCGATGTTGAATGTTTCAAATGTCATAGGTATGGACATTATAAATCAGAATGTCAAACTGATTTGAAACAAAGTGGAGATCAATCTAACTTTCTAGAAAAGGAAGAAGATGTGTCTCTTTTGATGGTGTGTCACATGAAGGAAGAAATTGAACAAAACATGTGGTATTAGACACTGCAACCACATGTGTGGAGAGAAGAAGGCATTTTCTGAATTGGAAGAATTCTTTGGCAGCTTTGTTAAGTTTGGGGACAACTTTAAAATTTATGTTATGGGAAAAAACAAAGGTAACAATCCAAACCAAAGGAAATTCCACCCACACTATTGCTAATGTTCTTTTTGTGCCAGATTTAAAGGCCAACTTGCGTAGTGTGAGTCAGTTGCAAGAAAAAATATATGAGATTTTTATCAAAGATAAAATGTCAAATTCAAGACCCAAAGTTGGCCTTAATTTCTTAAGTTAACATGACGGCGAATCGTATGTTCCCACTTTATCTCCACAACAGTACACATTCATGCTTCTCAGAAAAGTTAGAAGACGAGGCATGGCTATGGCACTTTCGCTACGTGCATCTGAATTTTGGTGGATTGAAAATGCTACGGTAAAATAACATGGTGACATAGCTTCCTCAAATTATAGTTTCTTCTCAAGTTTGTAATGAATGTGTTGTTAGAAAACAACACATAATCTGTGAGAACCTGAATTTTCAGCAGTAGCTAGCATGTTGCAGCAGCTAGAAATGTTTCAGCAGTTATCAAAATTCCAGCAGCAGCTAATATTTCAGAAGCGGGTATTTTTCCAGCAGACATGTATTTTCCAGCAAGACAGAATCCAGCAGCAGAAGAATTCAGTAGCGCGAGATTCCAGTAGAAAACTCCTGATTCAGATTAGACTTGTAACTGAAGCATTTAAATAGGGAATAAAGGCTGTTAATGACATATTATGGCCATTAATAGGATGCTAACAGTCAGATTTTGGCCTATAAATAACACCCTCAAGTCTCTGAATTGGTGTTACACAAATCTTGAGATTATTACTTAAATTTTTGAGCTAAGAGAGTGCCTTGTTCGAGCTGTAAAATCCAGTAGCGAGAGCAACCAGATTTCCAGTAGACTTCAAATGAAACTCTAGCAAATTACTGTAAGTGGGCTTATATATAAGTATCTTGAAATCAGTTTGTTAATTTCTGTTTTAAAGCACAGTTCTGAATGTTTAATTTCTGATATATGATTTTGAAGCAATGAAACTCCCTAGTGAACTAATGGTAGGATTATATTCTGAACGTCTCTGAATTCTGATTTCTGATTCTGGCCTCACCCCTTAGAGGAGAGAACATATAGGAGACTGCTATCAGTTTAGCCATGAAATTTACTAATGTGCTCAGTGCTTACTAATTCTGATTTCTATTCTGAAACCTGTGATTTCCGAATTCTGATTTCTATTATGAAATAAGAGTTTTCTGTATATTTTTGTTTTACTATTCCTGTTGAAAACGATTTCGAAAACTGGGAGTTATTCCCGCCCCTACTTACTGAGTGACAACCATATCACTCACCCACCAAACCCATCTCAGATAAGAACGAGAAAGAAAAGTTAGAAGAAAAAGAGCAGATTCAATTTTGGGGCTGGTGAAGAAGACCGTTGTTTGTCAGTTCTAGTTTATGTTTATTCCGCTGTATTTGTAAGACATTGTTATATTTGGTTTTACATTTTCGCTGGAAAACATTTGGCATTGAGTTTGTATCAAACATTGAAATATTCAGTATTTATCAATAAAAAGACTGGTTTCTGAATTCTGTACTTCTGAGGCTTGTTGCTTTCGAATGAAAATTTGAGAGCAACGCCGGTGTCAACTGACCCCCGTCCCGAGGCGTGACATTGAAGTGCTATCAGAGCAAACCAGGTTTCATAATCTGGGGAGGAGGAACTAGAAGTAATAAGTTCAGATAGACTTCTGAAAATAAGATCTGATAAACTACTATAATAAACTACTGGAATATACTACTAAAATGATAGACTAACTACGTACAGTTAGAAAAATCAGTAGAGAAACAAATCAGAATACAGTAGTGCTCTGAGTGTTTCAGCAACATGTCTGAAATAAGCAGCTGGTAAAATAAATAAATAAATAAATAATTCAGTAGACCCAAAACCAGTAGCCCGAAACCAGAACCAGTAGATGGAAATCAATAGATCTTTATGCAGAAGACTGGGTCAATAAACCCGGATTGCAGCAAACTAGTTCTAACAATGCTGGAAAGCAGCAGATAGTGCTGGAAAAGCAGCAGACTGATTGCAGTAGCATCAGAATTGCAGTAGATAGTGAACTCCAGCAAGCGCTTGCAGTAGGCCTTGCAAATTGTGTGGAAGTTGAGGTGATTTTTGCGCAAACTTCAAACGCCATAACTTTTGATCCAGGAGGAATTTTTACTATTAAAAGTATGCGTTGGAAAGCTTTCGACGAGGAGAATCTAACCTAGAACCAACTTTTGTTCTAGCACTGCCGACGAACTCCAAAATCCTTCGTTTAGATGGGGATATCATCATTTCCGTGAAATTTTCGAATTTTTCGAAACGTTGAGTAATTTTCATTTCCAAACGGCGTAATATTTTTGCACCAAACTTGGTACACTTCATGTTCTTGATGTGAAGGATTTTTCGTAAAACTTTCACGCAATTCTAAGACCGAAAAATTTTGAGTTATTTCTTCTATTAAATGTATAGACAGTACTGATTTTGTTTATTCCAGTATTCGTCTATAACTTGACCTGTATTTTTGAGATCATTTCTGAACATTCTCTTCCATGTTTTGGATGTAGTATATGGCTGACCAGAGTAGCTACACTAAGAGCTTAGAGAGAAAGCTAGAGAAACTCAAGGAACATAACTACTGCCTAGAGCTGGACAAAAATGAATTAGAGCGTCGAGCAGAACACTTAAGAGGTGATGTTCAACGTTATGCTCATTACTGCATGAGGCAGAAGAGAGGAATAGGACATCCCAATCTCGAAACTATAGTTGCTTTTGTAGATGTCACCAAATGCCGAAGCATAGGGCTAGTACCATATAAAATTTTAGAGAATCCGAAGTTAAGGCATCTGATCTGGAACCATGATTTTCGTTTATCATATCCCTCTGATAGAGGAATTGTTCATGAAAGTGATCTACAAACAATTGAGACAGTGGCCGATTTCATATTTTCTGAGGAGATCGTCAAAATACTCGTGAATCTGAAGAAATTGGTTGCTTCATATCACATGAAGAATCATAATTGGGATTATTTTAATCTCAAAAACCTTTGCCATTTATGAAGCCTCGAGGACTTGCAAATCTCAATGCTCTTCTCGCCCGATCCCTCAATGACATGGAAACATGCTTTTCCAATCGGTCTAAAGAAGTTATCTCTATACGGAGTCCTTTTTCCTTGGAAAAATATGACCATAACTGGGTCGCTTCCGAATCTTCAAGTACTCGAGATGACAAGGATGGCAGTCAATAAAGATTCAAAGTGGTTGATGATGGAAGGTCAATTTCTTCAACTCAAGTACTTCCGTTCTTCCTTGGATTCTCTGTTGAAGTGGGAAATGGAAAAAGAGCATTTCCCATGTCTTGAAAGCTTGATTCTTGAGCGTTCCAAGCAGATTAATGAGATTCCTAGTGGTATAGGAGAAATAGATACACTTCGATATATTGAGTTGAACTACTGTAAAAAAATCATTGGTAATGTCAGCGAAGCAGATGCAAAAGCATCAACACGAAAATGGAAACGATGCTTTCCGTGTTCGTGTCATGGATGACGATGAATACGATGTTTTGTTTTGAAGACACATTTCAGAGAGAATATTGTAAGATTTTGTATTTGTTTCGATGAAAGTTTTTTGTTGGACAATTATGCGAAGCAAATAGTGGGATGAGGAAATAAAAATTATCAGTTTAGGGCCAATGACTTATATTTAAACTCGTACTAAAATATCATGTTTTACTCGCACTAAAATCTCAAATTTGGTACCAAATCTCAAGTTCGAGATTTAATTACAACAATTTTTTTTAAAAAAATCACTTTTATATCCATATATCCACTTTTATGAATTTGGATACATATCTTATTAGTAAAATAAGAAATTGATGGATATTCATAAACATTTTTTTGGATAACTAAACCAACGTATATTTAAATAATTTTTTTTTGAAAAACAAAAATAATTCAAATTTTTTTAAAAGATAAATTATTTAATATTTTACAAATAAAGAAATTGTTTTTTTTTAAAAAAATTGTTGAATAACTATCTAAAGTGATCTATTTTAAAATTATTGAATTTGAGTTTCAACTCTTATTTTTTTATATGTTGTCTTCCTAATTTAGTAAGAAGATATGTGTCCAAGTTCAATAAAAAAATAATAATAATGAAAAAATTAAAAATAAAAAGTAGTGTTTGCTGCCAAAGGCAACGGACAGTACCATGTGCAGCTGCACATGGCACATTGCTATTTGAAGCGTCGCCATTGATACTAGCATTTTGCCTTAATTTTGCCAAACTCGAAAATCGACCTTATTTTAAAAATTATATTTTTAAAAAAAATTAATTTTTTTAAAAAACCCAATGTCTTTTTTTTATGGTTCAGATAATTATTCTGAATATAATATCTTTACGTATAGTTCAGATAATTATTTTATGAAAGAGGCATATGGCTCATTTTAACTTATATCAAATGTACCGAAATTTCATTTAAAATAGTCTAAAAATAGTATGTAAAATATCTTTATTGAATGGATCTATCTTCATATTAGAGGTAATTTCAACTTTTTTCTATAAATAAGATTCCAACTAATTTATAATTGATTAAATGGATCTAGCTTAATAAACAAAACAAATATCAACCAAAAAAAATTAGCCAAATTAAATGTACCAAAAAAAGTGCAAAAATCTGATAGAAACAAAAGTGACATTTAAAAAATTAAATTGTGAAAAGTTAAAAAGAAAAGGAAAATGTATAAATTTTGATTGAGAAATTGCAAGTTTTGCAAAGAATAAAGAGAAGTTGAAGTCCTAAAGATCATAATTTTTTATCTTTCAATCTTTGATTATTATTATTACTAAAAATAATATCAAACATGAATTGTAATTTAAAAAAAAAAAAGATTGAGAACAACTTCAGAAAGACGAGTTAATAATATCTACAGTGAAACATGAAGTATTACCACTCTTCATGAAGTATTACCACTCTTCGAAAGACAAGTTCAAAAAAGATTGGATGCACCCCTAGCAACTTGGCCGAATCTGTCACATGTAATCTCTACATTCGTTAATGTACTTTGCTTTTGCCTTAGACTATGTATCATTGCCTGCTGGATTTGTAGTCTTAATATCAAAGCATCCCAGTCTCGAAATTACTCTAGTTGTTAGTGTAACTGACTTCGGATGAGACAGTCTATTGCAAGTATCATATGAAATTTTAAAGATGCCCAAGTTAAGGCATCTGATCTGGGACACCCGGCCTTTTCGTTTATCCTACTCATCTGACACATGAATTGTTCATAAAAGTGATCTACAAACCATTGAGACTGTGATCGATTTTATATTTGATGAAGAGATCATCAAAATTTTTGTATTTGTTTCGATGAAAGTTTTTTGTTCGATAATTATTCCAAGCAATATTGGGACGCTGAGTTTGTTTGCCCGTTTCACTTCACATTATAATACAAAATTTGGGACGATGTCACGTATTCAAATACGATTGTCACAAAACTTTAAATACTAAGCTAATGCGGAAAATAAATGTCCCTCGAGAGTGTATTGTCGGACCCGATGCACTCAAGCGTCAGTGCCTCCTTCAAAATCATCATCGTCTGCGACCATCCAAACCTAGTGAGTATAATAATTTAGCACGTTCTAACCATACGTAACAAATAATACTATACAGGCACATGCAACTTTAAAATAAATCTTTTAATAAAATAAGTTGACGTAAAAGCTCGTAATCATATAACAAATCATAAATCGTAAAGCTTTTCATTATCGTATATCATTTTGGGTGAAGTTTGATCCTTGAAAGTGACTAGTTGTAATCGTATCATGTGATCGACCGATCAGTCGTAGCTCAACGATGTACATGGGGGCGGGGCGACAACAACTTTCGTCACTGGGCCTCAGCCAAAAGTAGAAATACGATCGCCAGGCTCTCTCTGGGGCCTTCCCCCGTAAACGGGCTCTCTCTGAGCTTTTGTTTCTCACGATATCCCTAATTATATCATATCCTATTTGTCACAGTAAATTCACATCATTCAAAATATTTTTCTTTCCTTTTATTCATAAAATATCTCATCCTTCAAAACTCCTAAAATAGCATTTTTCAGGAAAAATCGTACATTTTTAGCATATATCGTAAAATACCGTATTTTCATCATAAATATTTTAAAATATCATTTAGCATGCATTATGATTCTTCCCTGGTGCAACCTGCTATGACCACTCATCCGAGGAACCACCTAGGACATTGCCGACTCCCCTGGACCAGTCCCAAGCTGCTCAAGACCGTCCTTGTTCCTTCATCCAACCGTGCGCACCAACACAATTCCTATGGCTCGCGGTTGTTGCTCCCCTTTGTCTAGCCACTGTCCATCCCACCTTGAAACTTTCCTAACCCTCCAGCTGTAGCCGCACAGGGCCTGGTCCAAGCCCTGGTGTTGCCTCACCTTGGCCGAGCCCATCATGTGCCAAAAACTCCATCGAAGACTCTAGAAAACCCTAGGATCCTATTTCCATTATCATGCACGTTTCCAGCCTACGTTCCTCCATTAGACGACTCTTTTTATGACCCATAAACGTTTGATATTGGAAACGTGTCCTTAGGAATCATAAAGCATATCAAACAAGCGTAACATCATCAAGGACGTTGAAAACAAACCCTTAAACGTCGAATATTTTGATCTAAATAATTTTTCATGTTTAAAATATGAAAGCATGCATAATATGATTTGAATGGAGCAAAAAAAAAGTTTAAAAGCGTGCTTTTGCGTTAAAAACGCTCGAATATTCGATCATTGGTGTGGGTTGCGAAGAAAAACGAACTGGAGACAAAGACCCTTGAATTTTGCTCTCCAATTTTCGAATTTTAGTGTGTGTGGTGTGTGAAAAATTTCGGCTGCTAGGAGTCCCGCGAACCCTAATTTTTATTTTATAAATTTCGAATTTTAGGTGTAAAAATATTAGCGTCTTTAAGGCTTTAAGTTTAGGAATGAATAATCTTAGGTAAATTAAGCACATTAAGACATATTTAATTGCAAAATAAAAGTTAAAAAAATTTGTTTTCAAAAATAATAATGCAAAACGATTATGAATCTCAAATTTAATCGTTAGTTATGATCTCCTAAACTATTATGCACTAACTGAAATATTTACAGTTTCTTAATTCAATGTCAAATACTTGAATTTCTTTATAATTTTTAAGCTAGTGCTTGCGACCTACAGAGTTCTAAATTTGAGATACACTGAAAAAATTATCCTGTCACATTTTCATGCCGTAAAATTATTTTCCCCATATTTTCTAATCACTTTTTAAGAAATGAAAATGAAACGATCATAATTCTTAAGAGAATATAAATTTTCAATATTCCAATGAAATGAAAATATATGCGCTTTGAAATATTTGAAGATCTATAACACATCTGACTTCTGCATCCAATGTCTCCTAGAGAAATCATCAATGAATAGACAAATCATATCACTCTTTCTAGAGATACAACCGGTGCCTGCCAAACATACGAATGAATCAGCTCCAATAGGTTTTTGCTTTTGCCAGTAGAAGTACCAAACTTTCACTGTGTTTACTGATAAGATAATACTCAAAAAAAGACAGTACCAATTTTGTAAATCCCGACAACAGCTTTAATTATGTGAGAATTTTTAGTTGAAAAGTAATCTATAATATAAACAATATTTTCACTATTACTGTAATGATTTTATTTTCTTTCTAAATAATGTGTTCTAATAATATTTTTTAATACTATCAGATTATGACATCTTCGCTTGAGTTTGTCTCCAAATTCATTTGAACGGGTCTTAAAAGTTGTTTATTTTAATTAATTGTATCATTTGTTATGTATATGTTACCTAAAATATGGATAAAGGTCGCTTGAGCTCGAGATTAACATCTGTGATGTTGTGTACTGCGTTTTTGGTAAGGGCATAGAGATGTCCAAACATGCAGATGTGTAGTCATATGATGATTATACTGAACAACCCTCCCTCGAACTTTCTAAGTGGTTATCATTCATCGAGAGGATAAGTCCGTGGTTATGATTGTACACCATTAGTCCTTACGAACCGGGACAACACTGAGGCTCTATATGCGAGGGCTGTGCTTTGACTCATTTACCGGCTCCAGGAGAGTCATCAGGTGGCGAGGTTGGGTACAGTTGCGACAAATATATGAGCTAGTGCATTGTAGTCGAGGATTCATCACTCGCCTACGGGTGTGGATATCCTAGGTGATCTGATGAAATAATAGTGCGTGGAACCTCTGGCCAAAGTATGAGATGTACGTTAGAGAAGGAGTTCTCCAACTGTACATACGATGCCACTATTTATAGTTATCACATAGTTATCGAATTATTATGCAACCCTCGATGAACCAATGGTTGCATATTCGATCGGGATATATGAGATGAAGGGACCGTACTGTACGTTAATCATAATCGACTGGTTCTTCCAGGCACTATCAATGATACCTAGGGGATCATGGGGCGATGCTACTAGACGATCTTACCATGATCCGATGGGTGCAATCAGAAATGAGTTCTGACATTCTTAATCAAGGTGTTGATGAAAAGAATGGGGCTAACCAGGGTAAGCCCGAATAAGAATAAATATTATTCTGCATCACAAAGAGTTGTGAACCCACAGCTAGATGTATCCCTGAACCATTGAGGATCACACAAGCACTGGATCGTTTGTTCCCGTTGAGAGAATAAATTCAATGAGTTGAATTTATATTATGATATAGTAAATTCAAGGATTTGAATTTATGATAATTAAATTTTGAGAAAATAAATTCAAGGAGTTGAATTTATAAGATAATAAATTCAAGAAGTTGAATTTATGAAATTTGGAGAGAATAAATTCAAAGAATTGAATTTATAAAATTTGAGAATTTAATTTATTAAGCTCAAAAATTGAGTTTATTAAATAATAAATTTTGGAGGTGATAAATTCAAGGAGTTGAATTTATAATTTAAATATTATATTCAAATGTTGAATTTATAAGGGGATTAAATTAAATGTAATGTATATATGTATAATGGGCTTGTAGGAGTACAAGACCAACATACATATTATTAAGGTTCTTAATTGGACTTTAAAAGATTAATTAATTAATTAAACTAGTTGGACTAGAATAATTAATTGATTAAGTCCATTAAATATTAATTTAATTAATGAGCCCTAAGCTTATATATATGTGCATTAGGTTTAGAGTTTAATTTAATTCATTCACAATTTTTGAAAACCCTAGACTCCACCCCATAGTGAGTTTTCGAAAATTCCTTCTCCTCCAACTCCAAAAATTCGGCCACTCCTCCTTGGGAAAAAGTTTGAGCCGTCTCTCAAACTTTGATCTCTAACGTAAAATCTCTTCTAAATTTTTTAGTGCAATTTAGAAGAGGATCAAACCATCTAGTCGTGGACCTAATTAGAAGAATAAACAAAGGAGCTTTTGAAGAAAGTTCGTAGCGATTCATCAAGAGCTAGATCCGTAATACCGGATTAGTTGGAGCCAAGTGATTTAATCACCAAAGGTATAACGATTTACTTCCTATAAATGTTTATTCTTAAAACCATACAAGTGCCCAAACAAAACCTATTTTTTTGTCGAAATAAAATATAAAATTTTTAAACTTCTGCTGTGTTTGGGGCATAAGAAAACTTTGATCTCTAACGTAAAATCTCTTCTAAATTTAATCATATCCATGTTGTGGTAATTTTTGTAGTAATATTTTCCGGTTTTTAATTAAATATGATAAATATTAAAATTATTTTACAAATTTAAAATAATGATATACTTACATATTATGCCGATTGGATGTTACGAACCCGGATTTTGTGAGAATCCGAGACAATACTACTAAAAATTATAACAATACTAATTATTATATAATAATAGTAAGAATAGTGGAACAAATTTTAAATATTTTTATTTTGTGAGAATCCGAGATAATACTACTAAAAATTGGCATATGACGTGACAATATATGAATAAATTTCGAGGAAAAAACTATCATTGTCTCAACCCAAATTTATATGTCTTATCAATTAGTAAGGTTTAAAAAAACTACTTATTATCATGTTTTTTCCACTAATAAACACATGACACTGACAACTAAATTCTTAGCATAAAATAGGTTAATTTGTATCACAATGCAATATAATTTGTTTGAAAATATTAAAGACAAGACACTAGCAACTAAATTAATGGTACAAAATAAGTTAATTGCGGTACATATTAAAACAATTACGGTATAAGTTGTTTGCAATTTGGTAAATAACTTGAGAATATATGCATAAATTCTGAGGGAAACCATCATTCTCTTGATCCAGACTTATATATCTTATCAAAGAGTAAGGTTTAATAAAACTACTACTTATCATATTTTTTTATCTACTAAACACAATACCAACTAAATTCTCGGTATAAAATAGGTTAATTGCGGCACAAATTAAAAAATTCCAGTATAACTTATTTGCAATTCGTTACATAACGTGAGAATATAGACATAAATTCCGAGAGAAATCAACATCGTTTTGACTCAAAATTATATGTCTTATCAATAAGAAATGTTTAAGAAAACTACTTCTTATCATGTTTTTTATCTACTAAACGCAAGACACTAGTAACTAAACTTTGGCACAAAATATGTTACTTGTGGCATAAATTAAAACAGTTGCAGTATAATTTGTTTGTAATTTGGTATATATGATGAGAATATAAGAATAAATTGTGAGGGAAACCATCATCGTATTGATATAAACTTATATGTCTTATCAACGAGTAAGGTTTAGAAAATCTACTTATTATAATGTTTTACTTACTAAACACGGGAAGTTATCAACTAAATTCTTGGCATTAAATAGGTTAATTTCGGCACAAATTAAAACAATGCAGTATATTTTGATTATAATTTTTTACATAACGTGAGAATATGAGCAAAAATTCCGAGGAAAACAATCATCGTCTTGACCCAAATTATACGTCTTGTCGATGAGTAAAGTTTAGGAAAACTACTTATTAGTATTTTTTATCTACTAATTATATCAAAACATTATCATGTAAATTTTTGGCATAAAATATGTTAATTTCGACACAAATTTAAACAATTGAAGTATATATTGTTTGAAATTTGGCATATAACATACAAGATTGTTGCGTGTTTTCTTAATTGCTTGCAAGTGCACAACGTCAAGGTTGTAATAAAATGTATTTTCGAGTACAAGTGTCTATCCCACGAGGAGTATGTATTTAAATGTATATTAATGCTTGCAATTAAAATAGACTCAATTTTATTTAGAAAAATCAATTGACAGATTTTTTTTCACCAATAACTAGATTGAAAATAAATTTAATTATATTATAACACCAAAATTTTTATAAAAAATAACTATGGAATAAAAGATCTAGAGGTCCGATTTCACGCAACTATCAACCATGTGTTATTTTGTGTAGCTATATTATAAATGTCCTTATTATACCTTAACCAAGAATTCTAAATTATCTACTCCCTCTCCCGAGTGCTAAGTAGATACTAATTATCTAACAACAGATTGTAACGTCCCCATCAACAATCTATAATTAAATAACACAATAAGCACTAAATTATTTTAATGGCTTCAATAGCAATATATGTCCTCCCGAACTATATAAATACTATCGATGTATTTTTCCCTTTCTTGTTTATAAATTTCGTTTTCCAAGTGATAAATTATAAACATAAGAATCATTCAAGATATGGCCAATAAAATGAAAGCATTAAGATTGGAAAAATACAAATGAACAATAAGGAAAACTTATATAGCATAAATCGTAAATCCCAACACATGGTTTCTAGTTTTGTTCCATCATTCCTCTAGAAATAAAAATTAGTTCATAATAAAAATAACACAACAACACATAAATCTTAAACAAGACTGTTATACATGAATTTTATTGTGGCGATGATAACTAAAACCAGTAGACCAGCAGACCAGAACAACAGAATAGCTTATCAGTAGCTGCTGCTCTAGTAAAACTAAACCAGTAGAAAAGGGATAACAATACAAACCAGTAGAGAACGTTTTCTAACGTTGCTATCTTAATTGTTACCGTTAAAGAGTTCCTAGTACCAGTATTAATTGCAGCATTAAATACTATACGGAGTCATTTAATGCATATTACCCAATTAAGTATAAAACAAGACTGATTGTTTTATAGCTTTTCTGCAGGAACCTATTTCGGTAATAAAGCTGATTGTATCAGTTATCTGAAGACTTCTCTGATTGTGAACGTTGAACTCAGTCGATTATATATACTTGGATCAAATCCTTGTTCGAGACGACACTTCGCATAATATCATTTTCAAGGAACAAAGCTACTCTCTTATCAAACAAATATCAGTTTTCCTTGAGCACTTTAAAAGTTCAACACAAAGAAAAGTAGCACACGCTTCATAGCTTATATCTAATATTTTGTAGATCATCTTGTGCTACTAATTCTTACACTCTTCACGATCTTTACTGCACTAATATTTTATCAGAAGAGTCTGTAATCTGAAAAGAGTCTTTTCAGAACTTTGTGTTTCGCATTTTTGTGAGTTGAGAAACTAAGAGTTTCAGTAGGCTGAGGTGTAAGTCCTTCTGAAGTGGGTGTGTACAAGTGTTGTACTGTAATATCCAAAGTCTTTTAGTTATACCTTCTGGAAACAGAAGAAGGGGAGACGTAGAAGAGTTTATCTTCGAACTTCCATAAACAACTGCTGTCTACTGCTTTATTGTTTTTCCAACTACTTCATCAGATTGTTTCCGTACGTTCTACTGTAATCAGGTGAAAGTATTTGCACAAGATCAACTACTATCCTTAACAGGATTTTAGTACTTCATCAGAACGAAAAACGAGTAGTGTTTATTCATCCCCCTCTAAACTCAACTTCGATCCTCAACAATTGGTATCAAAGCAGGTTATTCTTGTTTGTGAAAAACTACAACAAATGGCACACTTCAGCAAGATCCCTATGTTCTCTAAGGAAGATTTTGACGACTGGAAGATAAGAATGCAAGCTCATCTTGCAGCACAAGATGATGACATGTGGTATGTCATCACAGATGGTCCACTGAAAATCTTAAAGCCTAACATAGCTGTTGCTGTTACTAACGGTACACCACAGATGGTCGAAAAATCAAGAAGTGAATGGACCAGTGAAGATAAGAAAAAGGCCAATCTTGATAATGTGGCGAAGGATATATTGTATAAAACTCTCGACAAGAACACTTTCAGCAAGGTAAAAATGTGTTCTACTGCAAAGGATATTTGGGAAAAGCTCATCCAGATATGTGAAGGAAATGAGCAAACGAAAGAAAATAAACTGTCTGTAGCAATGCAGAAGTTTGAAAATCTGAAAATGAGAGCTGGTGAAACTCTAAATGAGTTTGATGAAAGATTCAGTAGCTTGGTCAATGAGCTAGCTGCTCTGGGTAAAGAGCATAGCAACAGAGAAATAGCCCTCAAGGTGATGAGAGCCTTACCCAGAGAATGGGATGTTAAAACAATGGCTATGAGAGTATCCAAAGGTTTGAATAAATTGGAACTGCACGACTTATTTGCAGATCTAAAGGCCTACGAGTTCGAATTGGAAGTGAGAAGTGGAGAAGAGCCTTCAAACTTACCCACCAAGGCTCTTGCTGCTACTGCTACTGCCTCTACCTCTTCTACTGCTGCTGCAGTTGTACCTCAGGCATTACCTGCCGTGATCATTGACAATACAATGGAGAAGACTGCTGAACAAATCAGTAGTGATGCTATGTCCTTATTTGTAAAGAAATTCTTCAGGTTCATGAAGAAGAACCATCGAACCTATCAAGGTCCCAATCGCAACTTCAAGAAAGATTCACCATCTGGTGATATGGGATGCTTCAACCGTGGAAAGATAGGTCACTTCATTGCTGATTGTCCTAAACCAAAGAAGGATGATCAAAAGAGAAAGGATTACAAGAGGAATGACAAAAAGTCCAGAAGAGATCGAAAAGCGATGATTGCCGAAGAAAGCAAATCTAAGTGGGCGGACTCTAGTTCTGAGTCATCTGACTCAGAAAGTCATTCCAGTGACAGTGATGCAGAAGAAGTCAAATGTCTAATGGCAGACAATGACTCAACCTCGACATCTGGAGAGGTATTTGATTTTGACTCTAATGAATTTACACAAAATGACTTGATTGATGCACTGCATGAAATGGTAAAAGAGTATTCCAGACTTTCTCAATCATTTTGAAGAAGTTAAGATTGAAAATCAGAACTTAAAGAATCAGAATAGTAAGTTAACTTGCTTGCAAGTAGACAGCTGCAATGATTTACAAGTTAAGATGAGTAAATTAATAACTGAGAATGAAAGAGCCAAAGCAGATTACCAGAAAGTGCTTTCTGAAAACCAGAAGTTGTCGCTACTGGTAAATGCTTGGAACAAGTCTTCTGTTTCATTGGAAAAGATGCAAGAATTACAAAAACAGTCAGGAGATAGGAGTGGTCTCGGTTTTTGTAATAATGAAGGCACTTCTGAAATGAATACTAAGCCAACACTGGATATGTGCAAAGGGAAATACATTCACTTTGAGAAATCCAGTGTGGTACAGGAACCAGAAGTACCTACTGCTTCAGTTGAAAGGAATGTAAATCTGACGAACAGAAGAATGCACTATGGTCTGGGTTACGTTAAACCTAAGGAAAAAGTTGACCAGAGTTCTAGATTCAGAAAAGAATTCAACTCTGGAAGACAACATCCTATGAAGGTTAAAAACTACCAGTACTACAATTCTAAACCTGTTCAGAAGAGATACAGACTGGAAAACAGAAACAGAAGGGAAGAACAACATTTTGGTATGCATACTGTTAGAAATAACAGACCTTCTGTTGCACACACATCTTTGGATACCCGAAGTACAAAGTCACCAAGAATTGTACAAATGTGGGTTCCCAAAGGACTGATAAGGCTTGGACCCAAATAGATTTGGGTACCAGTTACTAAAATTTGTGTTTGCAGGAACAGCAGAAGGAAGCAGAAATCAGTAACTCTACATGGTATCTGGACAGTGGTTGTTCCAGACACATGACTGGACAAAGAAATCTACTTTCCGAGATAGTAAGCTGTACTGGACCAAAGATAACTTTTGAAGACAACTCAAAAGGTAAAACCATGGGTAAAGGTAAGATTATCCATGGTAATATAACTATTAATGATTTGTTATTAGTTGATAATCTTTGTTACAATCTTATCAGCATTAGCCAACTATGTGATAATGGGTATTCTGTGGCTTTTCAAAAGCATTCATGTATAGTTAGAGATTCTGCTGGAACTACTGTGTTAACAGGAAAAAGAGAAGGCAACACTTACAGAGTCTCTTGGAACTCAAATCATGTCAATACTCCTACATGCTTAGTTGCTTCTCTTAGCAATAAACACTGGCTATGGCACAAGAAACTGAATCATCTGAAATTCAAGTCAATAAATTATCTCAAGAAGCAGAATATAGTTGATGGATTACCTGACATTAATTTCGTTAAAAATCACGTTTGTTCTGCTTGTCAGCATGGGAAACAGATAAGATCCAGCTTCAAGACCAAAGATAGCAAATCAACTTCAAGATGTCTGGAACTACTGCATATGGATCTATTTGGTCTTATCCCCATCATGAACTTAGGGGGAATGAAATATACTCTTGTTGTTATTGATGATTTTTCTAGATTCACTTGGGTAATCTTTCTCGCAGGAAAATATCAAACCAGTAGTCTCTTGATCAAGCTTCTGAAAAGGATTCAAAATGAAAAATCTTCTACCATCATTAAAATCAGAAGTGATCGGGGCACTGAATTCACTAACAAGTATCTTGAGTTATATTTGAATGAGCAGGGAATTCATCATGAATATTCAGCTGCCAGAACTCCTCAACAAAACGGAGTGGCTGAGAGAAAAAATAGAACTCTAAAAGAAGCAGCTAGAACAATGCTAGCAGATGCAGACATTTCTCAGCGCTTCTGGGCTGAAGCTATCAATACTGCTTGTTACACGCAAAACAGATCTATGGTCAACAAAAGACACAATCAGACTCCGTATGAAATATGGAAAGGGAAGAAGCCCAATGTATCTTATTTTCATGTGTTTGGTTGCAAATGTTTTGTACTAAATAATGGCAAAAATCATTTGACGGCATTTGACTCAAAATCAGATGCTGGAATATTTCTTGGTTACTCTGCTGTAAGCAGAGCCTTTAGAATCTTCAACAATAGAACTCTTAATGTTGAAGAATCCATTCATGTTGTCTTCGATAAAGACAGCAGTGCTGAAATTTCTAACATATCTGATTTAAGTAACAGGTTAGACAGGATTCACTTGGAAATCGACAGTGAAGATGATGTAGAAGCAAATACCAAGGATCTTCAAAATCCAGAACCAGACATTCCAATAGTGGAACCAGAAGTACAGACTCTGGATCTACCAATACCAGCAGAAGATGCTCAAGAACCTACTACTGGTTCTGTAGAAGACAATCTTAACATATCAAATCAGGAAGATGTCCATTCAAATCCGTTTATCTGGAGAAAATCTCATCCTCCATCATTGGTTATTGGTAATCCAGCAGCGCCGTTGAGAACCAGAAGGCAAATGCTTAATGAATACATACATGCTGCTTTTATATCTCAGGATGAACCAAAGAAGATTGAAGAAGATCTTCTGGATCCTAGTTGGATTGAAGCCATGCAAGAGGAGCTGAATCAATTTAAACGTAATGAAGTTTGGTTTCTAGTACCTAGACCATCTCATCAAGCTGTCATTGGAACTCGGTGGATATTCAGAAACAAACTCAATGAAGAAGGCACAGTGGTGAGAAATAAAGCTAGATTGGTAGCTCAAGGCTTCAGACAAGAAGAAGGCATAGACTTTGATGAGACTTATGCACCAGTAGCAAGGCTCGAAGCAATCAGAATATTCTTAGCCTTTGCTGCTTTCAAGAATTTGTGTACCAGTTACTAAAATTTGTGTTTGCAGGAACAGCAGAAGGAAGCAGAAATCAGTAACTCTACATGGTATCTGGACAGTGGTTGTTCCAGACACATGACTGGACAAAGAAATCTACTTTCCGAGATAGTAAGCTGTACTGGACCAAAGATAACTTTTGAAGACAACTCAAAAGGTAAAACCATGGGTTCCCAAAGGACTACATCCTATGAAGGTTAAAAACTAAGGAAAAAGTTGACCAGAGTTCTAGATTCAGAAAAGAATTCAACTCTGGAAGACAACATCCTATGAAGGTTAAAAACTACCAGTACTACAATTCTAAACCTGTTCAGAAGAGATACAGACTGGAAAACAGAAACAGAAGGGAAGAACAACATTTTGGTATGCATACTGTTAGAAATAACAGACCTTCTGTTGCACACACATCTTTGGATACCCGAAGTACAAAGTCACCAAGAATTGTACAAATGTGGGTTCCCAAAGGACTGATAAGGCTTGGACCCAAATAGATTTGGGTACCAGTTACTAAAATTTGTGTTTGCAGGAACAGCAGAAGGAAGCAGAAATCAGTAACTCTACATGGTATCTGGACAGTGGTTGTTCCAGACACATGACTGGACAAAGAAATCTACTTTCCGAGATAGTAAGCTGTACTGGACCAAAGATAACTTTTGAAGACAACTCAAAAGGTAAAACCATGGGTAAAGGTAAGATTATCCATGGTAATATAACTATTAATGATTTGTTATTAGTTGATAATCTTTGTTACAATCTTATCAGCATTAGCCAACTATGTGATAATGGGTATTCTGTGGCTTTTCAAAAGCATTCATGTATAGTTAGAGATTCTGCTGGAACTACTGTGTTAACAGGAAAAAGAGAAGGCAACACTTACAGAGTCTCTTGGAACTCAAATCATGTCAATACTCCTACATGCTTAGTTGCTTCTCTTAGCAATAAACACTGGCTATGGCACAAGAAACTGAATCATCTGAAATTCAAGTCAATAAATTATCTCAAGAAGCAGAATATAGTTGATGGATTACCTGACATTAATTTCGTTAAAAATCACGTTTGTTCTGCTTGTCAGCATGGGAAACAGATAAGATCCAGCTTCAAGACCAAAGATAGCAAATCAACTTCAAGATGTCTGGAACTACTGCATATGGATCTATTTGGTCTTATCCCCATCATGAACTTAGGGGGAATGAAATATACTCTTGTTGTTATTGATGATTTTTCTAGATTCACTTGGGTAATCTTTCTCGCAGGAAAATATCAAACCAGTAGTCTCTTGATCAAGCTTCTGAAAAGGATTCAAAATGAAAAATCTTCTACCATCATTAAAATCAGAAGTGATCGGGGCACTGAATTCACTAACAAGTATCTTGAGTTATATTTGAATGAGCAGGGAATTCATCATGAATATTCAGCTGCCAGAACTCCTCAACAAAACGGAGTGGCTGAGAGAAAAAATAGAACTCTAAAAGAAGCAGCTAGAACAATGCTAGCAGATGCAGACATTTCTCAGCGCTTCTGGGCTGAAGCTATCAATACTGCTTGTTACACGCAAAACAGATCTATGGTCAACAAAAGACACAATCAGACTCCGTATGAAATATGGAAAGGGAAGAAGCCCAATGTATCTTATTTTCATGTGTTTGGTTGCAAATGTTTTGTACTAAATAATGGCAAAAATCATTTGACGGCATTTGACTCAAAATCAGATGCTGGAATATTTCTTGGTTACTCTGCTGTAAGCAGAGCCTTTAGAATCTTCAACAATAGAACTCTTAATGTTGAAGAATCCATTCATGTTGTCTTCGATAAAGACAGCAGTGCTGAAATTTCTAACATATCTGATTTAAGTAACAGGTTAGACAGGATTCACTTGGAAATCGACAGTGAAGATGATGTAGAAGCAAATACCAAGGATCTTCAAAATCCAGAACCAGACATTCCAATAGTGGAACCAGAAGTACAGACTCTGGATCTACCAATACCAGCAGAAGATGCTCAAGAACCTACTACTGGTTCTGTAGAAGACAATCTTAACATATCAAATCAGGAAGATGTCCATTCAAATCCGTTTATCTGGAGAAAATCTCATCCTCCATCATTGGTTATTGGTAATCCAGCAGCGCCGTTGAGAACCAGAAGGCAAATGCTTAATGAATACATACATGCTGCTTTTATATCTCAGGATGAACCAAAGAAGATTGAAGAAGATCTTCTGGATCCTAGTTGGATTGAAGCCATGCAAGAGGAGCTGAATCAATTTAAACGTAATGAAGTTTGGTTTCTAGTACCTAGACCATCTCATCAAGCTGTCATTGGAACTCGGTGGATATTCAGAAACAAACTCAATGAAGAAGGCACAGTGGTGAGAAATAAAGCTAGATTGGTAGCTCAAGGCTTCAGACAAGAAGAAGGCATAGACTTTGATGAGACTTATGCACCAGTAGCAAGGCTCGAAGCAATCAGAATATTCTTAGCCTTTGCTGCTTTCAAGAATTTCAAAGTATATCAAATGGATGTGAAAAGTGCTTTTCTAAATGGTCTTTTACAAGAAGAAGTATACGTCGAACAACCTTCAGGTTTTATCGATCATTTCTCTCTGCATCATGTATTTAAATTACACAAAGCTCTATATGGTCTAAAACAGGCACCTAGAGCTTGTTTGACACTCTATCACAAATTCTTATTGATCATGTTTTTACCATCGGAGCAGTAGATAAAACTTTATTTACTTTAGTCAAAAATAAGCACATTCTTTTAGTACAGATCTATGTTGATGATATTATTTTTGGGTCAACTAACCCTAAATTATGTGCAAAGTTTGGAAAATTGATGCAGGATAAATTTGAAATGAGTATGATGGGAGAATTAACATTCTTCCTAGGATTACAGATTAAGCAATCAGATACTGGAATCTTTATAAATCAAGCCAAGTACACCAAGGAGCTTCTGAAAAAGTTTGGAATGGAAGCATGCTCTGCTGCTTCTACTCCAATGAGCTCATCTATTAAGCTTGATAAAGATGAAAGTGGTATTCCAGTAGAGGTAACTCAGTATCGAGGTCTTATTGGTTCTTTATTATATTTAACTGCTAGTAGACCAGATATCATGTTTGTTGTTTGCATTTGTGCTCGATTTCAATCTAACCCCAAACAATCTCATTATATTGCTGCTAAACGTATTTTGAAGTACTTGAAAGGAACTCAAAACGTCGGCTTATGGTATCCCAATGATTCATCGTTAAATCTTATTGGATATTCAAATGCTGATTATGCAGGTTGCAAACTAGACCGAAAAAGCACAAGTGGTTTTTGTCAATTTCTTGGTGATAGGCTGATATCCTGGTTTAGCAAGAAACAGACTTCCATAGCCACATCTACTGCAGAAGCAGAATATCTGGCTGCTGGAAGCTGCTGCTCTCAGATACTGTGGATTCAACAACAGTTAAGAGACTATGGGATTCAAGCCTCCGAATCACCTATATTCTGTGACAATACCAGTGCAATTGCAATCACACAAAATCCAGTACTTCATTCCAGAACGAAGCACATAGACATCAGACATCACTTTATTAGAGATCATGTGCAGAAGAAGAACATTCGTCTGGAATATGTTTCTACTAATCAACAAACAGCAGATATCTTCACGAAACCCTTACCAGAAAATAAGTTTTCTTACTTTCGTAATTCACTTGGTTTAATAGATTTAACTTGACTATTTTCTGATATCTTAGTTAAACTTCTATTATTACTTGTTTGTTATCGCATTGAACTAACAGTAAGCTATTTGCAGAAAAGCAGAAGAGAAAAGTCAGATAAGCAAAACTGGAATTTTATTAGAAACCATTTCAGTACTTTACACGATTGCGACTGTTCATTTTCAACGGCTCAGATTGAGAGATGGCCAAGAGTCACTTGTCGCAATTATGACTACTTATTAATTGCATTTACCGAGAGGGAACGGTATCTTAGTCAGACTAAGAGCTTGACACCTTTTCAGAAAACAGATAGGATATTTGTCTTTTCGATAAAACTACAAGTCTGCTGGTTTTGACAAAGTGCTCGCATATTTCAGCACTCTGAAACTTCCAGCAGACGTTATCATAAAATGACAAATCCTTTTCTGATTTCTTTTAGTAACCGTCTGGACAGCCCGCTCTTTTTCAAAATTTTCAAAATCGTTCGTCTTTCTGACAGTTTCTGCAAAACTTTTCAAACACTCAACCAAGAACATACTGACACGTGTCTTTATGTTTATTTGACGGCTGTATATCTATTTCATATTTCACATTTTCACCTTTACTGTTTCATAACTATCGCTATTCAGCTACTGCTTTCTCTATATCATAACTAACTACTGCAAATTTTTCTGATCTCATCTGCATACAGAAATGGCTGGAGCATATACTCTTAACGCTTATCAGGTTAACTTTGCTTCCGTTCTCACCATCAAGGATGAGAATCTCTTGAAAATGTTTCAGGATATTGAGAAATCAGGACTCCGGAAATTCCTGGAAGCACCAGCAGTTATCTACAAAAATGCTCTCCTGGAATTTTACGCCAAAGCAACAGTGCATGAAGGAAGGATTGTTCATACCCAAGGAGATGCTTCTATCTCAATTGATGCCGCACACCTAGGAGCAACCTTCCTCCTTCCACTTTCTGGTATTTCTGAACTTTCTGATATTTCCAAGACAGATATGTCTGTTGCTCTCAGCTCTTTCTCTGCATCTGGAGAAGAAGTGTCTCCTTCTTGCCACAAGAAATTGCTCAAAATAGAGTATCAGATTCTGGCCGATATTGTGGCTAAAGCTATTTTGATCAAGGCTGGCACCTTCGACAAGTTGACGAAGGAGAAAGTTCAGGTCATGACTGCCATCACCAAGGGGATTAAGGTGGATTGGAGTCATTTTATTTTCAGAATCATGAAGGATATGGTTATTCGGAAGAGTTCTGGTTTCGCGGTTCAGATCAGTGTTTTGCTCAAGGATGCTGGTTTCGCATCTACCAGTGATCTCGATGCTACTTCCGTTACCATGATTGATGCAGCAAATGTATTGGCTCTAAGGCCTAAGCCAACAGTGGCGGAGTTTGTTGCGATGAAGAAGGAAATTGGGGAAACTGCTTCTGAGGCTCTCAAACCTCAAAAGAAAATTTCGAAGAAACGATTGATTATTTCGACGGATTCTGATAAAACAGCATTAGAAGAATCTGCTGCTGCTGTTCGACCAGCAGTACCGACCCCAGCCAAGAAGAAATCGCGCACCATTCTCAAGATGAAAAAGACAGCAGCACTGTCTGAAATTGAGAAAGTACTTATTCGACAGGTCTTTCCAGAAGCGGTTCCTTCTGCTCGATCGACTGTTTCTTCGACTGCACTCGCTACTGCGTCCATCTCAGCACCTTCTTCTGCTACTGCTTTTAAGCCATCATCTGGAATCTTTATTTGGGAACCAGCAAGCGGGTCTTCTGCTTTCCGACCTATTGCGCCCATTTCATCTACTGACAAAGGCAAAGGGAAAATGGTTGAAGAACCACCTAATTTTGGTCACAAGACCACTGTCACTACCGGCGTTGATCTTCATCTAGCAGAGATTGAGACCTCTGCAAACGATGACATAAAATTCTTTGATGAATGGCATACTGTCCGACTGTTCCATTCTTTTGACTACTTCAAAACAAAAGGGAATTACAGCAAGATGATGAATGCAGAAAGGAGGACTTTTCAACTAGCAAAAACAGAGAATGTCATCGAGGCCTTGCGCAGAAGGAACTTCATCCTCGATCAGCTAAAATGTCAGAAATTAGAATCAGTTCTGAAAGTTCTTCAATCGAATTTTGATCCTGCCGTTCCTACTGCTGTTCAGGATCAAAATGTTATTTTGATTCTATCTGACAGATTAAAGCAGATGAGTGAGCAACTTCTTGCTCAAGAACAAGGCTTTGGAGAGCCTACTGTTTATCATGTTGGCCTTGTTCCGATCTTTCAGCAGAATCAGACAGTTGAGGAAAGGACTACAGCCTCCCCAAAGGCTGCTGTTCTTGGTACTCCTGCATCTCCTACTAGGCCCATTCAGTCCTCATCACTATTGTCTGTGCATGAACTGGCTTCAGTGGAGGAAGTCATTGAATCGATTGTCCCTACTGTCTCTATCACTTTGGAATTGCCGGCTTCTGGGTCTCCTACCCCAGGGCAACAAGTAGCAGAACCAGTTACTACTTCTTTACTGCCGAACTTAGAGTTGTTTTCTGCTGCACATCAAGCAGAAATGAACGTTCTTCTGGAACAGCCTTCTGCACGTTCTATTGAAGCATCTTCAGTTTCACAGGCTGCTACTGTACCTATGGAAGAAGCTTTGGACTCTGACTTGTCCATTCCTACTGAAGATACTACTCTTCCTCTGGTTGCTGTTGAGCCTACTGTTTCTGCACTTCCAGCCGAAAGCACAGCAGACCCTGCTCCTTCTACTGCATTAATAGATGCTCCTCCTGTTTCTACTGCGTTGACTGTCTCCCTCCCTGTTTTGACTGCGACAAATTCTCGTCTTTCTGAGATCAAACAACGCATTCTTGAACGAACCCCTTCCCCGGAATCAGATGCATTCAACCTCGAACATCAGATTCAGTGTCTACAAACTGACCTCAACAACATATCTGATTTAGTAAAACGAATGTCTTGTGAAAACCTTGCGGAATTCAGTGGTGCTAAATCTTTCCGAGAGCGAATGGGGAAATACATCTATCTCACTAAGGAGACCTCGGACAAGATGTATGCTGAAGCCTCCGTTTTCAGATCAGCTGTATCAAGGACTCACAACGCCATCATGCTTGCTCAAAATGATATACTCACTCGAATTACTGAGCATGATGATATCTTTCGATCACTGTCTACTTCTGTGGAACTTTTGGATGCCAAGATTGACTCTCAAAATCAATCTATCACTGCCTTAGATAATCGCATCTCTTCTCAGACCCCGTATCTGGAGATGCTAACCGATGGCATTCAAAATATTTCCGGCAGACTGAATGATCTCTTTACCCATGTGGTGGCCGCTGATGCCAAAAAGGGGGAAGATAGAGGAGATAGAGGAGATCAAGCAGGAGTTAGGCAAACAGAAGATGAGGCTGAACCTTCTAACAGAAGAGATCAAGAACCTCAAAATGAAGAAATCATTTACAGGGACATTGGAACCGATTGATTTGTTTACTTTAATGCGTTATTAACATTACCGTTTGTTTAAATGATTATCTGTTTTACTTAACGACTTTCTACTGTTTAGGTTTTGGCATCACCACAAAGGAGGAAATTGTTAGACATGAATTTTATTGTGGCGATGATAACTAAAACCAGTAGACCAGCAGACCAGAACAACAGAATAGCTTATCAGTAGCTGCTGCTCTAGTAAAACTAAACCGGTAGAAAATGGATAACAATACAAACCAGTAGAGAACGTTTTCTAACGTTGCTATCTTAATTGTTACCGTTAAAGAGTTCCTAGTACCAGTATTAATTGCAGCATTAAATACTATACGGAGTCATTTAATGCATATTACCCAATTAAGTATAAAACAAGACTGATTGTTTTATATCTTTTCTGCAGGAACCTATTTCGGTAATAAAGCTGATTGTATCAGTTATCTGAAGACTTCTCTGATTGTGAACGTTGAACTCAGTCGATTATATATACTTGGATCAAATCCTTGTTCGAGACGATACTTCGCATAATATCATTTTCAAGGAACAAAGCTACTCTCTTATCAAACGAATATCAGTTTTCCTTGAGCACTTTAAAAGTTCAACACAAAGAAAAGTAGCACACGCTTCATAGCTTATATCTGATATTTTGTAGATCATCTTGTGCTACTAATTCTTACACTCTTCACGATCTTTACTGCACTAATATTTTATCAGAAGAGTCTGTAATCTGAAAAGAATCTTTTCAGAACTTTGTGTTTCGCATTTTTGTGAGTTGAGAAACTAAGAGTTTCAGTAGGCTGAGGTGTAAGTCCTTCTGAAGTGGGTGTGTACAAGTGTTGTACTGTAATATCCAAAGTCTTTTAGTTATACCTTCTGGAAACAGAAGAAGGGGAGACGTAGAAGAGTTTATCTTCGAACTTCCATAAACAACTGCTGTCTACTGCTTTATTGTTTTTCCAACTACTTCATCAGATTGTTTCCGCACGTTCTACTGTAATCAGGTGAAAGTATTTGCACAAGATCAACTACTATCCTTAACAGGATTTTAGTACTTCATCAGAACGAAAAACGAGTAGAGTTTATTCAACCCCCCTCTAAACTCAACTTCGATCCTCAACAAAGACATATCAAATAAAAGTAAAAATAAAAAAAGAAGAACTTAGAACAAGAGTTTTGGAGTGCAATGAAATTTCTGTCCACAAGTGTGCAAAAGATTTCCTAAGGATGAACTTGATCTTCAATCTCTTCTTTGTAGCCTCCACTCATTTCCTTTGCTTCCCAATGACCTAGATGGTGAATAATAGAATTATTTTATAGTCCAGACAAACTTCCCCACGCAGCACACCATTTTCCTCTACTTTTATTCAAATTCCACAAAGTGACAGATTTTTCGGACTTTGTTTTGCATGGACCGCGGGTGCGGTGTAGATGGCACCGCGGGTGCGGTGATGGTTCGGGGGACTTCACACTTTGCAACTTCGAATACCGCGGGTGCGGTAGAGATGGCACCGCGGGTGCGGTGATGCTTCGGCAGAAAATCTTTTATTTCCAAGTCGAGGGACCGCGGGTGCGGTGCTAACAAGACCGCGGGTGCGGTCATACTTCGGGGAAAAAGTCCTTTGCACTTTTTTAATTCATCAATTTACTACTCCAAATTCTCATTCTAAACTTCCAAACTACAATAACAAAAACAACAACAAATCATATCAAACCTGGTCAAGAATCACAAAATTCCAAGTTAAAAACAAGTAATAAAAGTACAATAAATTGCACTTATCAAAGATCAAAATTCATAATAACATACACAAGATCAAGATTCACAATAAGCACAATTAGAATTAGGCACCAAAAAATTCATGCTCAAATACCCATGTTATGTGTCAAATTTGGGCGTATTATACTGAATTTACGATATTTTATGCCTGAATTAACATATTTTGTGTCAATAATTAATAATGTATGTAGTGCTTTTTGTTTCAAAGATAAAAAAATTCATTATACCATTCAAACACTACATTAAAGAGGAAAAAAAACATTAATCAACATTTTTTCAAATATCCAAATGTTGATAATAACAATTATTAGGAAAGAAAATTATCCAAAAAGACATTTGGTTTTCTCTATTGAGGCCTCTTGAGTTATCGACTGTACATTTCTGTTCATTGATGTATTACGAAGAACTTAGTCAATGATCATCCATCTTTCAATTAATTTTTGAAATATCTTGTCAGGTGACTCATATTTGTTATGGGTAAGCTGCTAGTAAGCTCATATGCGTCCCGATTATTATGACTTATGCATCTGAATTTTGGTGCTAGCCTCTAAATTTTTTGGGCCTAACATGTGAAACTCCAACAAAACTACTTCAAATTGAAGAACAGAAAAGCAAGATTGAAGAAACATAACTCTAAAAATCGCATATTGCAAGGAGAGGAAAACATACCGATTTTTCAAGGTGACTTGGTTCATCAATGTTTTTGTTGCTTCGTCAATTGTGGTCACTAAAAATCGTGTCTTTATCAATGGTTTCTAATGGTTAGTGGCTTCAGTGATTTGAGGTTTGTTTCCCATTTAAGATGGATAGATGGGCAGAGGGCATATGATAATGAAACCAAACAAGGGTAAATACGTGGATTGGAAAACCAAACCTTGGCGAGGAACAGGGGAAATTCATCGCTGACGGTGGTTCGTCACTCAAATTTATCTTAAGGCCATCTCCAACTCATATCCTCTATTTTTCATCTTCTATCTTCCAAAATAGAGATCCGTGATCTCTATTTTTAAAAACCTTCTTCAACACATATCCTCTAAAAATATTACAAAATACTTCATTTCTTCTTCTTTTTTTTCATTTTCAAAAACACACAAATATAAGTATGTAATTACATAATGTATTATATAACCGAACTTAATTAATTAATTCGATAAAGTTAATACAATAAAACATGTATTAAACTCAATTTATTATGTTATTAATTTTTGTGATCACTCTCTTATTTATTATTTTCATTTCAGGATTATTATAAACAATAGACTTATAATTAATTCGTGAAAATAATAAAATAATTAAAATAAATTAATTAAGTATAAAAATTATTTAACATTAAAATTAATTAATTAAATAATTTGAAATATAATAATATAAAATGGAGCAAAAAAAATACATAAAAATACAAAAGGACTATTTTACAATTGTTACGATGGCATTTCAGTAATTATGGAATATCTATATTGATCTCCAAATGAATAGTGATCCTCCAAAAATGGAGGATCACTATTGCAATCTCCAAAATAGAGATTGCATTTGGAGTTGAGTTGGATATGCTCTAATATGCCATTAAACTTTTGCAGATCTAGTATCTATGAGATGCCACTATTTTAAAATGATCTTTAATTAGAAAATTTAATTACTTCTTTGAGAAATGAGAACCAAAAAAAATACATCTTTGGATCTTTGATTTAAGATTTAGTATCTATGTAATTTTTTTTACAAATTAATAAATGACAACACTACAAACTTAGTTTTAATTCCATACAAAGATAAATTTACATTTTTGCATTTTTATTATTTAAATAAATATATAATTTAATCCACTAAAACAATTGTGTCTTCTCCAACTACCAAATTAATACCTATTATAGGGTTTCATATATTTGATTTCGATGCTTTGAAAAAATACTTCAAATGTGTAAAAAAAAAATACTATATTTTCGAGCTATCGCCATGAATTCAGTCATTATTGGTCTTTTCATGAAAAATACATTATGATAACTTATTCATGTCCTTTTATTTTTTAAAAATAGTTCATCACTCATCATGAAATAAGATTAAATACTTATTTTGACCTATAAAGTATCTATTTTGGAGTTCCAGATGCTTGATTTTGCTATTTGAATACTTCAAATGTATAAGAAAATGGTAGATTTTCTAGCGGTCACCTTAAATTCAGTCATTGTTGGTCTTTTCATTGAAATTGCATTAAGATGACTTATTCATGTCATCTAATTTTTTAAAAAACACTGTTCTTTACTCATCATGGAATAATAAAAAAAAACTTATTTTCATCGATAACATACCTATTTTGGGGTTCAAGATTTTTTATTTGACTATTTGAATACTCCAACTATATAAGAAAATACTTGAGTTTCAACTAATATTAAGTGACTTATGATGATGTATTTTGTGAAGTTAAAATGTAATGCTTAAATTGGTACAAAGTATCTAATTCGAGCCTACAAATATTTGATTTTACTCCATAAATACTCATATCCAATTACTTGGGGATGTCAAAATATATTTTGAAGTTAATATTGAGTGGTATTGATAATAACATTTGTTAAATAAAAATATGATATCTTAATTAATACAAATAAGATATAATTCGAGTTCACAAGTACTTGATTTTACCCTTTAAATACTCAAATTCGATTATTTGAGGATGTCAAAATATATAGTTTAAAGTTAATATTGAGTGACCTTTGATAATGAGATTTGTGAATTAAAAATATGATACCTAAATTGGTACAAGTAGTACATAATTCTCTCATATATACTTGATTTTACACTCTTAAAACTTTATTTTGATTATTTTGGGATGTAAAAAAATATAGTTTAAAGTAATATTGGGTGACTTTCGATGATGTCATTTTTGAAGTTAAAATGCGATACTTAAATTGATACAAATAATATCTAATTTGAATTTACAAATACTTGATTTTTTACTCTCTAAACACTCATACCCAATTATTTGAGGATATCAAAATATAGTTTGAAGTTAATATTAAGTGACAGTGATGATAACATTCGTGAAGTAAAAATGTGATACCTAAATTAATAAAAATAATATATAATTTGAGCCCACAAATACTTGATTTTACCATTAAAATACTCAAATTCGATTATTTAATGATGTCAAAATATATAATTTGAAGTTAATATTGAGTGACCTTTGATGATAAGATTTGTGAATTTAAAACGTGGTGCCTAAATTGGTACAAATAGTACCTAATTTGATCTCACATATACTTGATTTTACCCTTTAAAGACTTAATTTTGATTATTTTGGAATGTAAAAAAATATAGTTCAAATAATATTGAATGACTTTTGATGTGTCATTTGTGAAGTTAAAATGTGATACATAAATGGATACAAAGAGTATCTAATTCGAGTATAAAATATAATTTGAAGTTAATATTTTATATGGTGTCATTCGTGAAGTAAAAATGTGATACTTAAATTGGTACAAGAAAAACATAATTCGAGTTACAAATAGTTGATTTTACCTCTTAAATACTCATATCCGATTATTCGGAGATGTCAAACTATAGTTTGAATTATTGTCTGGTATTGATTTGTAAAAAAAAATACATAGGTACTGAATCTAATTAAATCAAAGATTAACAGATTTATTTTTCTCAAATTACCTTTTTTTAAATAACCGTTCAGAAAAAATTATAAATTTAAATAATTGATTCTGGATTGACAGAGACATCTTTATTTTTTTTTAAAAAAAACTTTTATTTGTTGGCCAAAATATTTTGAGGAAATTATCTCGTCAAACTTCATTTTCGAAAACATTTACTGTCTAAATGTATTTTAATATTTTCAAATACATATGAAAAATAACGTCTATGCATTATGCTATTCAGCTATGGAGAGAAAGGTTCTTTATTTTTCGTGAACCTCACCTAAAAAAAATGAATAATAAGCATTAAATACAACATTGAAATTTATGCCCAAGTAACATGTCAATATATACATTGTTTTACTTATAATTATTTAAGGAATATATATATATATATATATATCTGTGAGTGTGTATAAATAAACTTTAACAAATAATAAAATTTGAGTCGACATTTACCGAAATCACTCTACAACTTGTACAAATTATTTTAAAAAATCATATTTTTAAGTTAATAAAAATTTAAAATAATTGATAGGAGAAAATTTAATTTTCATAAATGAATATTTTATAGATGCATAGAAATTAGAATGATTTATTATATTATATGATTAATGGATGCTACCCAGCTGTTTCCCACATGCTAAATATTTAATTGACCAAACAGTCAACTATCACATGAACTTGTACTTGCTCCATTTTTCTCTCCTTCCATGGCTTCTGTTTCCCACATGCTAAATAATTTTTTTTAAAAAATAAAGATGGTGAGAAGGATTGAAATTTAAATGTCTCTGTCAATCCAAAATCAATTATTTAAATTTATAACTTTTTTCTGAACTGCTATTTGAAAAATGATACTTGGCTAATAAATTAAGATAATTAAATTCAAGGCAAAAATTTGTGTGATACGGTCTCACGGGTCGTATTTGTGAGATGAATCTCTTATTTGGATCACCCATAAAAAAGTATAACTTTTTATGCTAAAAATATTACTTTTTATTATGAATATGAGTAGGGTTGACCCGTCTCAATCTCACATAAGAGTCATTCTAAATTCAAATGGTCCCATCTGTAGACATGGAAAGTCAACAGTAGAATATGACAACCGGGCAATCACGGTCAAATTTTCTTTTTTTTTTTTCAATTACAAATTGTGCATTACCTAAATAAAGATTGGTTAATTGTCGGTGACAAAAAATATTATGATATTTTGTGAAACAAATTTTCGACTAAACATTATGAAAACTCTCACTTTTTTGTTCAAAGTATAATTTGTTGCTAGTTATGTTAGGTTAATTTGACTGAAAAATATTTAATCCGTGAAAGAATAATTTTTATGTCTAAAATGTTATTTTTTAATACGAAAATAACATTTTTTAAATGTTTTAAATGAGTCGTAGAAGGAAAGAAAAATGTTTTTCGTGAACCTCACAACATATAAAAATGAATAATAAGCATTAAATACAAAACTGACATTTATGCTGAAGTAACATGTGAATATATATATATATATATATGTATATATGTATGTGTTTAATTAAAATTTAACAAATATTAAATTTGTGTCGACATTTACCAAAATCACTATACAACTTGTACAAATTATTTTAAAAAATCATATTTAAGTTAATAAAAATTTGTTTAATTAAAATTTAACAAATATTAAATTTGTGTCGACATTTACCAAAATCACTATACAACTTGTACAAATTATTTTAAAAAATCATATTTAAGTTAATACAAATTTAAAATAATTGATAGGAGAAAATTTAATTTTCATAAATGAATATTTTATAGATGCATAGAAATTAGAATGATTTATTATATTATAATGATTAATGAATGCTACCCAGCTGTTTCCCACAAGCTAAATAATTATTTAACTAAACTTCCTCCAATTTTTTGTTCTCCCATGGCTGCTGCTTATGCTGCGCTTCTTGCTGTTGCTCGATCATTGCGAGAGATTTTGGATCTTGACAAGTATATCGATCCTCTTCACAAAGAAAAATTTTTTTCTCTCAAGGAAAAAGTTGATTTCATCGTTTCTTTCCTTGAAGATTTTTCAGATAAGTATCAAGAAACACTTGGTCTTGAGGGAAATGGGATTAGAAAAGCTGCATATGAAGCTCAAGATTTCATGGATTCGTATCAGTGTTCGGTATCAACTATTGATGATGATGGGAGTTCTGAAGAGGCTGATTTGAACTTGGATCGAGACTTAACCATGGCGTCTGAAAGGATTGGTTTTATTTGGGAAGAAATGATGAAGATGAACAACGGTGACACGGCAAAAGATCTCCGATCCGTATCTTATTCTTTTCCTGTTGATCGTTCATCCACGGTCCAAGCCACTGCCAAAAAAATGGTTGTGGGATTTGATGATGACTTGCTCGTAATCAAAGAACGGTTATACGAAGACTCTGCTAAACTCCAAATTATCCCAGTTGTTGGGATGGGGGGAATCGGGAAGACGACTCTGGCTAGAAAAGCATACGACGATTCAATCCTTTCTCAATACTTCGACAAATGCGCATGGATCACAGTGTCACAAGAGTATCAAAGGAGAGAGGTTCTTTCAGGGCTTTTGAAGTCCCTCAAAAATGAGCAATCTAACGAGAACGAAGCAGAACTGGCAAAACTAGTGTATCAAAGTCTCTTTGGCAGGCGATATCTCATTGTGATTGATGATATATGGAGTACCAAGGCATGGGATGATTTCAAGGTGACATTCCCAGATGATGGTAGTGGAAGTCGAATCTTGTTAACCACCAGGCTATTAGATGTGGCTTCTCATGCGAGATCTTCAGATGCTCCTGTTCACCAAATGAAGTGTTTAAATAATGATCAAAGTTGGAAATTACTTCAAGAAAGTGTTTTGGAACAACAATCTTGTCCTCTCCAACTGGTGGAAGTCGGGAAGAAGATTGCGGAAAATTGTGGGGGACTTCCTCTCACCATCGTGGTGGTTGCAGGACTACTCCTTTCTTCAGGCAACGTGATGAGAGAAGAAGTGTGGGAAAATGTTTCGGAAAATATAAGTTCTAAAGAGCCTACAATTGCCCTTCAGTGCTCAAAGATACTGTGTTTTAGTTATGATCGGTTACCTCTTCGACTAAAACCATGCTTCCTATACATAGCAGCTTTTCCTGAAGATTCTGAAATTGATGTTTCTAAGCTAATCAAGTTGTGGGTTGCTGAGGGATTTCTGAAACCAAACGATCAGTTCAAATGGTTGGAAGATGTGGGCGAACATTATTTGGAGGATCTGGTGAACAGAAGTTTGCTCTTAGTGAGCAAGAAAGGGCCTGATGGGAAGCTCGAAACTGTTGGAATCCATGATATGTTGAGGGAGATTTGCATAACAAAAGCTGAAGAAGAGGGGTTTCTTCACGGTGTCTCATCCAAAACGAATTCCAGAACAGAAATCATAGGGAATCCATATCGCCGCCTAAGAATTCATTGCACGGAGCATTTTCAAGAATGGAAAATCCTAGATTCGAGCGTGCGTTCGGTTCTATTTTTCTCCGAGAAATATCAGAGGCCAAGAATAGATCTAAGGTCTAGGCACGTCGGTGTCTTGGATGCACCACAAGTAACTTGGCCGAAATTGTCACATGTAATCTCTACATTCGTCAATTTAAGGTACTTTGCTTTCAAGTTAGATGATGCATGTCCCGATGGATTTCCAGTCTCAATATCGAAACATCCCAATCTTGAAACTATAGTTGTTTATCTGGATGACATCGCATTATGGCAACTACCATATGAAATGTTAAAGATGCCGAAGTTAAGGCATCTGATCTGGAACGATTATTTTCATTTTTCCTATCCCTCTGATATTGGAATTGTTTATGAAAGTGATCTACAAACAATTGAGACAGTGGTCGATTTCATATTTACCAAAGAGATCATCAAAATACTTGTGAATATGAAGAAATTGAAAGTTGCATATTTTATGAAGAATCATGATTGGGATTATTATAATCTCGAAAACCTTTGCCATTTACAAAGCCTCGAGGACTTGCAAATCTCAATGCGCTGCTGGCCTGATCCCTCAATGACATGGAACCATGCTTTTCCAATTGGTCTAAAGAAGTTATCTCTACGAGGAGTCTTTTTTCCTTGGGAAAATATGACCATAATTGGGTCGCTTCCGAATCTTCAAGTACTCGAGATGACAAGTATTGCAGTCAATAAAGTTTCAAAGTGGGTAATGATGGAAGGTCAATTTCTTCAACTCAAGTACTTCCACTCTTCCTTGGATTCTCTGTCGACGTGGGAAATGGAAAAAGAGCATTTCCCATGTCTTGAAAGCTTGATTCTTGAGCGTCCCGAGTGGATTAATGAGATTCCTAGTGGTATAGGAGAAATAGAGACACTTCGATATATTGAGTTGCGGGGATGTAAAACATCATTGGTAATCTCAGCGAAGCAAATGCAAAAGCATCAACATGAAAATGGAAACAATGATTTCCATGTTCGTGTCTTTAAGTACTATTCATACGAATATTTAGGTGGAAGTCACATTTTAGAGAGAATATAGTAAGATTTTGTATTTCTTTCGATGAAAGTTTTTTGTTTGACAATTATGCCAAGAAAATAGTGGGACGAGGAAATAAGAATTATCAGTTTATGGCCAATTACTTATAGCTTCACTCGCACCAAGATCTCAAATTTGAGACAAAATTTCAAGTTTGAGATCTAATTACAACAAATTTCTAAAAAAAAAATCACTTTTATATCTGTATATGCACTTTTATGAATTTGGACACATCTTATTAGGTATCTCTAACCCAAAACTCTATTTTAAAACAACTCTATTTTAAAATAGTATAATTTCTGCACCAAATACAATATTCATCTTCAACCTATCTACTTCAAATCTTACTCTAAAAAAGAATATTCTCGAAATATTTTTTTTATTTGATTTATTTAATTTTTTCTTATTAATTATTAAATGTGTATTTTTTAAATTTAGTGATATAATTATAATTATATTTTATATTTGATATAATTAATATTATATTATTAACAATAAAGATAATATTATTAAATGATTAATTTAATTGTTTGAAATATATTATAGAAATCTATATTATACGAATTGAAATAAAAATAATTAAAATTGGTGAAATAAAATTAATATCCGAAATTAAAATAAATAACATATTACAAATATAATTTTATATATTTGAACGACCATATTCATCTCATAAATTATCAATTAAAGCATTTCGTAACTCATAATTAGCTTCTTTGTCTTTAATTTTTTTTATATCGAACGGGAAATTCGTATTTTTATTTTGTTTGTTTATCTTTTATTATATTTGTATTTAAATTATCTAAATTCGAATTCGTATGTTTATTTTAATTGTGTGTTTGAATGTTTAAATATTATTCAATAAATTTGTGTGTTAGATGTTTAATTATAAAATTATTTTAAAATTTATTTATAAATTTTAATAATTAAATATTTCAATTTTTATTATTAAATTAAATAATCTAATTATTAAAATAATATAATAATATCATATTATTATATAAATAATAAATATAATTTTTAATATAAATAGTTATAAGTAAAAAACAAGAAATATTAAAACAATAAAACTCATTTGGCGCAGATGGAAATGGAGCTGCGCTACATTGAGAACAACCCATGCATCGAAACGCCATTTTGGTGTAGGGATTGGAGATGCCCTTAGTAAAATAGGAAATGGATGGATACGCATATATATTTTTTTCGAAAACTAAACCAACATACATTTAAATAAGTTTTTTTTAAAAAAAACTCAAATAAGTTCAAAGTTTTTTAAAAGATAAATTAATTAATCATATTTTAATTTACATATAAAGAAATTGTTTTCTAAAAAAATTTGTTGAATAACTCACTATCTAAAGTGATCTATTTTTAAAATTATCCAACTTAAGTTTCAACTCTCATTTTTTCCATGTAGCCTTACTATTTTGAGTAGGTCTCATGTAAGACCGTCTCACGGATCTTAATCCGTGAGACGGGTCAACCCTAACCATATTCACAATAAAAAGTAATACTTTTAGCATAAAAGATAATAATTTTTCATGGATTACCCAAATAAAAGATCCGTCTCACAAATATGACCCGTGAGACCGTCTCACACAAGTTTTTGCCTACTATTTTACTAACAAGATATGTGTCCAAATTCAATAAAGAAATAATAATAATGAAAATAATTAAAAATAAGAAGTATTATCTGCTGCATGTGCAGCTGCACATGATAGCTTGGACATTGCTATTTTGCAACGTCTGTCATTGATAGTGGTATCGCCATCTTCTACCATCAAGATACTCTCTTCTATCATCGATTTTCCATTCTGTCGACGGAAGTGATTTCAGGCCCTGTGGAGTTATCTCAGTCTATACCCGGCTTCACCCAAGCCGCCTTCCTTGCCCCTCTTCTCGCGTCATGTGGGGTTTACGCTAACAAAAATCGAGCCTATTTGTTTAGAAATTTTAATTTCTTTTGTTTCTACATGTTTGGGTTGTCCTAGTCTTTAGGAGTGTCTATAAGTTTGTTCATATTTACCTAGTCAATAGGAGTTTGTTTTTGAATGTTGGATAATGTCTATTTTCATGTTACTTTAAGTTATGTATTTTGTTTAACAAATATTTATCCTCTGCTTCTTATCGTTTGTGAAAAACACGTCATACAGTATTTTTTGGTTTCCATCCATGGTACCAGAGAAAGGTTGAGTTCCAAGGAGGAAAAAGTGAAACTGATGGCTTCCGAAAGTTTTGTACTGGCAGCCATTCCATGCTTTGTTGGTAACTCTGATCACTGGAGCATGGTCATGGAAAACTTCTTGAGGTCCAAAGAATATTGGACGTTGTAGTTTCTGCAGTAGCAGAACCAACAACAAGTGTTGTGATGACTCATGCACAAAAGACAGAGGTTGAAGGGCTGAAATTAAAGGATCTTGAAGCAAAGAATTCTCTTCCGAGCTATTGACCACTCAATCTTGGAAACCATTCTTTGCCAAGACACATCCAAGCGTATTTGGTATTCCATGAAGAAGAAGTACCAGGGTACAACGAGAGCTAAGAGGCAGCATGCACCTCGTTCGGAGTTCGAAATACTTCGAATGAAGTCAGGAGAATCAATTATAGAATATTTTTCAAGAACAATGACAATTGTTAACAAGATGCAGATCCATGGCGACAAGACAGAGGATGTTCTCATTGTTGAGAAAATTCTTCGATCCCTGACACCAAAATTAATTTTGTTGTCTGTGATATAGAAGAAGCAAATGATGTTGGTTTAATGTCAACTGATTTATTACAAAGTTTTTTTGGTTCATGATCAAAAAATTAACCGGCAAGAAAAAGAAGAACAAGCATTGAAAGCCCTATCAGAAAATCACTCTACACCTGGTAGAGCTAATAGAGGACGAAGAAGAGGAGGAAGAAGAAACAATGATCATGTGAACCAACAAAAAAATCATCATCATCAAAGAAGAGGTAGAGGACGTGGAGGCCACCATCCAACAAATTATAGATCAAAGTCATCAGATAAGTCCAATGTTGAATGTTTCAAATGTCATAGGTATGGACTTTATAAATTAGAATGTCAAACAGATTTGAATAAACAAAGTGGAGGTCAATCTAATTTTCGAGAAAAGGAAGAAGATGTGTCTCTTTTGATCGTGTGTCACGTGAAGAAAGAAACTGAACAAAACATGTGGTATATAGACACTGGTTGTAGCAACCACATGTGTGGAGAGAAGAAGGCATTTTCTGAATTGGAAGAATTCTTTTGCAGCTCTGTTAAGTTTGGTGACAACTCTAAAATTTCTGTTATGGGAAAAAGGAAAGGTAACAATCCAAACCAAAGGAAATTCCGCCCACACTATTGCTAATGTTCTTTTTGTGCCAGATTTAAAGGCCAACTTGCGTAGTGTGAGTCAGTTGCAAGAAAAAATATATGAGATTTTTTATCAAAGATAGAGTATGTCAAATTCAAGACCCAAAGTTGGCCTTAAATGCTCAAGTTAACATGACGGCGAATCATATGTTCCCACTTTATCTCCACAACACTACACATTCATGCTTCTCAGCAAAGTTAGAAGACAAGGCATGGCTATGGCACTTTCGCTACGTGCATCTGAATTTTGGTTGATTGAAAACGCTACAGCAAAATAACATGGTGACAGGGCTTCCTCAAATTATAGTTTCTTCTCAAGTTTGTGATGAATGTGTTGTTAGAAAACAACACCATCATCAATTCCCACAAGGAAAATCATGGAGGGCAAAGAAGGCATTGGGGATTGTTCATTCCGACATTTGTGGGCCAATAACAGACATTCTAAGGGAGATTGTGATCCTACCATTTTTGAAGTGGTTGTCAAAGAATCAAAATGGAGAAAGGATATGGATGCTGAAATTATAGCCATTGAAAGAAATGATTCATGAAAGCTATGTGATCTTCCAAAAGGGCATAAGACAATTGGTGTAAAGTTGGTTTACAAGACAAAGTTAAAGGAGAATGGTGAGGTCGACAAGCACAAAACACGCTTGGCAGCCAGTCCTCTAATACCCGAGAGAATCTGTAGTTGCTAGAGAAGAAAATTGTCGTCATTTAGTTTCACATCATTAATTTGATTTGCTGGGTTTACAAACGGAGGGTTGAGGCTAAGATTGGGTATGGTGTAGACACTGGAGTCTGCGTGAGAAGTGGCTTCCGCCGTTGAGTGCTCTGATACCAAGATAGAAAATAGAAAAGGGAGAATTTAATTGGAAGAATATTAAGTATCTTCACTATATTCAACTGAGAAATTACATGGGTATTTATATACATGTGTAAGAGAGATAATCTATAATTAACAAATTAACAATAAAAGAATCAATCCTGTTAGTTTGTTAGGCTCTCCAATATTCTACAAGCTTATAGAGAATAACCACACATGTGAGCTGAAGCATGTGATGATGTGCTCCTTTATACAGCAGACGTATTACATGACTTTATTATATGAAATTTTAAATAAGAATATATTTGGCTACGTGCCATTTTCATGCAAGAGTGGTGGTGGCTCCCTCGTATTTTCTTAGATCCCTTTTCTCCACCACCCTCATACAAAAAAGCCACCTTCCTTCAATAATGGGCCCATGGAAAAAGATGCTACGTTTGACAAATAAATAAATATAGTGACGTTGTATACTTGTATACTAGTTTAACAAAACAATACTTAATTAAATTCTGATTTTTGGGTGCTTGTTTCGTATAAATATGAGCAATTTATATTTACATATGAATGGAATGTTTTATTCTTTAATTATTTTTTGATAGCAATCTATTAGATAGATTAAAGCTCATGAATAGTCAAAACTTTAACTGATCATTTTATTTTTAGACTTAACTTAAAAGACAACACAAAAAACGTATAATTATTCACATATAAGCTCATATAAATAAAAATTAATCCAACGTGTGAGGCTTTCCATCCTAACTTCTGCCATCTCCGATTGAAAACAAGAAGAATAGAGGAAAGAAGGCTGCAAAGTGATGTTTTCTTTATTTAGCTTCACTAGTATAAATTTATATCTTCATAGTAATAATAATATTTTATTACAATTACAATCATAAAATTTATATACAAAAAATAATAATGATGATGATAATAATAATTAAAATTATAATTTAATTAAAAATGGATTAATACACTGATGCGGAGTTTGTTAAAGTTTCGGGAAGTTGTCTTCTTTTCGTTACTCAATAAGGCAATTCCTTGCACATAATTAAGCGTACTAAAATCAGCTGATCTCAATCTATCTCGGCATCAAGAGGGATACCCAAATAGTTTGGGGGAAGAACTTTAGGACACCCCTCTCGAACGATCTTCTAACTCCTGGCAGGACTTTCAAGGCATAACACAATCTCCCAAGGGTGTCCTAAAGTCCTTCCGAACTATTTGGGTATCGTAGTAATAATATAAAAGTATATAATAAAATAAAATAATTATTGAAAAACAATTATTTAATAAATAAAATATTAAGTTCAATAATTATAATTATATTATTTTTTAATAATAATAGTAGTAGTATTGTTTTGAAATTTAATTAATAATTTTTTTTTTTTATTCTATTTCAAAATTGATTTCATTCCTACTTTATTCTATTTCAGGATAACAGTCATGGTCTAAGATAGTTATTATCTGGTTTTTTTTTTTTAATTGTTATTAGCCGTTCTACATAAATTTTGTCTGTGTATAATGTAATACATAAATATAGGTAAATATAATGAAGCGTCTACTACTCGTTTTCTTTAAAATATACTAGATAATTATTTTTTTCTTTATTTTTAAAATACTTTCGGCCGAAAATACTTACATATATGTATAAATACTTTGCACCATTTAAAATAAACTCACCGGCTAATTATTTGAAAATCCAAAACGCAGTGCAAAACATAAAATCACAGAATTTCAACCAAACCTAAAATCAATATTTTTCAAAATAATGTATCAACATCTTAATTCCTCTCAAAACTACACAAAAACATCAGAAAGAAACGTCATAAAATCTTTAAAATCATACTAATGCAGAAAAACTAGCAAAAGTCCTCGGGTTATGTGCACTATCAGTCTAGCTAGTTCAACCATCAAGTACTCCAATATCATCAAAATCATGCTCACCTGCATCATTCATAAATCACAACTAGGGAAGAGTCTATCGACTCAACAAATATTAACCATGATAACAAGCAATACATATACATTCACATACGACAGTGAAAAATACTTTTAATAAAAATAGCGTTTCATGAATATGCATCCTTTAAACCTTTTTCCTTTCATTATAAACATATACATATATATTTCCTTTAAGGTGAATTTCATTCATTAATTGGAACATCTTTATATCATTCTGTCAATTGATCAATCTCAGCTGTAACCATGGTACCAGGCAGCAAGGCAACGTTGACCACTTTTCCGTTATGTGCCTTGGCCTATAGTTGGCGGGGACATCAGCGACACTCTCATTCGTCAATTGAGCCTTGAACTTACATATCATCATCATATACTTTCGATGGAAATTCGATCGGGCTCCCTCTGAAGCCTTCTCCCATAAACGGGCTCCCTCTCGGGCCTTGTCCCTCAGGAATACCTATTTTCTTACTGTCACAATTAAATCACTTCTTTCAAAACATTTTTCCTCGTTTCCATCACTTTATAAAAATACATGCAAAATATCATTTTCTTTTAAACTAAGCATACAACACATCTTTTATCATTTATCATTTTGCATCATAAAATTCTATAAACTTTCAAAGTAATCATTTTAACATTCATTACAACATTCAGGGCACTGCCAGGACGTCTAACATTTTTCCGCTGTAAAATGATCGTTTTGCTCCTGAGACCCTAACTTTCCCAGTTTACCCTTAGACCATAAAACGACGACCCAAATCTATCCAAACTTAACGTAACACCTTAAATTACCCCCATAAATATTTCTTAGACGTAAAATTAAGCTCCTCGACTAATTTTCAGTTTGTTTTAAAACTTAAACCTACGTCTCGTTTTTAACCCAAATTGCCTCGAAACTTAATCAAACTTAAACCATAGCTTATTAAAACATAACCATACCCTATGCGATCCAAATCAAGCCAAGTAAAACCTTTGAACAATTGCTATTGAACTTCTTGCCTTATTTTTGAAACCCTAGCTTGAACAAACCCTCAACCTCTTCGACCCGAGCCACAGCCGACCCAATCAGACCCTAGCTGACCATCCTAGGACCTAGAACAAAGCCAAGATAAGGACCTTTGCTTCCACTATAGGCCTAGTGTGGGGACTCGGGCGCTAATCATCTTCTTAATCGTCATTGAGACTAATTTAATCAATTATAATAAACAGGGTCTAATTTTATTTTTTTTAAAATGCGAAAGGTAATAGAATCAATCTATTATACAAACCGGTATAATAATACAAATCCTGTATAACATGCATCTAAATCAAAACTAGGTTCAACTACTACAATCAAGTAATAAAACCTATCTATATCCAAGTCCGGAATCACCACTCTAATCTCGATCTTTCTTCACCTCTGTGATCCTGAACCTGTCCCACCTGTTGCCATGCACACATACAGACAAGACAACAGCCGATAACTCCGGTGAGATATAAATATCCCAGTATAAACAATGTATTAATGCAATCATATAAAACATATATAAAAGCATAAACAATCATTAAGACATGTATCCAATCTGACTACATGAACAAATACGAATCTGTATTTAAGTCAATGATTTGTTATCTTATCTTATCTTATTTCTAACCTAGGGATCCCAATCTAATTTAGACTTTGGTATGTTGTATCGAATGTCTACAATAGACGTCGATCTACATCTAAGCTCATCGATACACCGTAAGTCTAGAGTCTTAGCGGTTCTGACAAAGACTCGGCGGTTCTGCCCTAGCTAGGCTGATCTGCCCTAGACTCAGACTCAGACTCTGCTCTAAGTCAATAGATTAACATATCAATATGATAATCTGCAAATATCAATGCAATAAAATAAAATATGTGATTTAGGGAAACTCAAGTCAAACCTAACTCGAGTTGTGCAATCCCGAATCAACATTTATTTATACATTTCTTGCTGTCGCTCTGATACAATCAAAGTCTTGATTCAAAGTCTGTCAATGTTCAATCTGGTAATGACAATATCAATATTCTAATCAATCACGACATCTCTGTTTTATCAAATTCTGACAGTACAACAGTACAATCTTGCGATATCTGTGATACCAAACCAGTATCTACTAATTCCAATAATTTCCAATCAACCACCGTACAACTCTGATATCAATTTTATTCAATCTCATTCTGAAAATCATAACAATTCCATATTCAGTCCGTTTCTTGATCTGACTTCGATTCTATACTGTCTAACATGTCAAGAACAACATAAATGACGTGTATTCAATTCCAATAACATCATAATTTCAAAACATGTCAAAACATAATAAAACTTACGTCCAGTTGTAGCCTGCGTTGATATGAACACAATACTGCAGTCAGATTCAAAATCTAACGGACGAATTGCTCGTAAATCGAATTCTAAAATCCAAAGACAATTCTTCCTTGGAGCTTCGATTTTTCCCTTCTGAATTCTTTAAGGATTATGTGTGTGTGTGTATATATATATATATATGTATATACACACACGTAACATGCACAAGGACGAATGGCTCAATCTTTGTAGCACACGTCTCGCGCATATACGCGACATCAACCGCGCATATGCGCGAGACATTCTGTCTCGGTGCGTCCCCAGCACGGCAGCTCGCGCATATGCGCGCACCTCTTCCGCGCATATGCGCGAGGAATTCTTCACAACTCTCGGGTTGTCTCGCGCATGTGCGCGAATCCAAGTCGCGCATGTGCACGAACCTCTCTGGACCTCTCGCGCATGTGTGCACATATAGTCGCGCATGTGCGCCGATGCTACTGTCCTCGTACATCAATTTTCACACTCGATCTCATTTCGTGTCTCGGTTAGCCCTTTCATAATCGTCTCGATTAAAAATTAATAATCGTAATTTAACACGATATAAAATCTTGGGCATTACACCTTGGCCTTGCACCAGCCTTCCCTCGAGCTATCTAGGACCATGAATCGACCCTATTGGACCCATGAACATGCCCCTACATCAGCTAGCAGCCTACTCTTTCCTAGCCACTAAATCGAAACCCTACCCTCCTTACAACCCAATTTTCGTTCAACCCTCTTACCCTCCTTGTACAGCCCTCGGCTATACATCTATGGACCCTTAAACATGTTGAAAAACGTCCATTCCCATAGCCCTATCACGGCAGCCCATTTGTGCATCATAATCATGAATTTAGAAACATAAAAACTCAAATTTTGTTCATAAAAACGAAAATATAAGATAGTGTTTCATATTTTTTATGCAAACATGTATCAATACATATGATATGGTATGAACGATGGTTGAAATAAGATTAAGGCGAGCCTTTGCGTATTTGACGCACAAAAACAATCCTTGACGCGAGGGACGCTGACGGAGAGACGGGGGAGAATATCTTGCTAAAATTCCTTAAAATCCACATGAATAGCTTTAAAAAAACGTGTGGTGTGTGTTTGTGTGCTAATGGTGGAAAAGTCCTAGGTTTCTAGTGTTTTAAAAATGTGGTTCGAAGTGTTTTGGGTTTAGGAAACTCTATCTTTTGATATAAATAATTGGGTAGAAAGCTTGCACAATAACCCTATTATAATAGGCTCATTAGACCCATTATAGTGAAAGTAAAATATTTTGTTTAAGAAATTTTTTGAAAATACTACCCGAATTCTCAAAAAGTCTTTATTTTCGTCAAAAATCGATCACCGGTTAAAAATAAGGCTCGGCGCGTAAAAACACCTCAAAAGCATCGTTTCGTAAATAACATTTAAAATATACCGTATATTAAATAATTAAAAATAATAATTTATTAAAATATTTTCTTTTTACGGTCACCGGTGTCCGTTACTTGATCGCGTCTCGAATAACCTTTAAAAACATTATTTTATGCATTGTAGTAGAAAAACATATTTTAAACATGTAAATATGTCTACCGTATTTAATTAACACAATTAAAGCAATTCAATTAGTCATTTTCTATTTTTCCTAGATTTGCATGCAGTTGGATTACGTTATCATATTTTGGACCTTACATATAATGTCAAAACTTAAAAAATATTCATGTGAAAAAAGTTAATATCAAGTTCAACTTTTATTTATATGGAATTTTGAAAACAAAAATATATTAAGTGTAAGGTTTATTTCGTCCGACAGATATCGCAAATAATTAAAATATCAAAATAGGATGTAAACCAGTAAATTTATATTTTATCAGAATTAGGTGTTGTCCCAGATGTTACGACATCTCGGACAACATCTACATGCAGCGGAAAATTAATAACACAAATTCACTTTAAATAATCAGATGGACAAGCTTAAAATATGCACAAGTATAAATACTTGTGCGGTGCCTTATGGCAAAAATTAATCACTAGAAAAATCAATTGTTTACAAAAACCTAACACTAGTGATTATGACAAAAATCAATTTCCTCAACAAGTTGAGAAAAAATAAAGCTTTCTAAAACAAATAACCAACGATATTAAAACGTGAACAAGGAAGCAAAACAGTGTTCCCAATCAGTAAATCTAAGAGAAGCAATCTTCAGCCAACGTCTGCTCAGATGTTGTCTTCGGATGCTTTCAACATTCAAGGCAACACTTGTTATAGGCAGCCTTCAAAGCAGCAGTTGTTGATAGGGATTTTCTCTGAAACTTTTGATCGTGCAAAGCATGCGTATGATTATGAGAGGAAGACGGCCACCTCCTTTGTCCTAGGTTTTCCTTTTTATAGATGAGAGCCTTATTTCATAAGGAAACCTATTAAGCAAGGAAAGTAAGAGTTTTATTAGAAATAAACTCTTTGTAAACATTAAAATCATATATTATCAATTTACTAAATCTTTTAATATCTCATTAGCTAAGGAAGGCAAAATCAAAACAAATATTTAATCAATCAAAACAACAAGGGAAATATATCAAGGAAATAATTAATTATGTTAGTCGAAAACTTGAAAACATTATTTCCCTTCAATCTCCCCCTTTTTGCCTTTCTTGAACAAAATGAGATCAAACCCATTTATCATCCTTAGTATCATTTTAACTCCCCCTGAGTTCAAGCACGAACTCCCCCTGAGTTCAAGCACGTTTGTCGCCCCCTGAATAAGAAAGACATTTAACGCAACACCTGCCTACTCACTGAGATAGTACATTAAAGCATAAAACTGGGACTGGCACTATAAGAACAGAATAATAACAAAAGCAGTAGATCCAAACCAAAACCAGTCAATAATACACAAACACCAATCATTCATCATCCTCATCCTCCTCACTATCATCTTCTGTATCAGTGTCATCTTTAGTGCCAGAGGGACCAACATCATCTCCCTTTTTTTGTCCATGAAAGACCCCAACTGCCAGCAGAGCTTGGATGGTAATAGCCAAATCCTCATAGAAAGCCAAATCAGCTTTGGCTTGGGCAACCTTCTTCAGGGCATGATCGAGAAACATCTGGGCACCAGTGACTGATATTTTCACATAATCAGACAAGGATGGAGTAGCGTTGGCAGATGCACACAGACCAGTGCTAGGAGGTACAGTGTTGGTGGCAGAGGGCGGAGAAGGACCACTAGCAGGGGGTACTGATGGAGAGGCATTCCAGGGCAGATCGATCTTCCTTTTGCCGTGCAGTAAAGCAGATGCAACCTTGAGAGAGTCAGTGGGCAAAGATAAGTGTTCTACGATGTCCTTAATAAACCCCTGTGACTCCAAGATCCCATAAATGAGAGATGAGAATGGGAGTTTGGATGACTTCAGACCACCTTCAGCATACTGCAGAACTGTGTTGAACACCAGGCGGCCAAAGTTGAAGGTTGAATTTCCAACCGCGAAGAGAGTCAATGCCTGAGCCTTGGTGACAACGGTAGAATTGGTAGTCGGAGTCCAGTTGTGGATGGCAATCTTGTGCATCACCAAATAGAGTGATGTCAGTTTGGCAGCTGAGACCTTGTGGGGATGGAGAGGAAACTCGCTCACCATCCCACCAGTGAGAACATAAATTACCTCACCTAAATCTGTTGGCGAGTCTTCACCAACAGCAGGGGTACCATATTGTGCATTGATTACATCGGCGGTGAAGTCGTACACTTTGTTGCGGACAAAAACTTTCCCAAACTTTGCCGACCTTGGATCGCCAACACTAGAGGACAGATTCCCATAAAATTCAAGGACAACCTTATGACAGTAAGGGAGAGCAGATGAGCATGTGGAGAACAGACCTCTAGCCTTTATAAACTCAATCAAATTGTACCGATAAAATGCCTCCACGTCCACATTCCGCTCCGCAACAAACTCCCGATTTTCAAAGAGACTCCAGTTCGAGAATGACATCTCGGAATAGAACATGTTGTTGTAACGGGTGGCCAGATCATAGGCAGAAACATCAATGTTTTCCGCAGTGTCCTCAACATCTGGGGCCACATCCATAGGTGCTGGGTTAGCAGCGTGTATACCACCACCAGAGACCTCGTCGTCAGCGGAATTACCTTTAGACTGGCTAGATATAGTGAGACTTGGAGAGGTATGAGGAGCAGTAGACGATGATGGAGCCTTTCTCTTTTGATGTTTCAGATTTGCCATAAATTGGGCCAACGAAATTTCAACTTCACTTTCATCAATAGGATTATGATGAGACAATATAGGAGAGGGGGCACGCACAGGCGGAACATCATCATCAGCTTGGCCTGAGGACGAAGAAGATGATACAACAGTAACGCGGGGTGCAGGTTTTTTACGCGCAACAATTCAAAGTCCTCATCAGCAGAGTCATCGCCTGAAGTCCCTGCAGGGTCAATTAGCGATGGGCGAGTGGATGGTTGCCCTTTGTATCGAAACCGCTTACCCGGTGTGAGGTCAGGATTATAGCCAGCCTGTCTCTTGGATCGACGGACAGGTCGAACGAGAGGATCGAATACTTGAATAATCGGTGGATTCTCTACATCAAAGGCATTCCCGGGTTCACCAGGAGCAATCACCTCTAAGGGAACTGGAGCTTCAGTCGCAAGCGCCAATGGCAGAGACGATTTGACAGGGGGTGTGTAGCCGGTGTTGTCTCAGTGGTGGCAGCATTTGCTGTGTGTCCCATTTCACTTCGGATGTCAAGGGGATCAAATCCGTTGCCTGCCATGGATGGAAATTACAAGTCAAACAGAGAGGGATTTCAGATGAAATTATGAGTGAGCTTGCGCAATTGCTTAGGGTTTCGGGAATGGTGATGGTGAAGTGAGTGAACAGTGGGGAGTCTGATAATCACAATTAAGCACAGAATTATCGTAAATCTCATATGATTATCGATAATTAATGAACTTGTCATGTGATTATACATTTGATGTATATTATGACAATGAAATTGGAAAATGAATATTGAATATGAATTGATATTGTACGAATTGATTTGAGAGGCCGGACGCCAATTTAGTACAAACTTAAAATTTGTACAGAACATGTGGCGCCCGGGCGGTAGAAAATGACCGCCCGAGCGCCAGGGAATGAAAACTTGATATTCGAGCAGAATACCTCGCGCCCGAGCGGTAATTTTTGACCGCTCGAGCGCGGTGTAAGTTGAAACCGGGGGCAGAGTGTCTCGCGCTCGGGCGCGAGAATTCTACCGCCCGAGCGCGGAAACGGTGTAGTGATAAGAACGAAGTTTCTTCTTCATTTTCTTTATTCTTTCACTTCAGTTTCGAGAGTATACGAGAGAAATCGATTTTCTTTCTTACAAATCGACTTCGAAACGCTGTCTAAACGCGAAACAAATTATATATTTGTAATCGTCGCGTAGAGGGCTTCAGACTGAGGTAATTTTCTTCTGATTTCAGCAGCTTTAAATATCAAAGTGCTGGAATAGCATGTATTTGAAGTTGAATTTCTGATATGTAGTAGAATATCCGACAATAAACTCGTATTCGAAGTCGGAATTGAATTATGATATGATTATGATTTGATATGAATTTTTGAAGTTTCAAATGATATTTGAAACTCATATTAATGATTTTGGAGTATGTTATTGATTGAAATGAGTATGTAATTGATGTAGATAAAGTGTATCTTCCAGCTACATCAATTGGAACGAAGAATTGAGGTATGTTGCGACCGGGTAACATACGACAGGTATCTGTATTATATGATATATGTCGGTTTGATTGGATTGATTGGATTGGAATACGTGTCTATGTGCCTATTTGATGATTTGATGTGGCATACATGACATTGAGATTTGAGTATCGATGTACAAAATAAATGTTTTGTTAACACACATCATTTTATGCATACATCGATACATGACATGCACGTTGAGCTATGATCCTTGGATACCATGATATGATTGGATTGGATTCCGGGGTTTGTGAACACAATCGCTATGCCGGTATTATATGACCCGTAAAGCATAGACAATTGTGGCCCCATATGATTGGATATGAGATGTGGGATTGATGGCGCTTCGTCGACGCTATCATATGTGTATTCCCATATCGGCCGGTGTGCCAGCTCGAGCATTGATTTGATTTGATAGCGATTCGATTGATTCTGACATGTGCTCAGTGGATGGGCATTTGACCTGATACCTCCACGACATACATGCATTGCATACCATATATCATTGTTTAGATACTTGTGGTATATATTGTGGTTGTTCCATACGGAGCTTTGCTCACCCCCAAGGGGGGCTGTTGTTGTCTTTGTGTGTGGACAATGGCAGGTACTCCAGGATATCAGGAGACCAGAGAGGGTACTTCTGGTGGAAGCCACAGCTTGGGCTGAGGTTTATGTTTTTGTCTTGTTCCCAGTATATATGTATATGTATCTATATACCGGGGCATGTCCCGAGGATATGAGATGTTTGTATGTGATTGGTTTTGATTATGTGTGGGCGTGTTTTATGTTTTTGAATTTAAATACTATTTTTATTATTTAAATATCAGAAGAGATATTTTGGGCTCATTGTAAAAGAAATTTTAAACTCGTTTTCCGCTGTGATACTTAACCCTAATCAAATTGTGTTGTAATAACGATTAGGAGCTAAGGGCCCCACACAGAGTGGTATCAGAGCATAGCTGGGAATGCTCTATTGAGTCTTGTGTACACTTGAATAGGCACAAATGAATTGTGCGTATGTGTTTGACTTCTTTGTATTACTTGCTCTTATGTGATTTGATTTGAGTAAGTATCTGATGAGATTGATGATATGAGATGATGAGATTATGAATTGATCTGAAATTGTGATATTCATCTTTTGATTTGTAGATGGATCACACAAATGAAACTGCGAGTAGCAGTACTGAGAGGATTGTTGGGCAATTTGAAGGATTGTCCATGGATGTTGTGATGGCTCGATTCCAGGATCTGAAACCACCGAAGTTCTTTGGCACTGAGAGTGCTGAAAGAGCTGAGGCCTGGCTGAAGGATATCTAGCACTTTTTTAATATTGTTGAGTATTCCAAGGCTCGGAGACTGAAACTTTCTCTCTATCAGTTGAAAGACCGAGCTAAATCTTGGTGGGAAGCCGCTGAGATTGGATTGAAAGAGGCCGGGACTGAAGTCACATGGGATGTCTTCAAGGCCCAGTTTTTGGAGCAGTATTCCCCTCCTTCTAATTATACTGCTCAGGAGAATGAATTCAATAATATGCAGCAGGGAACGATGTCTGTTGCAGAGTATGCTTCTAAATTTTCTACTTTGCTGAAGTATGCACCTCACGTAGCTGGGAATGCGAGGGCAAAATATAACAGGTTTGTAAATGGTTTACATCCTGCTTTATACACATATGTTGTTTCTGGATTGCCTACCAGCTACGCAGAGGCAGTTGAACGAGCTAAGGCAGCCGAGGCTGGACTCAGGCGAGGAGGTCCACAGTATACTCCTCCACCACCGGTGTCAGCTCAGCAGCCTACTTTGAGGCCGAGAGGTAAAAAGTTTAAGAAGACTGGCTCTGCTTCTTCGTCTTCTTCGAGTTCTAGTGGATCCCAGAGAGGGAGTCCTGTGATTGCTCCCTACTGTAGCCATTGTGGGGGTAAACATACTATCGAGCAATGTCGAGGTATGTTTGGTACTTGTTATCAATGTGGGCAGGAAGACCATTTCTCTCGAGTATGTCCGAACAGGGGTACGACTTCTGCTCAACCCCAGCCAGGATTTAGAGGTGGCCCTAGTATGATAAGACCGGCTGTTCCTGTTCCATCTTTTCAGCAGTCGAGTGTCCCACGATATCGAGGACCGGGTGGTCAGAGTGCCCAAGTTCCTCCTCAAGTGAGAGTGTACGCCATAACTGAGGATCAGGAAAGAGAAGCTCCTGGAGGTGTGATTGCAGGTATTTGCACGCTTTGCGATTATCCTGCACGTGTTTTATTTGATACAGGAGCATCTCATTCATTCATATCTAATGCATTTGTTGCATCTCACGATATTGAGTGTACCCCGTTGTATGATACTTTGTCGATAGCCACGCCAGCAGGGAAGATTATATTGTCTGAGAAAGTTGTGCATAATTGTGTATTGATATATGAGGATAATGTGGTATTTCTGAATTTGATTGTCCTCCATATGCACGACTTTGATTGTATTGTTGGCATGGATATCTTGATGACGAATCGAGCTACTGTTGATTGTTGTCATGGAGTAGTTCAATTTCGACCTATTGATGGACCCAAGTGGAATTTTTATGGCAAGGGTTCCCAAGCCAAAATTCCATTGGTATCTTCCTTGGAAATGTCCCGATTGTTGACTAGCGGAGATGAGGGTTATCTTATCTACGCTATTGATATTTCGAAGAAGGAGTCTTCTTTATCTGAGATTCCTGTTGCGAAAGAGTTTCCGGATGTATTTCCCGATGAGATTCCTGATTTTCCTCCTCATTGAGAAGTTGAGTTTAGTATTGATCTTGTGCCGGGGACTGCGCCTATTTCTAAAGCTCCCTATCGCATGGCACCTTTGGAACTGAAAGAATTGAAAGAACAATTACAGGATCTTCTCGATAAGGGATATATTCGACCGAGTGTATCACCTTGGGGAGCTCCAGTTTTATTTGTTCGGAAGAAAGATGGTATGATGCTAATGTGTATCGACTATAGGCAGCTGAATCGGGCTACTGTGAAAAACAAATACCCACTTCCGCGTATTGATCATTTGTTTGATCAGCTTCAAGGTACTTCTCTATACTCGAAGATTGATCTTCGTTCTGGGTATCATCAAGTACGAGTTCGAGACGAAGATGTGCCCAAAACTGCTTTTCGTACGAGGTATGGCCACTATGAATTCTTGGTTATGCCTTTTGGTCTTACGAATGCTCCTGTTATTTTTATGGATTTAATGAATCGTGTCTTCCGTGATTATCTAGACCGATTCGTTATTGTTTTCATTGATGATATTCTTGTGTATTCGAAATCGAAAAAGGAGCATGCTGAACATCTGAGACTGGTACTTCAAACTCTTCGTACTAGTCATTTGTATGCCAAATTGTCCAAATGCGAATTCTGGATGGACAAAGTGGTATTTTTGGGCCACGTCATTTCGAGACATGGCATATCTGTTGATCCTTCGAAGGTCGAAGCTGTATTGAATTGGCCAAGACCTACGAATGTTCCTGAGATCCGTAGCTTCATGTGTTTAGCTGGATATTATCGTCGTTTTATTGAAGGATTTTCGAAAATAGCTAAACCGATTACTCAAGTGACACAGAAGAATCAGCGATTCATTTGGTCAGATGAATGTGAAGCTAGTTTTCTTGAATTGAAGACGAGATTGACCACAGCACCTGTGCTTACTATTCCTTCAGGTACCGGAGGATTTGTGGTGTGTACAGATGCGTCTGGTAAAGGTTTGGGCTGTGTTCTGATGCAACATGGCAAGGTGGTTGCTTATGCGTCTCGTCAATTGAAATCTCATGAAACTCGTTATCCTGTTCATGATCTTGAATTGGCTGCCATTGTGTTTGTTTTGAAGATTTGGCGCCATTACTTGTACGGAGAAAAGTTTGTTATCTATTCGGACCACAAAAGTCTGAAATATCTCTTTTCTCAATCTGATCTGAATATGAGGCAACGCAGGTGGATGGATCTCCTGAAAGATTTTGATTGTGAGATTCAATATCACCCTGGATCGGTGAATGTTACTGCGGATGCCCTAAGCCGGAAAGTTTATGATTCTGTTCTAGCTTCTGTTTGTGTCGCCAAGGTACATGAGGATATATGTACTTCTGGCTGGACTTTTCACTCGAATTGGAATTCTGTCACTGTCTCAGCATTGCAAATTGAGCCGAGTTTGATATCGAAAATACGAAAGGCCCAACGAAGCGATGCTCAGATCCAAAAGTCGAAAGAACTTGTATCTGCAGGATATCAGTCTGGATTTCAGATTTCTTCTGATGGTTCTTTACGACTTAATGGTCGGCTGGTAGTTTCTGATGACTCTGATTTGAAATTGGCCCTTCTTCGAGAAGCACAATGTAGCAAATACAGTATTCACACTGGAGGTCGAAAGATGTATTTGACACTGAGACCTCAATTCTGGTGGAGACGTATGAAGAAGGACATTGCTGAGTTTATTTCAAAATGTCTTGTCTGCCAGCAAGTGAAAGCCGAGAGAATGAAACCTGGAGGATTTCTCCATAGTCTTGAAATCCCAAAATGGAATTGGGAGCATATTGCTATGGATTTTGTGACTCATTTACCTCGTTCGCCCAAGGGCTGTGATGCTATTTGGGTGATTATTGATCGGCTTTCGAAATCTGCACATTTTATTCCGTATGAACGGACTTATTCTTATAAGAGAATGGCCCGTTTATACATTGAGAATGTTGTGAGACTGCACGGGGTGCCAGTCTCGATTGTATCTGATCGTGATCCCAGATTTGCTTCTAAATTCTGGGGTAGTTTTCAGGAAGCGATGGGTACGCGTTTGGCTATGAGTATGGGTACGCGTTTGGCTATGAGTACTGCTTATCATCCTCAAACTGATGGCCAAACCGAGCGTACGATTCAAACGTTAGAAGATATGTTGCGTGCTGTGGTGATGGACTTTAGAATGGGATGGCAAGATGCCTTACCATTGGTTGAATTTTCTTATAACAATAGCTTTCAGACGAGTATCGGTATGGCTCCGTTTGAAGCTCTATATGGGAGACGATGTAGATCACCGTTATTCTGGGATGAGATTGGTGAGAAACAATTGACTGGACCTGAAATGATACAGGAAATGAACGATAAGGTTTAGTTAATTCGGCAGCGGATGAAAGCTGCTCAGGATCGTCAAACAAGTTATGCGAATAAACGAAGACGACCCTTGGAATTCCAGAAAGGTGACAGAGTGTTTTTAAAGATATCTCCCTTTAGAGGCACTGTTCGATTCGGCATGCGAGGGAAGTTATCTCCTCGTTTTGTTGGTCCATACGAGATTCTAGATCGAGTTGGTGATCTTGCATATCGATTGGCATTGCCACCAGCTCTATCTGCTATTCACGATGTGTTTCATGTTTCTATGTTGAGGAAATATGAACCTGATCCATCACATATACTTGCACCTGATGAGGTTGAGCTGGATCCTTCTCTTTCCTATGTTGAACAACCTGTTCGCATTATGGATCGAAAGGAAAAGATATTGAGAAATAAATCGATTCCTCTGGTACGAGTACAATGGACACGACATGGTGTTGAAGAATCGACGTGGGAATTGGAGAGCAAGATGCGAGATTCGTATCCACATTTGTTTGATTCTATGACATCTGTTCCATTGTATTCGATGTATTCTGATCCTTATTCCGATTTTAGTTTTGATATGTACTATAACTGGTGACATATATATGTTTGCCAATGTTATGTATATAGAGATGTTTGAGATTTCGAGGACGAAATCTTTTAAGTGGGGGAGAAATGTAAGGACCGTGTATCGTATTATCGTAAATCTCATATGATTATCGATAATTAATGAACTTGTCATGTGATTATACATTTGATGTATATTATGACAATGAAATTGGAAAATGAATATTGAATATGAATTGATATTGTACGAATTGATTTGAGAGGCCGGACGCCAATTTAGTACAAACTTAAAATTTGTACAGAACATGTGGCGCCCGGGCGGTAGAAAATGATCGCCCGAGCGCCAGGGAATGAAAACTTGATATTCGGGCAGAATACCTCGCGCCCGAGCGGTAATTTTTGACCGCTCGAGCGCGGTGTAAGTTGAAACCGGGGGCAGAATGTCTCGCGCTCGGGCGCGAGAATTCTACCGCCCGAGCGCGGAAACGGTGTAGTGATAAGAACGAAGTTTCTTCTTCATTTTCTTTATTCTTTCACTTCAGTTTCGAGAGTATACGAGAGAAATCGATTTTCTTTCTTACAAATCGACTTCGAAACGCTGTCTAAACGCGAAACAAATTATATATTTGTAATCGTCGCGTAGAGGGCTTCAGACTGAGGTAATTTTCTTCTGATTTCAGCAGCTTTAAATATCAAAGTGCTGGAATAGCATGTATTTGAAGTTGAATTTCTGATATGTAGTAGAATATCCGACAATAAACTCGTATTCGAAGTCGGAATTGAATTATGATATGATTATGATTTGATATGAATTTTTGAAGTTTCAAATGATATTTGAAACTCATATTAATGATTTTGGAGTATGTTATTGATTGAAATGAGTATGTAATTGATGTAGATAAAGTGTATCTTCCAGCTACATCAATTGGAACGAAGAATTGAGGTATGTTGCGACCGGGTAACATACGACAGGTATCTGTATTATATGATATATGTCGGTTTGATTGGATTGATTGGATTGGAATACGTGTCTATGTGCCTATTTGATGATTTGATGTGGCATACATGACATTGAGATTTGAGTATCGATGTACAAAATAAATGTTTTGTTAACACACATCATTTTATGCATACATCGATACATGACATGCACGTTGAGCTATGATCCTTGGATACCATGATATGATTGGATTGGATTCCGGGGTTTGTGAACACAATCGCTATGCCGGTATTATATGACCCGTAAAGCATAGACAATTGTGGCCCCATATGATTGGATATGAGATGTGGGATTGATGGCGCTTCGTCGACGCTATCATATGTGTATTCCCATATCGGCCGGTGTGCCAGCTCGAGCATTGATTTGATTTGATAGCGATTCGATTGATTCTGACATGTGCTCAGTGGATGGGCATTTGACCTGATACCTCCACGACATACATGCATTGCATACCATATATCATTGTTTAGATACTTGTGGTATATATTGTGGTTGTTCCATACGGAGCTTTGCTCACCCCCAAGGGGGGCTGTTGTTGTCTTTGTGTGTGGACAATGGCAGGTACTCCAGGATATCAGGAGACCAGAGAGGGTACTTCTGGTGGGAGCCACAGCTTGGGCTGAGGTTTATGTTTTTGTCTTGTTCCCAGTATATATGTATATGTATCTATATACCGGGGCATGTCCCGAGGATATGAGATGTTTGTATGTGATTGGTTTTGATTATGTGTGGGCGTGTTTTATGTTTTTGAATTTAAATAATATTTTTAGTATTTAAATATCAGAAGAGATATTTTGGGCTCATTGTAAAAGAAATTTTAAACTCGTTTTCCGCTGTGATACTTAACCCTAATCAAATTGTGTTGTAATAACGATTAGGAGCTAAGGGCCCCACAAATTGCTTGTAAATCTAACGGTAATAAAGCTTAACAAACAAAATTAGCCGTTAGACCCTTAAAATGAGTACAGAGATAATTTTGCGCACAAAAATTCATTCAAAATTCCCAGAGATGCCCCGCATCGATTTTCGCTCCACTAGACATCAAGCATCATGGCCAGTCGAGATTTTCGCACAGGCTGGATCGTCATCGAATTTTTGATTTGTTGACTTATGAATAACTTTTTGGCACGCCAATATTCGCGGAAATATGTTTATGCATGACCTAATTATGCCTCAAAACAGAATGTAACAGAAATAGATCCATGGGAGATAATATGAGATATGTTTACAGATGGAGTGTTGTCACAAATGTTGGCAACATCTCCTGACAGCACTCACAATTCCCGAAAACACATTTGATTATCGTCATACTTGGTGACTTAACAGCCTTGTGATCATAGGAGTGGCAGCTCCCACACTAGGAGAACGGTCTTCATTGGACCCACCTAGGTAGCTTTTTCCATTGTCTCCTATTTCTGTGTTAGTTTTAGAAGGGGTAGCTCCCATACTAAAAGCACAGCCTTCGTTGGGCTCTTTTAGATAGCTTTTTCCATCTTCCTTCTAAACACAGACCCACCTCTTTTCTTTTCAATTTCTATAAGGTGACTTGTTACAATGGTTAGAGTCACATGTCCAATCGGCTAGTTCTTTGTGACAGAGATCAAAAGTAAAGATGTGAAGTTTTAAGAGGAACAAAGGAATTGTAAGTGCATCAGAGAAGTTATGTCACATAGTGTCAACACAACATAACACAGTATGAATGCAATGTGGTATGCCTAAGTCCTAAAGATGCACATGCATATAAGATGTTGTCCGAGATGTTGTAACATCTGGGCCAACATCTATGAATGATCAAGCAAAACACATGCTGAGAGATTTCCTTAAATTGGAGAATCTCTCAAAGTCCAAAGCTTTTGTGAATATGTCAGCCAATTGGTTATTTGTATCAATAAAATCAATTCTAATCAATCCTTTTTCTACTAAGTCTCGAATGAAGTGATGCCTTATGTCAATGTGCTTAGTTCGAGAGTGTTGTACTGGGTTTTTCGAAATGTTAATTGCACTAGAATTATCACAGTACACCATTGAGGGTTCGCTTTTAAGTCCATAATCTTCTATCATTTGATTCATCCATAAAAGTTGGGTACAAGCATTTCCAACTGCCACATATTCTGATTCAGTAGTGGATAAAGATACACAATTCTGTTTTCGACTGTGCCAAGCAATCAGATTGTTCCCAAGATAGAAACACCCCCCAGAAGTACTCTTTCTATCATCTAAATCCCCAGCCCAATCAGCATCGGAGAAACCTACCAGGTTTGAGTTAGTTTCGTGTGTATACCATAGTCCTAAATCAATTGTTCCTGTTATGTAACGTAGAATACATTTAACAGCTTTCAGATGAGAAATTTTAGGATTGGATTGGTACCTAGCACATAAGCACACACTAAACATGATGTCAGGGCGGCTAGCAGTCAAGTATAAGAGACTTCCTATGATACTACGGTAAAGGGTGTTATCAACACCTTCCCCCGCAACATCTTTGGATAATTTCTCAGTTGATCCCATAGGAGTTCTCATGTGCTTGGTGTTTTCATTTGCAAATTTCTTAATCAAGTTTTTGGCATACTTGCTTTGGCATAAAAAGATCCCATCATGCATCTGTTTTATTTGCAAACCCAGGAAGAAGTTTAGCTCACCAACCATACTCATTTCAAACATAGATGACATGCACTCAACAAAGTCATTGGCATGTTGTTGTGACGAAGAACCAAAGATCATATCATCTACATAGATCTGACAAATAAGAATCTCACCTTTGGCCTTTTGAATGAAAAGTATTTTGTCTACCTCACCTCGTGTAAATCCGATGTCAAGGAGATAGTCAGTCAGCCTCCCATACCATGCACGGGGTGCTTGCTTCAAGCCGTAGAGAGCCTTTTTCAATTTGTACACATGATTTGGATTATGCGGATCCTCAAATCCTTTTGGCTGTCTCACATAAACTTCTTCATTCAAGAACCCGTTCAAGAATGCACTTTTAACATCCATTTGGAAAAGTTTTATTTTCATGTAGCACGCAATGGCAAGTAGGAGCCGGATTGACTCAATGCGGGCAACAGGAGCAAAGGTCTCATCGAAATCAACCCCCTCAACCTGTGTGTACCCCTGAGCAACCAGCCGTGCTTTATTTCGAATGATGTTTCCTGACTCATCGGTTTTATTTTTAAAAACCCATTTTGATCCAATGACATTGCCATGGTCAGGTGGTGGAACTAGAGTCCACACATCATTTCGAACAAACTCTTCAAGTTCATCATGCATAGCATCAGTCCAAAATTCGTCTTTTAATGCTTCCATAACATTTTTTGGCTCAATTTGAGACACAAAGCAAGAGAACCTAACCTGCGAGTACATGGTACTCATGCACACAAGTCCAACCATTTTTCGATAGTCAATTTTATCCTTCTTCCTGGTCTGGATCTCTTCACTCATTCCTCCAATGATTTGAGACGAGGGGTGGTTCTTTTGGATTTTGCTTGGGATACATGGTCCATCATCAGCTTCGTCATTATCGCTGTGAACACATTCTTGCGATTTGTTGACATCAATGTCACATGTTGTGCCGGATGTTTCAACATCGGGAGCAACACCTGTTGTTTTCAGCGGTATTTGAGTTTCTATCAGATCTTCAACATCATCTTCTGCAGTTTTCTTCTTAAGATCTGCACAATCATCAAAAACAACATTGATTGATTCCATAATAGTCCTTGTTCTGAGATTAAACATACGATAAGCACGACTATTAGTAGCATAACCGAGAAACAGACACTTATCACTCTTGGAGTCAAACTTATCCAGTTGATCCTTGTCATTCAAGGTGTAGCATACACAGCCAAAAACATGAAAGTATCTAAGGTTAGGCTTCTTTCCCATAATGATTTCATAAGAGGTCATGGTTGATCCACTCCTTAGATACACCCTATTTGAAATGTGGCATGCTGTGTTTAGGGCTTCTGCCCAAAAACGCTTTGCAAGATTCTTAGAAGTTAGCATTACTCTTGCCATTTCTTGCAAAGTCCTGTTCTTTCGTTCGGCAATCCCATTCTGTTGTGGTGTTTTTGGTGCTGAAAATTCATGAGAAATACCTTTTCTGTCACAGAATGAGAAAATGTGCGATTTTCAAATTCTTTACCGTGATCAGTCTTGATCCTTCTTATCTTCAGACTATGGAGGTTAGTGATTCTAGTGATCAAGTTTTTGAAAACATCGAATGTATCTGACTTTTCTTTAATAAAATTAACCCACGAGAAACGTGAAAAGTCATCGACACATACGAAAGAGTATTTCTTACTTCCGAGACTCTCAACTTCCATAGGACCCATAAGATCCATGTGTAGTAATTCCAGACACCGTGTTGTTCCAGGTGTTGGCAACACTGGATGCGACACGTGAGTCTGTTTACCCTTTTGACAGTCACCGCACACATATGGTATACCAGAGGAGAGATTCGGCATACCTCTTACTGCATCGAACTTACTCAGGTTTTTCAAGGTTTTGAAGTTAGCATGTCCTAGTTTTTGATGCCACAGATCAAGTTCGGTGATTTGCACATGTTTGCACGAGAGATCTTCTCCTATTTGGTAGCAATTGTCTGAGGACCTTGTACCTGTCATAACACACACATTCGATTCATCAAAGACTTCACAGTTATGTTTGTCAAATTTAACAAACAAATTATCATCACATAGTTGGCTTATGCTTATCAAGTTTGAATTCAATCCTTCAACATGAAGCACATTGTGAAGTTTTGGCAATCCTTCAACATTCAGTGTGCCCTTTCCTACAATTCTTCCTTTTGCTCCCCCTCCATAGGTCACTCTCCCACACTTTTGCTCAACATACTCGATTAGATGTTCTTTAGATCCCGTCATGTGGCGCGAGCTACCACTATCGAAGTACCAATGACCTGTAGTGTTAGTTTTTAATGAAGTGTAGACAACTTTGCAGTGAGTTTTTACCTTTGGGACCCAAATTTGTCTTACTATAGGTCGATGGTAGGAGGTGTTGCGAAGAGTGCTGGACAACATTCGGGGCAACATCTGCCTTGACTCTTGATTCATGAGATCGTCCCTGAGTGCAAAGCAATATGGCCTGATATGACCAGGCTTAAAACAGTAATGACATATATACCTGTGTCTTTTTTTTTTCTTTAGGAATAGGTACAGCTGTTTGTTTTTTCGGTGAAGAGCTTTTGATTGAAGATGTAGTGTGTGATGGTATACACGTTTCAGTTTTTCCTTTCACAAAAACAGTAGGTTTGGAGGATTCACCTGTTTCATACACACTGTCCTTAAATCCTAGGCCTTTCTTGTCATCTCTTCCCATCAGAAGGATAGATTCCAGCTTGGATGAGCTTGTGTTAAATTTGGACAAGGTTTCAGTTGCTTTTTGAAGATCTTCTCTGGTCTTTCCCAGTTCCAAATCCTTTTTGCTCAACATTACCTCAAGTTTAGCAACCACTGCCTTTAGATCAGCATTTTCTTTCACCGCCGATTTTAGTTCGGCATTTTCTTTCACCAGATTCGCATTCAGTTTGTTTCTTTTGGTCCAGTCTTCAAATAGTTCTTCATAAAGCTCCTGGACATTTTCAAGAGTAAGTTCTTCACCATCAACCTCCAGATCAACATTGTCCAAGATCCCAGACACTGTGGAGTTGAAGCAGACTGATTTTTCGCGGGTGTTGTACCCAGGTGTAGCAACACCTAGGGCAACACCTGCAGGATTCACTTGTAGCCAGCTGGTTTCTGTCATTAGTGCAGTCAGGGAGGTTTGATTGTCTTCATCAGTGGGCTTTTCCTCAGGATCAGTTTCTTCATCGCTAAGGGATGCATTGTACCCTTTGTTCTTACGTAATCTGTTTGCACACTCATTGGCATAGTGACCGAATCCTTGGCATTCTCTACACTGCACTGAATCAAACTTCCTTGATATGAGTTGTCCCTTGCCTTCGTTCCTAGTTTGAGTGGGTAACGTTGCAGGAGACCTTTGTGGCTTTTCAGGAAGACTATAATATTTAGAGGGTTGTGCATCCTTTTTCTTTTCCCGGATTCTTTTCAAGTAATCCCCAAATTTCTTTGTAATAAAAGATATAGAATCCTCGTAGAGATCGGAATCATTTACTTCCTGAGATATTTGTAGAAGTTCATTGTAGGAGTCATTAGAGGCTTGAAGTGCAATTGTCTTCCCTTTATCCTTCCTTTGCATGTCCAGATTCATCTCAAACGTGCGTAGTGAGCTGATAAGATCTTCCACTGACATTTTGGACGTGTCTTTAGCTTCATCTATTGCACAGATTTTTATATTGAATCTTTCAGGCAGAGAACGAAGAATTTTGCTTACTAGACGCTCACTGGAGATTGATTCTCCAGCACTGAATGCCTCATTAGCAATTTCCCGTAGACGACGATCATACTCAAGTATGCTTTCAGATTCCTCCATCCTCATCATCTCGAATTTGGAAGTAAGCATCCTTAATCTGGTTCGTCTCACACTCTCAGATCCTTCACAATGGCATTGAAGGATATCCCATGCCTTTTTAGCCGAAGTACAGTTTGTGATTAAACTGAACATGTTCATGTCAACCGATGTGAATATAGCATTCAAAGCCTTTGAATTATGATTTGAGTTTTGCACTTCGTCAGTAGTCCAGTCATTTTCAGGTTTTGGTCGGTTGTCCCCCTCTTGATCTGTTGCGACTGGTGGAGTCCATCCGTTGATGACGCGCTGCCACGCCCGTTCATCTAGGGATTTTATGTAGTATCGTATCTTCACCTTCCATAAGCTGTAATTAGTACCATCAAGGACTGGTGGTCGAAGTGCTGCACTTGCAAACGTGATGTCCATTAAATATTTCTGTCAAACAAAAACAAAAACCAAAACCAGAATCAGCACTTAGTATATCAAGAGTATGCTCTGATACCACTTGTAAGGTTTATTTCGTCCGACAGATATCGCAAATAATTAAAATATCAAAATAGGATGTAAACCAGTAAATTTATATTTTATCAGAATTAGGTGTTGTCCCAGATGTTACGACATCTCGGACAACATCTACATGCAGCGGAAAATTAATAACACAAATTCACTTTAAATAATCAGATGGACAAGCTTAAAATATGCACAAGTATAAATACTTGTGCGGTGCCTTATGGCAAAAATTAATCACTAGAAAAATCAATTGTTTACAAAAACCTAACACTAGTGATTATGACAAAAATCAATTTCCTCAACAAGTTGAGAAAAAATAAAGCTTTCTAAAACAAATAACCAACGATATTAAAACGTGAACAAGGAAGCAAAACAGTGTTCCCAATCAGTAAATCTAAGAGAAGCAATCTTCAACCAACGTCTGCTCAGATGTTGTCTTCGGATGCTTTCAACATTCAAGGCAACACTTGTTATAGGCAGCCTTCAAAGCAGCAGATGTTGATAGGGATTTTCTCTGAAACTTTTGATCGTGCAAAGCATGCGTATGATTATGAGAGGAAGACGGCCACCTCCTTTGTCCTAGGTTTTCCTTTTTATAGATGAGAGCCTTATTTCATAAGGAAACCTATTAAGCAAGGAAAGTAAGAGTTTTATTAGAAATAAACTCTTTGTAAACATTAAAATCATATCTTATCAATTTACTAAATCTTTTAATATCTCATTAGCTAAGGAAGTCAAAATCAAAACAAATATTTAATCAATCAAAACAACAAGGGAAATATATCAAAGAAATAATTAATTATGTTAGTCGAAAACTTGAAAACATTATTTCCCTTCATTAAGAAAAATTGCATAGAAGATAGGGTACATGCGAAAAAGTTAACATCCAATTCAACTTTCACGATTTTTAAATCCGTGCTTCTAATACTTCATATTGCATATTTACTTTCCTACATAGAAATTTGAATTAACATTAAATTTCTTTAATCAAATATTTTGAAAAAAAGAAATTGCATATCTGATATCTTTTACTATTTTATTAAGTCTAAGCAACATTTGGTGTCATGGTGATTTTTTACCAATTTTTTCCTTTTATACCCGTAAAATAACTCTTCACACCTGATATCTCTCAACAAATCATCTCATTTACAATTCCAAACTTCCTCACCATTTCTTATGGTTTCCGGTATTTTCAAAACTCTCTCAAAGCAACAAACAAAATAAACATCCAATCTAAAATCAACACACTCAAATGTGAAACATAAATGAACCAAATTAATCATAAAGGTATTTTTTTTCTTACATTTTCTATTTATTTTTTAATTCATATATCAAAATTACATGTAGTCACTCACTATTTCTTATAATTACATTTTGATCCTTATAAAAATATAAATCAAATGAATTATAAATAATATTGTACAAGCACGCAATGCATGCATCGGTACACTAGTATATATAAAGAAAGAAAGAATATCTTTTTACATTTTAGCAACAAACAGTATTAATTGAAAAGATTAAGATGCCATAATTTTTTTTAAATATTCTCATAATCTCATTATTACAAGATTTCATGGTGATGGACCAGTCCCTTTTTTTTTTTAAGGATACACGAAAATTATGTTAATGAGAATTATGTCAAGATACATATGAAAATTATTATTACATCAATTCTTTTTTGAAAGGATACATGAAATTTATTATCACAAAATTTAAAGTTAATTTGAAGGATACATGAAAACTATGTTAATGTACGATTTCAATATTTGCACCAATCACTAACCGATCACCTTTTAATTATAAACTGTCTAAATACAACCATAATTAAGTTGAGCAACACATCTTTTATTTCGCGTAAAACACAACATAGCGGAAGGGTGCAGCCATGACGACGTCTGAGACCCTCCATCGGAACAATTCGGCTCCACCACGCACGGCCTATATTAAATGATCTATTATTTCATTTTTTTTTTACGAAGATATTCGATAATATCGAGATTTCACATAGATAGTGCATGCAATTAATCCAAATTTAAATGAAGACCAAGAAACCAAGTTTAGTTTACTAGCCAAGTGTGCATAACATGTCTGTTATATCCCTATCTCAAGAAAATTAAGAATCCATATAAAAATCATATTTTTATTAAAAAAAAATTGATTTAATTAATGATCTTTTATGTTATACTACGCACGGACACCTCAATTTTTGTGGTGTCTTATCAAGATTTGTAGCCAACATATGATCATTTATATTTTTTCAAGAAGAATTAAACATGTGTTCATATTTGAGTAGATTTTATTTAACAATTTATTTTTAGTTAACGTCTAATAAATAATTAAATACTAGTTACTATGCACACGCGTTGCGTGTGTTTACAAATTTTTTATTATTATCGATGTACTAAATTGAAATTTGACAAATTTTGGAAGGACTAAATTTATATTTAATGGTTGAAATAAAAAAAATAAAAATAAAAGTATGTGTTGAAATAATAAAAAAAAAAAACAAAAGTGTAATATTAGTATCATATAAGAGTAAAAGTGGAAAAAAAAATTGGTGTCCTCTTTAGGTAGTTACTATGAGGTCCTCACACTTAATAATATAGTATAGATGAATAAAAAACAATTAGTTATTTTTTCGTAAAATAATTAAATACGAATAAAAAACAATTAGTGATTTTTCCGTAAATAAATGATATAGCTAACAATAAACACTTCAAGTTTTTAAGATATTAATAAAAAATAATCGTGTCAAGTATAAATTTTAAAGAAAAAATTTGGGAGATAACTTATGTTAATGTTAAATATGAGAAAAGTGAACTGAATGTTGTAATATATTAAAACATTGAGGTAAATAATTGGTTTATTTATGTGTGATATGTTTGAGTGCAAGATGATATGTTATACGAAGAAATTTATAAATTTAAGAGTTTGTAAACTTTGACATTTTAATCTTGGTAAAAATGTACTTGCATGTTGTAATGTATAAAATATAATTTGTTGCTCTTATATAAAAACTGAGTAGATAACCAAAACGAATGTCTTGAGTATTATTATTTTTCGGTTAAAGCCATATGTATTATGATTACAATGATTTTTTCCTTTCCTATTGGCTTTCGCATTCGTGTCTCACTAAAATTGCAATCATGGTAAAATCTTGGATTATTTAATCATCAGGGATCTCGGTACGGACTCCAAAAAGAATTATATTTGTATTTGTACGATCATTAATTCATGATGAAATTGCGCGTAAAAAAAATAAAAAACGCGAAATTAGAAGGAATTTATAGAAGTAAAAAATAGTTAGAAAAAGGATTGAGTAAGGACAAAAGCGGAAGAAATTTAACAACCTGTCTTAAATTGGACATACAATATATGTTTATCTTAAAACCTAGTCATATATATAATCCGCAAATAGTATATTATAGACTTGAAAATAGAGTATCCATATTTAATTCATGATAGCGACTTTAAGGTTTTCACACCTAACAACATTATTGTCATTGGTAGATTTATGAATTTAGGACTTTTACCTAAATATTAACTGTCATATGATCTTAAACAATCAATAAAAACACTTAAAACCTTAGTTTAATAAAATAAATTTGAAAATATGTTAACGTAGACATGATCTCAACAGATATAAAGTTTTTTTTATTTAAGAATTTAGTTGAAATATTTATAAATTTGGTAACCTTAAATTTAATATATTTAAACATGATAGTTAATTTAATTCGTAAGATAACCTGATAGATTACTACATTGAAATATTAATAAAAGAAATTAAATTATATGAAAAGAAGTTTTTTGGAGCTCGTAATAAAAAGAAAGAAAAGTTCAGTAGCATATAAGCAAAAGAAATTCATAAAGAGACAATTGATGTAGTGTAAAGAAAATAAAATGTAAATACACAGATATAAAAATGAAAAGTAGTTTCTATATACGTAGGTTTGATAAAGTATAATCTAAAATTTTTAATAAGTTTACACATATGCTTTACAACTAAACATTTTCGATGCTATAAGATAATAGTTTTATAATTCATTTAATGTACATACTGGTTTTGGTGGAGCTCGTTGGTATTTAGTTCTGTTTCAACGCCATCTACGTAGTCTAGCAGGAGAGAAAGCTTTTATTCCATCCTAAATACTCTTTGTAAAATGACAGCCCGTACTGGGTTGGAGTAAAATCTTCTTATTAGTTCGCTTTTTTTCTAAAATAGATAGCTGTAGTGACATTGTTTGCCGTCATATGACTTTCGCAAAAAAACAAAACAAAAGACAAGAAAGTTTCCACTACAAAAAAAATGATTTTCCGCAGCACGTCATCAACAGCGTGCATTAAAAGCACGCTGCGAATACTACTTTTCACGGCGTGCACCCATATGTACGCTGTTAATAGTGTTGCACTTGAAAGAAATAACGGCTTGCAACTTTACAGCGTGCAATGCGCGCTGCGGAAAGTCATTTTTGTTGTAGTGGTTTTTTTCAAAAAATATAACCAGTCTTATATCGCATTCTTTGACACAATACTCATAAAATAATTTCAATTCTCGAAATATTAGAGACCAAAAAACAAAACTAACATTTCTATAATTCTTCTAAAGAGACGGTGTTTTTTACATCAAATCCCTCTTGAATGTCCATAAAAATAATACACATGCAATTTCAATTATATTGAAAGAACTGAACCAATTGAACAGAACGACGAAGCAAGAAATGAGAATGACAAAATTTGGAAGGAAAAAAATCCTTGGGGGTGTGGGGGAGGGTTTAACTAATCACTAAATCTAAACTAGGAGAATCGAGAGGCTAATTTTGAATCTGAAGCCTTAAATACAGTGAAAATGCCACTAACCCAATCAGAATGGATGAGAATAAATCACTGGCTTCAGAAAGTACTCGAAATCTCATATCCCATGTTCGTATACCAATTGCATCCAAAAATGTTTTCAATAAAATGATCCAAAATTCAATCGACCAAAACCGAACAGCATATGAACCCAAAAAAGGCACATACAACTAATCAAACACCCATCGCTATTACACCAAAACCCAACTCCACCGCTGTAAGAGAAACATTAATCATCAACAAATCATGGACACGAAGCAGCAAATGCGCTTGTATGCAACTATGGAAAAAGCGATCTATCTACAAAACAATTCAAATATTACCGAGAAAAGAAAAGGAAAAGTACCTGGCAGCAAGCGGAGAGATCTAGCGAAAGCAGAATCAGCACTTTCAATTCAGAATTCAAGAAAAACAGAAAAAAAGCGTACAATTCCAAGTGGGTTCTCCAACTTTTCAACATGTAAAGGATAAATTGTTCGACAAATACTTGTAAATAATAAAAATATCCGTAAGGATGTAAAATTTTAAATTTGTGTTTTATCAGAATTAGGTGTTGTGTCAAATGTTACAACATTTAAGACAACATGCAGCGGAATATTAAGGTTGGTAACACAAATTCACTTTAAATAAATAAGATGGACGGGATTAAATATGCACAAGTATAAATACTTGTGCGGTGCCTCAGGGCAAAATATTAATCACTAGAAAACCAAATCGTTTACACAAAAATCTATCACTAGTGATTTTCACAAAAATCAATTTTCTCAACACTTTGAAAAAATAAATGCTTTCTAAAACAACCAACAAAATTAAAACTTAAACAAGAAAGCAAAACAAAAAAAACTGAAACAAGAAAGACGATCTCCAGCCAACTTCTTCACGAATGTTGTCTGTAAATGTTTCCAACATTTACGGTAACACCGTATTTGCACTAGTCCAACCAGCAGCGTCCTTTTGAAGAAAAATGTTTTTCTCTCATTCCGACGTGCAAAGATGTTTGTATATATATATTCAATTCGTCTTCCCTTCTGACTACGCTTCCTCCTTTTTATTCTTCGAATTCAACCACCGAATCTACAAGATAAGTGAGATTGATTTTTGATTAGTAAATAAAATCCTCTTTTAAACATTATACCATATCATGATAATATGATCATATTTATCTCATTATCTAGCAATATATATTATACACAATCAACTCAATGCGGAAAGATAATATTAGGGAAATATTTAAGTTGAGAAATTAAATCAATTAAATATGAAAAATAATATTTCCCTTCAATCTCCTCCTTTTTGTCTTTCTGGACAAAATGAGATCAAACACATCTATCATTCGTGTTAGTTCTGGTCACCTCCCCCTGAGTCTGAGAATTTTTCTCCCCCTGAATAAGACAAAGTTAGCGCAACACTTGAGGCAACACCCGCATCATTTCATTAACCATTCATTTAAGCACATACATCAGGTGCAAAGAAAAGACATAAATCCTACTCAAGCTACTGACTAATAGAGCCAAATAACACACCAAAACAGCAGATAGAAGAAAACAACAAAACAAAAAGATATGACCAAAAAGATATAACCCTCAACCAAACCACTTAATTCTCATCCTCATCTTTGTCAGTTGCAGCCTTTGTCCCAGATGGACCAGCTTTGGTTCGATCAGGTTCACCATCTCCCCCTTTTTTGTCCAGAATGAACTACCACATTTAGAAGAAGTCGATAGGTTGCAGCCAAATCTTCATAGTAGGCAATATCAGTCTTGGCTCGCTCAATAGCAGCCTTGGCTTGTTCAATTTTGACCAGAGCATGATCAAGTTGGGCGTGCACCTCGGGGACAGTGAGCAATATAAAATCAGAGGACATGGGGTTGTCGGTCTTGCATTTAGAAGTGGTATCCTTAGCAGGGGCAGGAGAAGAATCTCTCCAGGGAAGATCAATCTTCCGATTGCCCTTAAAGAAGGCCGGAGCAATTTTGAATGGATCTCCACTGTTAGACAATGGCTCGCTCACATCTCGAATAAAACCTTGGGATACCAGCACTCCGTAGATTAAACTTGGAAAAGGGAGCTTGGGCGCCTTAAGACCTTCATCCGCATACTGAAGCACGATGTTAAAAACCAGCTGTCCAAAGTTAAACATTCAATCTGTCCCGATGGAGTACAGAACCCGTGCTTGATGTCTTGTGACTGTGGTGGTGTTCGTGGAAGGGGTCCAGTTTCGAATAGCCAGCTTATGGGGTACCGAGTAGAATGAGGTTAGGTTGGCAGCTAGTAGCTTCTTTGGATGACTTGAAAATTGAGTAATAATGCCCCCAGTGATTGTGGATGTGGCTAGATGAATGTCTGGGGCAATTCCATCAACATCCCTTGTAAGGGTCTGGTAGAGCTCATTGATAACTGAAGGATTGAAGTCATAGATCCTGCTTCTGACGAAGACTTTCCCGTACTTCAATGAGCGTTCATCACCCACTCCTGTTGATAGATTTGCATAGAATTCAAATACAGGACAGCGAGAAAAGGGCGTGACTGTTGAAACCGTGGAGAGGAGATGGCATTGTTTTAGAAATGACACTAAATTGTGTTGCGCAAAAGCATCAAAATCTATGTTCCTTTCCTCAAGGAAACTGCGGTTGGCATACAAGTCCCACTGAGACATTATCTGTTCTGTGTAGAACTTGGTGCTGAACGCACCATCAAGATCATAAGCATCTACGTCTGTGTTGGCCGAAATGTGGCCAACATTTGCAGCAACATCCTCCTCAGCAGAGGAATCTTCACGATCGTCAGGAGCAGAAGTGGTAGCCGCATCCTGTGTGTCAACAAAATGGGGAGAGGAAGCACGCGACGCACTACTAGTGGAAAGAGTTGCTGAGGAGTCCTTCATTTCCTTATTACTGGAGTCATTTGGAGGATTTCTTGGTATCGGTTCCGAGGTGGAATGGCATACTTCTTGTCCTTCTTCAATGTGGCCATAAAATGAGCCAAAGAGATCTCATCTTCATCTTCCTCAACGGGGATTTTCTTTTCCTGTGCAGTCACTGGGACAGTATCAGAGAGAGACGCGTCATCCTTACCAGAAGATGATGAGGAGGTTTCAACAACAATCCGGGGTGCAGGTTTTTTTACGAGCGACTAACTCGTAGTCTTCATCATTTGAATCGTCTCCTGAAGTCTCTGCTGGATCAATGAGTGATGGGCGAGTAGAGGGCTGGCCCTTGTAGCGGAATCGCTTTCCAGATATGATATCAGGGTTATACCCTACCTGTCTTTTTGAGCGTCTCACTCGTGGGTGAGGTGGATTGGGAAACCGGAACATAGGTGGATTTTCGAGGTCCACAGGATTACCTGGCTCTCCTGGGGCAATGACCTCTAAGGGTTCTGGAGTTAGAGCAGCCAGAATGATCTGGAGTTTCTGCGCATAGGGTGTTACTGCAGATGTTTCGGGAGGTGGAGCAACATCTTCGGTGTAACCCATTTCACTTCGGATATCAAGAGGATCGTATCCCTTTCCTGCCATTTACACGAATTAAATTTTGAACAGGGAAAAGAATCGAAAAATTGGAATTGATAAACGTTAACAGAGAGAAGGAACGAAATATCGCCGGGATGAAATTGAATGTTTAGGGTTTGCAAAACAGTAAAATCAAGTATAATGTGAATTAATAGGTGCAAATAAGGAGGATAATCATGAAGCACAGTGCAACGGTAACAAAAATATGTAACTGATTCAGTCTAACTGTAAGAAAATGAAACGGTAAAATCTAGCCGCTAATCTTTCCAAGCGCTTACTGAGATAAATGTCGGACAATAATATTTAAAAAAAAAAGATTCCAAAAATAATCCCTCATCGAATTTAAACTCCACTAGACATGAAAGATCACTGACATTCGAATTTCAGCATAGTCTGAATTTTCATCGAATTCTTCTTTTGTTGAGTTACTCACCACCTTATGACTTAACAACATTCACAATTATATATATATGCATGATCTAGCTATGCCTAATAACAGAATGTAACAGAAATAGAAACATGACGAAAGTATGAGATATGTTTACAGATGAGGTGTTGTCACAAATGTTGGCAATATCTTCTGACAACACGTCAAATTCCAGAAAATAATTTTGATTTTTCTGTACACTTAGAGATTTATTATTTTTCTGACCATAGAAGTGGTAGCTCTCACACTAGAAAAATGGTCTTCTTTTGGACTCCTCTAGCTTTTTCAATTTTCTTCTATTTTTATTTCTGTATTGAATTCAGAAGAGATAGCTCCCACACTAAAAACACAGTCTTCATTGGACTCTTTTAGGTAGCTTTTTCCATCTTTTCTTCTGATACAAAGCATATTCATGATTGATTTTGATTTTTTTTTTACTCAATCTTTTCAAGTCACTTTTCATATGGTACAAATGTCACGGAGTACATCATATCCTTAAAATACTTTGTGATTTAATCATATTGTTAACCATATCCAAGCGTGTCAATTAAGATAGAATAAGGAATTGTAAGTGTAACATAAGATTAACCAACATCATTCCAGCACATCATATCACAGAATGCATGAAAATGCAGAATGTCTAAGTCCTAAAAATGCACATACATGTTAGGTGTTGTCCGAGATGTTGTAACATCTGAGACAATATCTATGTATGATTAGGTAGAACACATGCTGAGAGATTTCCTAAGGTTGGAGAATCTCTCAAAGTCTAATGCTTTGGTGAATATGTCGGACAGTTGATTATTTGTATCAACAAATTAAATTCAAATTAATCCTTTCTCTACTAGATCTCGAGTGAAGTGATGTCTTATGTCAATGTGCTTTGTTTGAGAGTGTTGCACTAGATTTTTTGAAATGTTAATAGCAATAGAATTATCACAGTACACAAATAAGGGTTCACTCTTAAGTCCATAATCTTCTATCATTTGATTCATCCACAAGATTTGAGTGCAACCACTTCCTGCTGCCACATATTCGGATTCAGCAGTGGAAAGTGAAACACAGTTCTGTTTTCTACTATGCCATGATATCAAGTTATTTCCAAGATAAAAACATACTGCAAAAGTACTTTTTCTATCATCCAAATCCCCAGCCCAATCAGCATCTGAAAATCCTACTAAATTCGAGTTTGTTTCGTGTGTATACCATAATCCTAAGTCAATGGTTCCTGCAATGTATTGTATGATACGTTTTACTGCTTTTAAATGAGAGATCTTAGGGTTAGATTGGTATCTTACACATAAACAAACACTAAACATTAAATCAGGGCGGCTGGCAGTCAAGTACAAGAGACTTTCTATGATGCTGCGGTATAAGGTGTTGTCAACATTTTCGGCAGCATCATCTTTGGATAATTTTTCATTTGAGCCCATAGGTGTTTTCATGTGCTTGGTGTTCTCATTAGCAAATTTCTTTATCAAATTCTTGGCATACTTAATTTGGCACAGAAATATGCCATCATGCATTTGTTTAATTTGCAAACCAAGAAAGTAACTCAACTCACCAACCATGCTCATTACAAATGTAAAAGACATACACTCAACAAAATCATTAGCATGCTTTTGAGATGAAGAACCAAAGATTATATCATCAACGTAGACTTGACAAAAAAGGATCTCACCTTTGGATTTTTGAATGAAAAGCGTTTTGCCTACCTCACCTCGTTTGAAGCCAATCTCAAGTAGATATTCTGTCAATTTGCCATACCACGCACCTGGTGCTTGCTTCAAACCATAAAGCGCCTTCTTCAATTTGTAGACATGATCCAAATGATGTGGATCTTCAAAACCCTTAGGTTGTCTAACATACACTTCCTCACTCAAAATACCATTTAAAAATGCACTTTTAACATCCATTTGAAACAGTTTGATTTTCATGTAGCATGCAATGGCTAGCAAAAGTCGGACTGACTCAATGCGGGCAACAGGAGCAAAGGTCTCATCAAAATCAACCCCCTCAACCTGTGTGTACCCTTGAGCAACCAACTGTGCTTTGTTTCGGATGATGTTTCCCGACTCATCAGTTTTATTTTTGAAAATCCATTTAGTACCGATAATATTTTCATGGTCAGGAGGTGGAACCAAAGTCCAAACATCATTTCGAATAAATTGCTCTAGCTCATCATGCATTGCATTAATCCAGAATTCATCTTTTAACGCCTCATCACATTTTTGGGTTCAAAATTGGATATAAAGCATGAAAATCTAACCTGGGAGTATGTAGAGCTCATGCATATACTTCCAGCCATCTTTCGGTAATCAACTTTTTCTTTCCTTCGGGTTTGAACATCTCCGAACACATTTCTGATAATTTGAGATGATAGGTGGTCTTTTTGAATTTTTCTTGGAATATTCTGTCCATCATCTACTGCATCATCATCATTTTTCGCTTCGTCTTTAACTTCACTGATTTCAGTGTCACGTGTTGTGCTAGGTGTTGCAACATCTGAGCCAACACCTTCATTTTCCAGTATGATTGGGCTTTCCAGAAGGTCATCAACGTCATCCTCAGCTGTTTTTTTCTTGGAATCTGCACAATCATCAAAAACAACATTAACGATTCCATAATATTCCTAGTTCTTAGATTAAACATATGATATGCTCGACTATTAGTAGCATATCCTAAAAACAGACACTTATCACTCTTTGAATCGAATTTAGCAAGTTGATCCCTATCATTTAAAGTGTAACAAACACATCCAAAAATATGAAAATATTTGAGATTAGACTTCTTTCCCATGATTATCTCATAAGATGTCATGGTTGAGTCGCTTCTCAAATATACTATGTTTGAGATATGACAAGCCGTATTTAAGGCCTCTGCCCAAAATCTCTTTGAGATATTCTTTGAGGTCAGCATCACCCTTGACATTTCTTGAAGTATTCTATTCTTACGCTCGGCAATCCCATTCTGCTGTGGAGTTTTTTGTGCCGAGAACTCATGAGAAATTCCTTTCCTGTCACAAAAGGATGAGAATGAAGAATTTTCAAACTCCTTACCATGGTCAGTCCTGATCCTTCTAACCTTCAAACTGTGGAAGTTTGTGATCTTTGTTATCAATTGTTTAAACACATCAAACGTGTCTAATTTCTAAAACTTATCCAGGAAAATCGTGAAAAATCATCAACACATACGAAAGAATATTTTTTACGGACAAAGCTTTCGACTTCCATAGGACCCATAAGATCCATGTGAAGTAACTCCAGACAGCGTGTTGGCCCAGATGTTGGCAACACTGGGTGTGACATGCGAGACTTCTTACCCTTTTGACACTCACCACACTGCCTCGTATTTACTAAAATTTACTCAAATTCACCAGACGAAAGATTAGGCATACCTCGCACTGCCTCGTATTTACTCAAATTCTTCAAGATTTTGAAGTTTACATGGCCGAGTTTCTGATGTCAAAGGTTGAGTTCACTGATTTGTGCATGTTTGCATGAAAGCTCCTCACATATTTGGTAGCAGTTATCCGAAGACCTCGTACCTGTCATAATGCACATGTTAGTTTCATCAAAAACTTCACAAGAATGTTTATTAAATTTGACATGTAAATTATCATCGCATAATTGGCTTATGCGTATCAAATTTGAATTTAATCCTTCAACATGAAGCACATTGTGGAGCTTGGGTAGTCCTTCAACATTCAATGTTCCCTTTCCAACAATCCTTCCTTTAGCTCCCCCTCCATACGTTACTCTTACCACATTTTTGATCAACATAGTCAATGAGATGTTCTCGTGATCCTATCATGTGGCGTGAGCTTCCACTATCAAAGTACCAATGACTTGCAGTGTTAGTTTTCAATGAAGTATAGACAACATTATAGTGAATTTTTACCTTTGATACCCAAATCTGTCTTACTGTAGGTCGGCGATTGGAAGTGTTGCGGGAAGTGTTGTGCAACATTCGGGGCAACATCTGTCTTGAATTTCGATTCATGAGATCATCCCTGAGTTTATAACAGTATGGCCTGATATGACCAGGCTTAAAACAGTAGTGACAAACATACCTGTGTTTTCTCTTCTTAGGAACATGTGCAGTGAATTGTCTTTTCGGAGTAAAGCTTTTCGTTGGAGGCGTAGGTTGTGATGGTGTGAATGTTTCAGTTTTTCCTTTCACAAAAACAGTAGATTTAGATAATTTACCTATTTCGTACACACTGTCTTTGAACCCTAATTCCTTCTTGTCATCTCTTCCCATCAAAAGTATGGTTTCAAGCTTGGAGATGCTTGAGTTAAACTTAGATAAGATTTCAGTGGCCTTTTGAAGTTCATCCTTGGTTTTGCCTAGTTCCACATCTTTTTTTGCAAAGAATGACTTCAAGTTTCGCCACCACCGATTTCAGTTCGGTGTTTTCTTTCATAAGATTTGAGTTAAGCTTGTTCTTTTTGCTTCAATCTTCAAACAGCTCTTCATAAAGTTTCTGTACGCTTTCAAGAGTAATCTCTTCTTTTTCAGCTTCCTCATCATCTTCACTGAAATTTCCAGAAGACGTGGATTTAAGGCATACTGATTTTGCACAGATGTTGCGCCCGGATGTGGCAACACTTAATGCAACACCTAAAGGATTCCCTTGCAGCCAACGGTTTTTGGTCAATAGTGCAGTCAAGGAGGTATGATCAGCTTCATCATTTGATTTTTCCTCCTCGTCAGATTCCTCATCGCTTAAGGAGACATTATAACCTTTGTTCTTTCGCAATCTGTTAGCACATTTATTGGCATAGTGACCAAAACCTTTGCATTCTCTACACTGCACCGAGTCATACTTCTTTGAATTAAATTGTCCCTTGCCCTCATTCCTTGTTCGAAATTGTTGTTTGACAGGAGACTTTTGTGACCTTTCAGGTGCGGGTAGACTAGGAAATCTAGGCGGTTGTGCATCCTTCTTTTTATCTCTGATTCCCTTCAAGTAATCTCCGAATTTCTTTGTGATATAGCCGATGGAGTCCTCGCAAAGATCTGATTCATTAACTTCTTGGGATATTTGAAGGAGATCATTATAGGAATCGTTTGAAACTTGGAAGGCAATCGTCTTACCCTTTTCTTTCTTCTGCATGTCCATGTTCATCTCGAAGGTGCGTAGGGAACTAATCAGGTCTTCCAAAGCCATCTGAGATGTGTCCTTAGCCTCGTCTATCGCACAGATTTTTACGTTGAACCTTTCGGGTAAAGAACGAAAAACCTTGCTAACTAATCGTTCATTAGAGATTGGGTCTCCAAGACTGAACGCTTCATTTGCAAGTTCCCGTAGGCGATGATCATAATCCAGTATGTTTTCTAATTCATCCATCCTCATCATCTCGAACTTGGAAGTAAGCATCCTTAGTCTAGTTCGTCGCACACTCTCAGAACCTTCACGGTGTCTTTGGAGAATATCTCATGAATCCTTAGCAGAAATACAGTTGGTAATTAGACTGAACATGTTCATATCAACCAATGAAAAAATCGCATTTAGTGCCTTTGAGTTGTAGTTAGAAATCTGCACTTCATCCATAGACCAATCACCCTCCAGTTTTATTAGACTATCACCATCTTCATCCACTCTCCTCGGCGGAGTCCATCCATTGGCAACACGCTGCCAAGCCCGTTCATCTATGGATTTTATGTAATATCTGATTTTAACCTGCCATAGGCCGTAATTAGTTCCATCTAGGACTGGTGGTCGGAGTGCAGTGTTTGCAAGCGATGTGTCCATTTGAATAATTTTATGTCAAACAAAAGCCAAACCAGAATCAACACTTAGTATATCAAGAGTAGGCTCTGATACCACTTGTAAGGGATAAATTGTTCGACAGATACTTGTAAATGATAAAAATATCAGTAAGGATGTAAAATTGTAAATTTGTGTTTTATCAGAATTAGGTGTTATGTCAAATGTTACAACATTTAAGACAACATGCAGCGAAATATTAAGGTTGGAAACACAAATTCACTTTAAATAAATAAGATGGACGGGATTAAATATGCACAAGTATAAATACATGTGCGGTGCCTCAGGGCAAAATATTAATCACTAGAAAACCAAATCGTTTACACAAAAACCTATAACTAGTGATTTTCACAAAAACCAATTTTCTTAACACTTCGAAAAAATAAATGCTTTCTAAAACCACCAACAAAATTAAAACTTAAACAAGAAAGCGAAACAAAAGAAACTGGAACAAGAAAGACGATCTCCAGCCAACTTCTTCACGAATGTTGTCTGTAGATGTTTCCAACATTTACGGTAACACCGTATTTGCACTACTCCAACCAGCAACGTCCTTTTGAAGAAAAATGTTTTTCTCTCATTCCGACGTGCAAAGATGCTTGTATATATATTCAATTCGTCTTCTCTTCTGACTAAGCTTCCTCCTTTTTATTCTTCGAATTCAACCACCGAATCTACAAGATAAGTGAGATTGATTTTTGATTAATAAATAAAATTCTCTTTTAAACAATATACCATATCATGATAATATGATCATATTTATCTCATTATCTTGAAAGGCAAAATCTCAATAGATATTATACACATTAATCAACTCAATGCGGAAAGATAATATTAGGAAAATATTTAAGTTGAGAAATTAAATCAATTAAATATGGAAAATAATATTTCCCTTCACAACCAAAAGGTGAGATTTCCAGATGAAATTGTTCGTGGGGATGGAATTTCAACCGAGAGGCGTTCTCTAGCAACGAGAGTTGGCTTGTGGGCTACGGCGTTGAGCAAAAGATGAAGAGAACACACCATTCAAACCTTTTTTGGTGGACTTTGCTCGGTGCAAGGGTGGGACCGAAAACCAAGGCTCCAAAACGAAGGAAGACGAAAGGAAAACGAAGAGGGAAGAAGGAAACAAACCGAAACGGTAACCTGCAGGTGTGTGTTGCGGTGGAGAGAAGAACCCATCCCACTTGCTTTTGTCCCTGGCACGCAGTGTGGTGGAAGAGCAGGCTCATGACACGTGTTATGGACGTTACCGGCCACCGTACCAAAACAGCCCTTCAAAATTTATTCGTGCTTTCATATATGTGGATATATTTTTATATATACCCTATATGTGTGCTTTATTATTGTGAAGCTAAGGAAGATTCAATGGACGCGAGTCATAATTTGTACATATATGGTTGATCTTGGAAAAGTTTAGAGAACGAAGTAGGGAAATGATATGTGAAATATCATTAAGCAGTTTACTTTTGGTTTTTAAATATATCCAATATTATATATTGCAATTTTAGTCGTCTATATTACCAAATTTTATTTTTAAACATTTATATCCTTATTTTTACGATTTTAGTTTTTTTCTCCATCAAAAGTGATATGTGACATTGGAAACATCAGTGTCACGTCAATGTCGGGTCCACAATATAAATAACCAAAATCACTAAAATGCAAATATACTACTCGGAAAATACAATTTTCTCTTTTCAATAAAAACCGTTTTATCTAATTCTATTTAATATATATATATATATATATATATATATATATATATATATATATATATATATATACACACACACACACATTTAACATAAATAATTAAATCAGTAAAAATATCAGTATCTTTTCTTAGAATAACGATGAATTATAAAGATACCATGCGACCCGCTATTTCCTCGTCTTAAATGATTATCAAGGGTTTTTCAAATACCACACCTGTTTCCGACAAGCTAAAAAAATGATTGATTAAATAAGGTCAGTCAAGTATGTTTTAAATCCTTATTTTATATTTCCTAATAATCTAATCAACATCAAACCAAGTAGTATATTGTTTAAATAAACACATTATCCAGCTCTTGCTCCCAAATGATTAATAAAGTAAATTAAGCAATAAGTACTACATTCTTAGTAAACTTTTACGCTCCTCGATCTCCGTTCCTCGATCGCATCACGAATAACCTTTAAAAACATTATTTTATGCATTGTAGTAGAAAAAAATTTTTAAACATGTAAATATGCTTAACACATTTAATTAACACAATTAAAACAATTCAATAGTCATTTTCTATTTTTCCTAGATTTGCATGCAATTGGATTATGTTATCGCATTTTGAACCTTACACATAATGTCAAAACTTAAAATATTCATGCGAAAAAGTTAATATCAAGTTCAACTTTTATTTATATGAAATTTTGAAAAAAAAAGATATATTTAGAAAAATTGCATAGAAGATAGGGTACATGCGAAAAAGTTAACATCCAATTCAACTTTCACGATTTTTAAATCCGTGCTTCTAATACTTCATATTGCATATTTACTTTCCTACATAGAAATTTGAATTAATATTAAATTTCTTTAATCAAATATTTTGAAAAAAAAAAATTAGCATATTTTATATCTTTCACTATCTTATTAAGTCTAAGCTATATATATAAACTGTTTTTAGTATTATGGTGATTTTTCACCCCTAAAATATTCCTTCACACCTAATATCTCTCCACGAATCATCTCATTTACAATTCCCCACTTCTCCATCATTTCTTATGGTTTCCGGTATTTTCAAAACTCCCTCAAACCAACTAACTAAATAAACATCCAATCTAAAATTAACATACCCAAACGTAAAACATGAATGAACCAAATACCTCTTAAATGTATTTTTTTTTTCTTTCATTTTCTATTTATTTTTTTTAATTCATATATCAAAATTACATGTAATGATCATTCACTATTTCTTATAATTACATTTTGATCTTTATTTAAATATAAATCAAATGAATTATAAATAATATTGTAGAAGCAAGCAACGCGTGGATCGATATACTAGTATATATATATATATATATATATATATATATATATATATATATATATATATATATATATATATATATATCTTCCTACATTTTAGCCACAAACAGTTTTAATTGAAAAGATTAAGATGCCATCATTTTTTTTAATGCTCTCATAATCTCATTATTACAAGATTTCATGGTGATCATGGACCGGTCCCTTTTTTTTAAGGATACATGAAAATTATGTTAATGAGAATTATGTCAAGATATATATGAAAATTATTATTACATCAACACTTTTTTGAAGGATATATGAAAATTATTATCACAAAATTTAAAGTTAATTTGAAGGATACATAAAAATTATGTTAATCATGTACGATTTCTATATTTGCACCAATCACTAACCGATCACCTTTTAATTATAAACTATCTAAATACAACCATAATTAACAACCAAAACTCGAGCATATATGGTTGATCTTGGAAAAGTTTAGAGAACGAAGTAGGGAAACGATATGTGAAATATCATTAAGCAGTTTACTTTTGGTTTTCAAATATATCCAATATTATATATCATTATTTGCAATTCTGTGTTACCAAATTTTAGTTTTAAACATTTATATTCTTATTTTTGCAATTTTAGTTTTTTCTCCATCAAGAGTGATATGTGACACTGGAAACGTCAGTGTCACGTCAATGTCAGATCCAGAATATAAAGAATCAAAATCACGAAGATGCAAATATACTAATCCGTAAAATACAATTTTCTGTTTTTCATAAAAACTGTTTTATCTAATTCTATTATATATATATATATATATATATATATATATATATATATATATATATATATATATATATATATATATATATATTACACGCACACACTTAACATAAATAATTAAATCAGTAAAAATATCAGTATCTTTTCTTAGAATAACGATGAATTATATTGATACCATGCGACCCGTTATTTCCTCGTCCTAAATGATTCACTAAAATTAAGGGTTTGTCACATGCTAAAAAAATGATTGATTAAATAAGGTCAGTCAACTATGTTTTAAATCTTTTTTTTTTTTACACAAAAACTCTTGTGAGATGGTCTCACGAATCAATTTTGTGAAACGGATATTCATATGGATCACCCACGAAAAAGTATTACTTTTTATGTCAAATATATTAATTTTTATTGTAAATATAGATATGATTGATCTATCTCACGAATAATGATGCGTAAGACAATATTATGAAAGACCTACTCTATTTTTTATTTGCTAATAAACTAATCAACATCAAACAAAGTAGTATATTGTTTAAATAAATAACACATTAATCCAGCTCTTGCTCCCACATGCTAAATGATTAATAAAGTAAATTGAGCAATAAGTAGTACATCGTGTTTCTATGTATTAGGTGAGTATTTGACTAACGAAAACCCATACTTTGTGATATTAGTATGTTATACATGATTTATTAAATATGGTTTACAGATTATTGCATTAAGTCAGACGTTCACCTAATGTCATTACTGGTTCCCAGTTCCCATATAAAAAATAATAATTAATTAGAACATTATTTAAATATTAACATTTTAGCCATCTGTTGTTCCCCAAATGCTAAATGATTAGTTAAGTGAATTAATTAAGCAATACAAATACATGACTACGTCTCTCTCATTTGTAAGCCCTCCAACTTTGTCTTCCCATGGCTGTTTACGCCGCGCTTCTTTCCCTTACTCGATCACTACACCAGATTCTGAATCTTGAAAAGTACATCGATCCTGATCTTCACAAAGGGAAAATTGTTTCCCTCCACGAGAAGGTTTGTTTCATCCTCATTTTCCTTGAGGATTATTCCGACAACTATAGCTTTGTGGGAGATGAAATCAGAAGAGCTGCATATGAAGCTCAAGATTTCATTGATTCGTATCTGTGTTCGATATCAGCGAATATCGATGAATGGAGTTCGTCGGAGAAGATGGCATTGGATCAAGATTTAAACATGGCGGTTGAAAGGGTTGATTTTATATGGGAAGAGGTAATGAAGATGAAGAATAGCGACAGTGCTGATGATATCCTTCGTTCCAGAGCTCATTCTTCTCCTGTGGATGATTCATCCACGGTTCAACTCACTGTCGGAGAAATCGTTGTGGGATTTGATGATGACTTGAAGTCAATCAAAGAAAAGTTATACGATGGTCCAACTAACCTCCAAATTGTCCCAATTGTCGGGATGGGAGGGATAGGGAAGACGACTCTAGCTAGAAGAGCTTACGAGGATTCACATCTTGCTCAGGATCATTTTGACGTCTGCGCTTGGATTACAGTTTCTGCAGAGCATAATAGAAGAGAGATCCTTTCAGGGCTTCTTCGATCCTTCAAGAAACCCCCCACGCATCACAATGAACAATCTGACGTGAGCACTGCCCAATTGGCAAAAATAGTTTACCAATATCTCACAGGTAGGCGATATCTCATTGTGATTGATGATATATGGACTACCAAAGCTTGGGATGATTTGAAGATGATTTTTCCAGACGATGGTAGTGGATCTCGGATTTTGTTAACCACTAGGCTATCCGAGGTTGCTGTTCACGCAGGATCTTGTTGTATGCCGCTTTATCAGTTGAATGTTTTGAATGAAGATCAAAGTTGGGAACTACTTCAAAAAAGGATCTTTGGACAAGGATCTTGTCCTCCTCAGTTGGTAGGAATTGGGAAGAAGATTGCAAGAAATTGTGGGGGACTTCCTCTTACCATCGTGGTGGTTGCCGGATTACTCCAGTCTCCTAGAAACATGACAAAAGAAGAATTGTGGGAAAATATTTCGGAAAATATAAGTTCAAAGGAATCCACAATTGAGATGCAATGCTCAAAGATTCTATGTTTGAGTTATGATCGGTTACCTCTTCGACTAAAGCCTTGTTTTCTCTACATTGCAGCATTTCCAGAAGATTCTCAGATTGATGTCTCTAAGCTAATCAAGTTGTGGGTGGCAGAGGGGTTTCTTAAACCAATTGATCGCTCTAAGTGCTTGGAAGATGTGGGAGAACGTTATTTGGAGGATCTTGTGAACAGAAGTCTGCTCTTAGTGAGCAAAAAAGGACCGGATGGAAAACTCGAATCAGTTGGAATCCATGACTTGTTGAGGGAGATTTGCATAACAAAAGCAGAAGAAGAGAGGTTTTTCAGTCATGTCTCATCCCAAAGGAATGCCATAAATGTATTCTCAGAAAATCGACATCGTCGCCTCAGAATTCATAGCACTAATAATTCTCAGGAGTGGCTGATACCAGATTCAAGCATACGTTCAGTTCTATTTTTCACCGAGATGCGTATTAAGTCAAGTTTATCTATAAGTTGTAGGCGCCTCAGTATCTTGGATGCACCGGAAACAACTTGGCCGAATTTCTCTGATGCGATCTCAATGTTCGTCAACTTAAGGTACATCGCCTTTGCCTTAAACGATATATCATGCCCCCATTGATTTCCTGCCTCAATATCCAAACTTCCCAATCTTCAGACTTTAATAGGTAACATAACTGAACATGGATTCATAGAAAGTCTATTGCAAGTACCTTATGAAGTTTGGACGATGCCGAAGTTGAGGCATCTGATCATGAATGCCCCTTTTGATTTGTTGTATCCCTCTAACACATGTTTTCTTCCCGAAAGCGGTCTTGAAACAATTGAGACAGTGAGCAATTTTAAATTTACCGAAGAAGCCGTTAAAATACTTGTGAACTTAAAGAAATTGAAAGTTATTTTTTATTTCGAGTCTGAGAATGTGGATGATTTCAACGTCGACTATCTTTTCCGTCTGGAAAAACTTGAAGAGTTGGAAGTCTGTGCGTCTGACTTGCCCGATCCCTCAATGACATGGAACTATAAATTTCCAATCAACCTTCGCAAGTTAACTCTAGTAGACGTTCCATTTCCTTGGGAAAATATGACCATTATTGGGTCACTCCCAAATCTTGAAGTACTCCAGATGATGAATATTAGAATCTTTGAATACTCCGAATGGTTGCCCGTGGAAGGCCAATTTCTTCAACTCAAGTACTTTAGTTCTTCATTAGATGGTTTGGTGAAATGGGAAGCGGAAAAGGAGCACTTCCCAAGCCTTGAAAGCTTGAGTCTTGAATGTGCATTGGATATTAAGGAGATTCCTAGTGGGATAGGAGAGATAGATTCGCTTCAGTTTATCGAGTTGAAGTACTGCAAGGAATCATTAGTGGATTCAGCAAGGCGAATCCAGGAGGAGCAACATGAAAATGGAAACTATGCTTTTCAGCTTCGTGTGATTGATTGATAATTCTTCTTTCTTGTTTTGATCAACTATTATATATGACGGAATAAAGTTGTAAGTAATCGTATAATTTGTTTTGGATGGGATATTTTTGCTTCACAAGTTACCCAAACAAGTAGTTTTTGTTTGTACTATTTGAAATCAAAATAATCCATTTCGATTCATCATCCTTTTTCTATAAGTGGTTTTTCTCTCATTTCAACGGTAGGCCGGTGCTGATGCAATTTTCCCGATAAACAATAATGTTTAAATTATTTTAAAAGAGATTTAAGTGTTCCGTATTTACTCATTTGTTGATATCTCATTCTAAAACGATGAACTTAAAAAGATTTTACATTTTTTTTTTGAAAATTTATAATTTTGAAACTCTAAAGTTAAATATGTTTGTCTTTGGACAATTCTGAAATGGTGACCCTAAAATTTTTTTAGAGAGGGTTTAAATGTGAACAACATAAACACATTGAAAAAACTCACGTCGTTATAGTACCATGATTGAAATACATTTGAAAACTAACTATGATTTACACGAATGTACTCTAGCCACAAAATTGGAACATTCAAAAAAATGATGGAGATATTTTGTCTTTATATAAACGATCTTATTTAATGTTCTCATTTATGGTTAGATTTCATTGTGATGGACCAGTTCTTTTTTTTTTTTGGGTTAATTTCTGAATTAATGTTGCATGAAAATTATGTAAATATACAATTTCAATTTTTGCAGTTCAGAACAATTTATAATCGATCGCTTTTTAATTTAAAACATCTAGATACAACCATAATTAAGGTAAAAAACACATAGAAATACAACTTTGGCTACAAACAACAGAATCACATTTGAAAACACGAAATGTCTACGATTCTGTGAACTGTATCGCGTCATTTCATTTGTCACTTGGTTTGCATTCCTTCTAAAATGTTGGAACTTTACCTCCTGGATTCTGGACCATAGACTTCGTATTTGCTCAGCTATTGGATCATCAGGAGAGACCATAGATTGTTCAGTGATGTCTTGAACCACCAGGAGAGCATCTGTCTCGATTATCAATTTCGACCACCCCCGAGTTGATAGCCCTCTTCAATCCTTCCTTTACTGCGATCATTTCTGCCGTCTTTGAAAGTAGATCTCCATGAATAATCAATCCTTCAAAAAAATTCAAAATCTCATAGTTGTCTCGGTCCACAATAGTCACACCGAAATGGTTTGATGACCTAATGACAGCTGCACCATCATTAACTTTTAAGACTCCAAAAGAAGGTGGTTGCTAGAATGTCTAACTTCACTTTTAGATTTCTATCTCAAGAAAATTAAGAATCCATGTAAATCATTTTTTTTTATAAAAAAAAATAATTATAATATTTGATGGGTATTAGTCTAGAGAATTGTTTAGTTTTGTGGATATTAGTTTGGCGTAATTAGAATTTAATTAAGGTTGTAAAGATTGTCATGGGCCATTAATTAAGGGAAATGAGCTCAATAAAGAGACCATGGTATTCAAGCCTAGGGCCCATCATGAGAGTCTATAAATGAGAGCTATCTCTCCATTTTAGGGAGATTCATTTTATCTCATTATATGCTCAAAAAGTCTCTAGCTTTTGTGAGTACATATTTGAAGCGTTTGCTAACTTGAGTGTTGGAGGATTTTTCGCCGGGTATCTCCCGATACCTCTAAACTCATATCGTGACGTAGGTGGCGACCCCGAAATTTACTAGTGTGGACGCAAAAGTAGCGGATATTCTCTCTTAATAACTTGGTCACCTGAATTTCGTGCAGCATCAATATTAATGATCTTTTGATTTTATATTATTTTTGGAGGATTTATTTTATATTTATATATACATGTTTGCACAAATTTTTGTAGATGCGGATGTGTTAGGTGCAAGTGCACCAAATTGAGTAAAAACGTAAAAATTTCAACTTCTGAACATAAAACGACTATGAATCTTTAATTTAATTGTTAGTTCTAATCTCCTATGAAAATATGAAACTAAAGAAAAAGGAGAATGATTTGAAAATTGAAGAAATAAACTCCTTCTATGATTATGTATTTAGACCGATTCAGATTTAGTGATTAAAATGGATTGGCCTTTGTCGGTCAATCTATCTTATAATTTAGGTCAAACAAATTCCTCAACGGACATTTTCGTATTGGGCCCAAATGTATGTATATATTTATTTTTTTCTAATTCATTCTAATTTTCTTGCATCGCCATTGAGCCCAAATTACCATGATGCCCAAATAGATTTCATCGAACTATATCAACAATTCTCTTGACAAGATATTAGGAGTCAACAAAATTATAAATCTCATCTATCCCGCCTTATTCAAACTAGCTACTTTGTAAGTGCGCGTGTGTGTAAAGTTTTTTTATAATTATCGAGGGATTAAAGTTTTATTTGAATTGTTGTAATTAAAAAAAATAAAAACAAAAATGTTTGATGAGATTAAAAAAACAAAAACAAAAGTGTAATAGGTATCATGTAAGGGCAAAATTGGAAGAGCCAAAAATAGATCAAGACACCATTTTTGTCTCTACTACAGAGATTTTTAATAATAGAAATAGATTACTCACCCCATTCTTCTATAATTTTTGTTGAAATCCTTTGCAAAATTTCCTCCACCTAAAACTCTAGTTTTTCAAATTTCTTATTAACTCCTCAATTGCTAATTTATCTATTCTACCAAGCTTAACTCCTAGTCGGCCATGACCATCGCCGTGAATCGTTACCTGGCCATTTCCAGTTATTACGTTAGCCATACAACCCAGAACCCACTTTGCTCATCGTTGCACCTCAACGGTGTGTGAATTTTCCAAAATGAAAATCTATAAATATTTTGTTACTGCCATCATTTCTAGTCAGCCAACAACTTCGCACTCCAACCATGCCGCCTCAAGAACTCCATGTACTCCTGTGCCCACAAGTTTCGACCGCTGTTATTTTTTTCTGCCATCATGGGCCGCTTCCCTGTCATATCTACCACTCTGGCGTCCAAACAACCACTGTGGTTACTCATTTTGTGACTTAACTCCCTGATAATCTTTTTTCTTATTTTCTCTTGTTATTTTCTGGCTGGAACTTGGTTTGCCTGTACGGGTTTCTACATTGGAATATCTGAATCTTTATGATGAAAATAGTAGTGCTTACCTGGGTGTGGTTGTGCTCTAGACAAAGAAAATCCATCACTCTTGACAACTTTTTTTGTGCTTGTTAATATTGATCCCAAATTTTCTTCATGTGCTTGATTTTTTTTTTAATTTCATTTGCATCAATGAAAATGTAGCTTTATTCTTCGAGTTTTTCGTGGAAAAATCTTGATGATCCAGTAAACTATGGTCATTGTTGCTCTTCGGTACCTAATGTTTTATTGACTTTGAGATGGTTGGTTGGCTCTTGCACCTGGGAGTAGTAATTTGAAGAAAATATAGCAGTTGTCCATTATTTAGCCTTGAATTGTGGATTAGCTCGCTGATCTTGGTTGATATCGGAGTTTTCCTTTATGTAGCATTTTTGTTATTGCATTTATCTCAAGTTCTAACCAGCCTACTGGGCCAGAAACTCCTAATAAAGCCATTACTTTGCGCAATTCAGAGAAAAGGTATAAAACTCCTCGTTCTAGTTTTGTACAGGGAATTGATTTTTGGTTTTTGGAATGTTAGTAATCTTTATTTTGATGATAATAATATTGTTATTCTGTTTCTAACATATTTATTAAAGTTTGTACGTAGTTGCTTGTTCAATTTGAAAGTGAGAGGTTGCTAAAACAAAATTCTAGCACACCTTAGTTTCTGGGGAGCTTAATTATTTTGATAATATCGCATAGCTTGGTGATTGAAATGAGTCAAATGACCAATCGCCAAAACTGTTAAATAGTCAACTCAAAATGTTATGAATAATATTCGGAAGTTGAGGTCTAAATCAGAGTCTAAGAGGACTTTCGTATTGAAATTACTGGTTCTGCACTCAAATTCAGTATAGCAGTATCTATGGTGCAACTGAGTGTTTCGAGCATATTTCATTTGTAAAAGCTCTAAATTGAGTGATTCTTGATTCTATAGAAAGATAAAAAAAAATTATTGATACAATTTCATTTTCATCACTGTGCCCAAATATCATTGAATTAAGAGTCATAAGCAAGAAACATGAGTGTTGAAATCATGAGGGCTGAAAATTAATAGGCATCAAAATGGAGCAGAGTCCAATCCGATAAAAATGACTAGTAAAAACCAATATCCGTTGTAATCAGTAGCTGCTGCAACCAGTAGACAACCAGTAGCTGCGACATCCAGTAGATCCCAAAATTAGCATAAGATGAGGAAAGTGGCTAGAAGCTCGAATGTTACTGTTTTAATGTCAGAAACAGTACATAAAATTTACTAACGTTCATATTTGTATCTGAAATTTATATCAATCTAGGAGGCCATTAATACAACAACTTGAAGATCAAATACAAGCTTTTGAAGGGGATTCAAATATTGTGTTTGTAGTCTTTACATAAAAGACATTAAATATTATGAGGATTGTGTGGTTGCGGCATACAAATGAGTGTGTTAGAAGTTTCAATTAGGCAAGAAATAACTCCTAAGAAGAAATGATTTTGTACAAGATTTGTATAAATCAAAGTATTCTAGTAAAACCTTCCTAGATTGAAGAAAATGTGATGTAAGAGTTGTTATTTTCAGAACATCCAATTTTGGCTCGTGTATGAAGATGGGGATGTTGATAGAAATATGATATTCAACCATTGGTTTGGCTTCTAAATTTGGTTTGATAGTTGGTTTGGGACATGTAGCACATTTCTTCGTCACTTGTGTTTTTCATGTTGGATCCGAATCCATTTGTATCAAAGGCCAATATAACATTGCTCTTTGCATTTTTTCGAAAGTGCTTGATGCTAGTGGGAGCTTTTTACATATATTGGTTTTTAGAACTCTTTGTTACATGTAAATCGTATATTTGGTGTTTGACTATATACTTGACTTTCTACAAAGTTTGCACTATTCTGATTTGACCTTGCTTCCTTTGTTTTCAGTTATGCCAAGTTTCGACTAGCCAAAAATCAAAGAAATCCTTCTGCTGCTAAACTATTTCTTAAAATCGGGATCATTGAAAACATCACTGCCACAATCAAACAAAATTGTATGTCATTGTCCCAAGGCTTTTTGGCCTCAAGAATGAATTCCAATCTTAGATAAAAATTCGCAAGAGGCTAGAAAAGTTACTTCAACAGAGTTTTGGCCAAATGGTAGCAACTTCATGGCCTATTTCGTTGATGCTTGAAAATATGATTTCCTGGCTATGGATTTTTATTATTGATGGACAATCTGCATCCACTTGGATCCCTTTCACACAAACGTTCATATGCATTATAATTAGCATACAACTGCTAATTTGCTATTATTTTTACATATTCTTGAAGATTTTAATGCCACCAGTTGTTACCAGATGGGGCGTTGATAGGACATGCGTTGGCCCGAGCTCCCCATATCACTTGGCCAAATATTGGTGATTTCTAAGAGTAAACATGCGCTAATGGATTTGCAACATAGATAATTCTAACCTTATATATGAGATCTTTGTGTCGTATTTCACTTGAAACACTTTCCTCCCTCCTAAGCAACCATTTGTGTGCATTGCATTTTAGTTAGGTCTCATTCCTGCATACATCTCTATGCATTGCACTTTAGTCAGGCCCGTTTCCCACATAAACCTCTAAGTATTAGACTTGCATGCGGTGACTCCATTTTATATATTGTGATTATTGATGATATTGTTACTATCTAGTTGGATGTTGGGTTATTGTGTTGTTGGATGTTGTTTGGGGAGTGGTGATGGATTTGTTTGTGGTGGTGAATGTTGGCGGAAAGTTATTATGTTGGTTTTTGTTCCTGAGATGGCCACCTTATTCAATTTCTAGCAAAAGCCATAAGTTGTCCTAAAACTTCCTACTTCTGGATATTTCTTAAATTTATTTCATAATGAATCAAAAGAAATCCAACTTGATAAAGAATGGCTTCATGATCTACTTTAGACAAAGTCTTAAAAATAAAGTGCAAGATATATACATAAGCGGCTAAAAAGCTTATTATGCAAAATGAAACTTCGAGAGCAAAGAATTATGAAGTCTCTTCATCTCTCTTGCTTTTTTCTCTCCATTTTCAACTCAACTTCCTTTGAAATACACCGAGCATGTTGTTGGAATGGTTTGAAACCCTATTTGATTGTGAGTCGATGTTCAACCAAACTTCTTGTGAAGCCCGGCATATCATAATATATCCATGCAAAGTTAAACCCCCTCAATAAAAGGATCACATTCTACTTAAACTCTTTGTCCAACAAAAAACTAACATACACAACCTTGAGATCCTCTAGCTCTCCTTCGTTAATTTTTCCTAGAAGATTCTGTGTTTCATGCTGGCCATCCTATATATGGATGACACCAGTACCAACTCGTCCATTTATAATTCATCCTTTTCAAACTTCTCGTTGTTAATCATTTATGTTCCATAAAATCCAAATCTTCCTCTTCCTTTATATTATGCAGTACTTGTTGCACATATACCTTCCACATAGAGGCTGCAATACCCTTTTCTGCCTTTGAATAAAGTCAATCCTTATTGTCCTCAATCATCGGTTGATTCATCGGCCTATACAACATGATAATTGTCGGTTTGAGGATCCTTTCCAAAACTTGACTTGGAGTTGGTGTTCACATTTACATTGGACTCCATTTATTATTTTTGTTGTGGACTCTAATGTGCCCAAAGTCACCATTATCGTACCTAGCTTCCACGACACTTGCACGAACTTGAAATGACTGAGCATCCATTTCCGCTACATATGTAGTATCCCGACTCCTAATTTGAGTTAATTATTGGATTAATTATTTTCGGTAGGATCGGAAGGACCGAACCGGGTTCGGATCGTCCGAAGAGGGTTCGGAGCGTCCGAAGGTGGTTCGGATCGTCCGAGACAGGTGGCTGGACACGTGGAAGGGTTCTGGACACGTGGAAGAGTTCGGATCATCCGAAGTGGGTTCGGACCGTCCGAGACAGGTGGCTGTACTCGTGGAAGTCATGCAAGGTTCGGATCGTCCGATCAGGGTTCGGACCGTCCGAAGTGTACCGGATCGGATCGTACGAAGTGGTTCGGAGCGTCCGAACATTGGCTATAAATAGAGGCGCGAGGCTTCATTTGTGACTCGCCATTTCAGAGTGTTCCAGAGCATTTCAGTCGTTTCTGACAGGTTCTAGTCTTTTTCCGAGGTTCGGGCACTAGCGGGGAGCTACTAGTGTTGTAGCGGAGCTGTGCTCTAGTTTGGAGCTAGCGGCACCAGTGGGCTGACTGCGGACGCAGGCGTGAGTCTAGGACTGATTGTTAGGATCTGCTGGTTTGAGGTACGAAAGTACTATCCGAGATATCCTGGTTGAGTATACATCCTTATATGTGTTGCATGATTATGTGGTGCATTGATATATGTCATATGATGCATGCTATTATGTCACGTTGCATTTCATGTTGAGCCGTATCTCCTTCGAGATAGCCTTTACTGTTGAGCTGTATCTCTTTCGAGATAAGCTATATCTTGTGGGGCCGCTCAGCCCTATCTTGTCTTGTGGACGCATGGACACCGAGAGTACACAGTGGCCGACGGGTCGGGAGGGCTTCGGTGATCCGGGACATTTTAGGTCCACGTCTGTTCTTGTAGTGGATGCAGTGACCCAGAGGAGTACCGCGCGGCACTATCCACTTGGCGCCTCTAGACTGAGCATTTTGAGATCCTTTGTTACTCCTGTTTCTTGACTACCCTGGTATCATATCATAGCATGTGCATTTCATATAGGCTTGTATACTCATGCTTTTGTACTGGGCGTTCTTATCGCTCACGTCCTCGGTTTTGTTTATCTTGGACACCCCATTCCCACGGGGCAGGCCTCAGGTTGGATGGCTCAGGAGGAGGAGGAGGACGTTGAGTAGCCGGTGGAGTTATTTATTCAGTACTCTTTGATTCGATATGGTTGTACCGTATACTTTCTTTTCATTCTGAGTTGTTATGGATTTTCGATGGGGTTGTATAACTATCATTTGTTGACCTTTTCCGCTATTATCTCTGATTGTTATTAATTAAGTTAAGTTGCATGCTTAGTTCTTGATTAGTAGGTGATTCTGGAACGGGTCACTACATTTATGGTATCAGAGCATGCTTACGAATTTGGGATATAGATTTCTGTTTTGGGATTTTCGTTGACCATTTGACCATTTTTCCCATTCTATCTTGTAGCGATGGCTGACCACTTTGGTGATGAGAGTAGTCAGGGCAGTGTAGGTCGTTGGGGTGACCAGGACGATCGTAGGCGTCATCGTGAACATCGTCATCGTCGGGATGGTCCTAGGCGTTTTGATTTGCACCGTTTCATTCAGATGGGGCCTAAGCCTTTAGTTGGCGGGGAGACTCCCGATGATGCTGAGGATTGGTTAGAGCGCATGGAGAGTTGTTTCCGAGCATTCCAGTGCACTGAGGAGCAGAAGATGGAGACCCTTAGTTTTCTTCTCGAGGGCCGTGCGCGCAAGTGGTGGCGATCGACTTCTGCGCCGATAGTCCAGTCTCAGGGTAGGGTGACCTGGGCCGATTTCCGTGCAGCTTTCATGCAGCTGTATTTTCCTCCAGCCCTTCGCCAGGCAAAGACGATTGAGCTCCTGAATCTTAAGCAGGGGAGTATGTCTGTTGATGAATATCAGCAGAAGTTCTTCGAGTTGTTACCCTTTGCCCCTCATATCAGTGGCAGTTCTGAGGCCAAGTATGACCATTTCCTCCAGGGTCTTAACCAGGAGATTTTTGATCGAGTCACTGTCTGTGATAATCCAACTTCTTATGATGGGTTAGTGAACCGGTGTCGCCAGGCAGAGATCAGTCTCCAGCGTGGTAGGGCTATTCTTTCTTCTAGACCTCCGAGTACTTTGAGCCCTCGATCTCAGTCTTTCAAGAAATCTAGTTCTTCTTCTTCTGGATCTGGATCACGGTCTAGCGGTGTTTTCCGCTTTGGTAAGAAGAAGGTTTCTTGTGTGCATTGTGGGAAGAACCATCCATCGGAGCAATGCCGATCAGCCGCGGGAGCTTGTTTTCAGTGCGGAGAGATGGGTCATCTCAAGAAGAATTGCCCTCAGTTGCGAGGTGGAGCAGGATCTGGTTCCGGATCTCAGACGACTGTTCAGCAGAGGAGGCAGGGTCAGGCAGTGGGTAGTTCAAATCTTCGACCTCGTGCCCAAGGTCAGGTTTTTGCACTGAACCAGGATCAGGCTGCAGATGAGACAGAGAGAGTCATAGCAGGTACTTTTCGTTTATGCGGTATTCCTGCTATTGTTCTTATTGATACCGGAGCATCGCATTCATTCATTTCTGCACGATTTGTTAAGCGTCATAAGTTACCATATGTTTCTCTAGACGTCATTCTTTCCGTTTCTACCCCGATGGGTCATTCGGTGTTAGCAAAGCGTCTAGTGATGGGTTGTCCCTTAGATTTTGAGGGTAACGAATTGATTGCGAATCTTATGATCTTGGAGATGGAAGATTTTGATTGTATTCTAGGGATAGACCTATTGACTACCTACCGAGCTACCGTGGATTGTTACCAGAAGCTTGTTCAGTTTCGTACGACTGAGAGCTCTAGTTGGTTTTTCTATGGTGAGGGAGCGCGACCTCCGATGCCAGTGGTATCTGCTCTGAAAGCCTGTCGTGCTTTAGAGGCGGGCGGGGAAGGCTACCTCATCTATGCGATTGATTCCTCCACAGGTAGTGTTGGTATAGATGATATTCCAGTGGTTTGTGAATTTCCTGATGTTTTCCCAGATGAGATTCCTGGTTTTCCTCCGGTTAGAGAGGTGGAATTTGGCATTGAGTTAATGCCAGGGACTGCACCGGGGACTGCACCGATTTCTCGTGCCCCCTATCGTCTTGCTCCGTCAGAGATGAGAGAATTGAAGCAGCAATTACAGGATCTTCTTGATAAAGGTTATATTCGCCCGAGTGTTTCACCTTGGGGAGCTCCAGTCTTGTTTGTCAAGAAGAAAGATGGATCTATGCGACTGTGCATTGATTATCGCCAGCTGAATCGTGTGACGATCAAAAACAAGTATCCATTACTTCGTATCGATGATTTGTTCGATCAGCTTCAGGGTACCTCTGTTTACTCCAAGATTGACTTGCGATCGGGTTATCATCAGATGAGAGTCAGAGATGATGATATTTCCAAGACTGCATTTCGTACGCGATATGGGCATTACGAGTTTCTAGTTATGCCATTCGGATTGACAAATGCACCAGCGGTGTTCATGGATCTGATGAACCGAGTCTTTCGGGATTTTCTAGATCAGTTTGTTGTGGTTTTCATCGACGATATCTTGATTTATTCTCACAGTGTGGAAGAGCATATCCAGCACTTGAGGATTGTGTTGCAGATTCTTCGCGAGAAGCAATTGTATGCTAAGCTGAGTAAGTGCGAGTTCTGGATTGATCGTGTAGTATTCCTTGGTCATGTGATTTCCAAGGAAGGAATTTCTGTGGATCCTAGCAAGATTGAGGCAGTGCTGAATTGGTCACGTCCTACGACGGTGGCTGAGATCCGTAGTTTTCTAGGTCTGGCAGGGTATTATCGTCGTTTCATCGTGAATTTCTCTCAGGTAGCTAGACCCTTGACGCAACTTACTCGGAAGGATGTTCCATTTGAGTGGTCATCTGAGTGCGAAGATAGTTTCAGAGAACTTCGTCGACTTCTGACTTCTGCACCTGTTTTGGCGTTACCGTCAGGATCTGATGGTTTCAGTGTTTACACCGATGCCTCTTTTCAAGGCTTAGGGTGTGTGTTGACGCAGAATGATCATGTGATCGCTTACGCATCCAGGCAGTTGAAACCTCACGAGGAAAAGTATCCTATTCATGATCTAGAACTAGCTGCTATTGTGTTTGCGCTAAAAATCTGGCGTCATTACTTGTACGGGGTTAAGTTTGAAATTTTTACTGATCATAAGAGTCTGAAGTATCTGTTCACTCAGGCTGAGTTGAACATGAGACAACGTCGTTGGATGGATCTACTTAAAGATTATGACTGCGAGATCAAATACCATCCAGGTTCTGCGAATCTCACAGCCGATGCTCTTAGTCGCAAGGTGAGAATCTCTGCACTTCAGACCAGTGCTATGATTAGTACTATCCAGGATTGTTGTTCATTGGGATTTAATTTCAAACATCGGAAAGGTATGGAGAGCATTCGTGTTGCTACCATTTTATCTGAGCCAGCTTTGTTCGCTCGGATTCGAGATGCACAGATGTCTGATCTCAAGACTCAGAGATTAGCCCGATTGGTTGGTGGAGATAGCAATTTCCATTATCAGTCTAATGGTCTTCTGTGTTTGTCTAATCGGGTTGTGGTACCAGAGGATGATACTTTGATGGAAGAAATCTTGGCTCAGGCTCATCGAAGCAAGTTGAGTGTCCATCCGGGAAGCAACAAGATGTATAAAGATTTGAGGACACGATTTTGGTGGAAAGGGATGAAGCGCAGTGTTTATCAGTTTGTTTCCAAGTGTCTTGTTTGTCAGCAGGTTAAGGCAGAGCACCGTCGACCGGGAGGATTATTGCTGAACTTACCTATTCCTGAATGGAAGTGGGAGCATATTACGATGGACTTCATTACTCACTTACCATTGTCTTCGAGGAATAGTGATGCTATTTGGGTAGTGGTGGATCGACTCACCAAGTCTGCTCATTTTCTGCCATATAACCGTGATTTCACTTTCGATCGTATGGCTCGATTGTACATTCAAGAGATCGTACGTTTGCATGGGGTGCCAGTCAGTATTGTTAGTGACAGAGATCCTCGTTTTACCTCACGATTTTGGGGTAGTTTCCAGTCGGCATTGGGTACTTCACTAAGTTTGAGTACGGCTTATCATCCAGAGACCGACGGTCAAACAGAGAGGACTATCCGTACACTTGAGGATATGTTGCGAGCTTGTGTTATGGATTTCGGACCCGCTTGGCAGGATCATTTGCCTTTGATTGAGTTCGCGTACAACAACAGCTATCATCGTAGTATTGGTATGGCACCATTTGAGGCGTTGTATGGGCGACGTTGTCGTACTCCATTATTCTGGGACGAAGTTGAGGAACAACATGTTGAGGGACCGGAGTTAGTCCAGCAGGCTATTGATAAGGTTGCAGTAATCAAGAAACGGATTAAGATCGCTCAGGATCGACAGGCTAGTTATGCGAACACCAAGCGGCGACCTCTTTATTTTCAGCCAGGTGAGAAAGTGTTTCTCCGAGTTTCGCCTTTTCGCAGGATTTTGAGATTTGGTCTCAAGGGTAAGCTATCTCCGAGATTTATTGGTCCTTTTGAGATTCTGGAATGTGTGGGAGATTTGGCTTACAGGTTAGCATTACCTCCGTATCTGTCTGGGATTCATGATGTGTTCCACGTATCTTTGTTGAGACGATATGTAGCAGATGAGTCTCACATCTTGCATCCATCTGAAGTTCAACTAAATACGGATTTATCTTACGTGGAACGACCAGTGCGGATTCTCGATCGCAAAGACAAGGTATTGCGGAATAAGATCATTCCTCTTGTCTTAGTTCAGTGGCAGCGCAGAGGCACTGAAGAAGCCACTTGGGAGCTAGAGAGTCGTATGCGTTCGGAGCATCCAGAGCTCTTTTGAGTTATGCTTTGTATATGTTTGTGTTTGCAGTTGTAATCAAAAGATCAGTTGTGTTCAACAACAATTGAGATATTATAACGATGTTGTTATTCCGCTTTGTTCATCCTATAAACCTGATTTCGAGGACGAAATCTTTTTAAGGGGGGGAGAATGTAGTATCCCGACTCCTAATTTGAGTTAATTATTGGATTAATTATTTTCGGTAGGATCGGAAGGACCGAACCGGGTTCGGATCGTCCGAAGAGGGTTCGGAGCGTCCGAAGGTGGTTCGGATCGTCCGAGACAGGTGGCTGGACACGTGGAAGGGTTCTGGACACGTGGAAGAGTTCGGATCATCCGAAGTGGGTTCGGACCGTCCGAGACAGGTGGCTGTACTCGTGGAAGTCATGCAAGGTTCGGATCGTCCGATCAGGGTTCGGACCGTCCGAAGTGTACCGGATCGGATCGTACGAAGTGGTTCGGAGCGTCCGAACATTGGCTATAAATAGAGGCGCGAGGCTTCATTTGTGACTCGCCATTTCAGAGTGTTCCAGAGCATTTCAGTCGTTTCTGACAGGTTCTAGTCTTTTTCCGAGGTTCGGGCACTAGCGGGGAGCTACTAGTGTTGTAGCGGAGCTGTGCTCTAGTTTGGAGCTAGCGGCACCAGTGGGCTGACTGCGGACGCAGGCGTGAGTCTAGGACTGATTGTTAGGATCTGCTGGTTTGAGGTACGAAAGTACTATCCGAGATATCCTGGTTGAGTATACATCCTTATATGTGTTGCATGATTATGTGGTGCATTGATATATGTCATATGATGCATGCTATTATGTCACGTTGCATTTCATGTTGAGCCGTATCTCCTTCGAGATAGCCTTTACTGTTGAGCTGTATCTCTTTCGAGATAAGCTATATCTTGTGGGGCCGCTCAGCCCTATCTTGTCTTGTGGACGCATGGACACCGAGAGTACACAGTGGCCGACGGGTCGGGAGGGCTTCGGTGATCCGGGACATTTTAGGTCCACGTCTGTTCTTGTAGTGGATGCAGTGACCCAGAGGAGTACCGCGCGGCACTATCCACTTGGCGCCTCTAGACTGAGCATTTTGAGATCCTTTGTTACTCCTGTTTCTTGACTACCCTGGTATCATATCATAGCATGTGCATTTCATATAGGCTTGTATACTCATGCTTTTGTACTGGGCGTTCTTATCGCTCACGTCCTCGGTTTTGTTTATCTTGGACACCCCATTCCCACGGGGCAGGCCTCAGGTTGGATGGCTCAGGAGGAGGAGGAGGACGTTGAGTAGCCGGTGGAGTTATTTATTCAGTACTCTTTGATTCGATATGGTTGTACCGTATACTTTCTTTTCATTCTGAGTTGTTATGGATTTTCGATGGGGTTGTATAACTATCATTTGTTGACCTTTTCCGCTATTATCTCTGATTGTTATTAATTAAGTTAAGTTGCATGCTTAGTTCTTGATTAGTAGGTGATTCTGGAACCGGTCACTACAACATACGAGTATAAAAGACCGTATTTTACACTAATCATAATCAATTGGTTATCGTAGGCACTATCAATGATATCTTGGAGAACATAAGATAATGCTATAAGTCTCTCTTACCATGATTCAAAAGGTTCAATCAGACACAAGTTCAAAAAATTTTTTGATCAATGTGTTGATTCACAGAATGAGACTAACAACAATAAGCCTATATAAGATATAAATTTTGTCTCAAATCACATGAGTTGTGAACACACGACTAGTTGTATCCCTGAACCATTTGCGGTCAGAAGTGTATTGATTTCTGTGTTGTCGTTGAGATATTCAAATTCAAGTAGTTGAATTTGGTGATTATAGTTTGATGGATATCAAACATAAGGCTTAAAAGGTGTTTATAAGTGGATTCTATATTCGGAAGTTGTGAGAGTTAGCATAACTGCTAATTTTATGATGAGAGTACAACTGCCTAAATTTTGTGAAGGAAATCCAAAATAGACAGCTGTCAAAAATTGAATAAGTGGAAAAACTGATCTTCAAAATTTTGACTTTGCATCATAATATCAAGTTTTGAACCATCGTCACATTGGTGATGTATGATCGTCGATTAGGATTAGGATTACCCCTAGCCACGTTACAACCCATTTATAGCCCTTTTTGTTTGTGTATTTTAATTCATTCATTTAGTGGAAGGATGTGATATATTTGCAAGCCTATGGTAAAAAATTTCAATGCATTTGACATGAGAGTTTGTTGATATATATCCTAGACACTAATGAGCGGAATGAGAGAATCTTGTAAGGAGCTGTTAAATCCCATACCTTTTAATTTCTACACTTTTTGATTGCAGTGATTGTTCATGATGTTTTTTTGTGAGATGCTCTGAAATTAAAATGTCTTTGTTGTGCCTAAAAAATAATTCAAGAAGCCCACTTGGAAGCCTATTTAGCCCAATTGATTGGTCAATGACCCAAATTAGCTGGGGAATTTTCGTGAGAAACATTCTTGTTGCATGAAAAATGTTTTGGATAAGTAGAGGAATCGGAAGGAGGACGAAAAATTGAGATAATAAGTTGATCTATTTTATGCTTCAGGACAATCATCGTTTATGTGTGGGAGATTTTGATAAGCTCGTAATAGTTAGTATTTTTATTTGCATATTTCCCATTATTCCAACCTACGATATGTCTAATTGATATATTTTTGTGTAATTTTATTGTAGGAGGAAATTTTATGGTCTTGGAGCAAATTTGAGTTAAAAAGGTGATGCTTATCACATTTGAAGTTTCCAAGATAGAGTGTTAAAAGAGAATGGCCAAACCAGAAGAGGTTCTGGAATAAGGCGTGGACACGCCTTGTGATTATGATTCAGCTGCCTAAAATTGCAAGAAGTGAAAAATCTGATTTTGTGAAGATTATGCAAGATTTGAAAGAATTAATTATGGTGTCTGATTTAGTGGAAATTCTAGGAGGGAAACTCTAGATAAGATATTATCTATTATTTTATATTTTAAGATTTAGGACACGCCTTGTGATTATGTTTCAGCTGCCTAAAATTGCAAGAAGTGAAAAATCTGATTTTGTGAAGATTGTGCAAGATTTGAAAGAATTAATTATGATGTCTGTGGAAATTATAGGAGGGAAACTCTAGATAAGATATTATCTATTATTATATATTTTAAGATTTAGGGTTAATTAAGAAATTAGTGGGCTTTTCTATTTTTTTTATTGGACCTAAAATATTTCCCTTCTTGCCTACACTATTCACGAAAAACAACAGGAGGCGGTAGCACAAGATTTTGACAATCAAGGAAGAAGAATTCCAACGCAACACCACAAGAATCCAACGTAGCTGAAGGCGGAAGACTTCCAATTTTCTCCCAACAAATAGTTTGCATTTCTTTATGTTTTCTTATTTATTTTTTATGGATATTGTATGTTAGGCTAATTTTCTTAGTCTGATTCAAGGGATAGTCTACTATTTTAATTTTATCACTACGAAGTTTTTGCACTTTAATTTATTATTCTTGTTTGTCCAAGTATTCGTTGATTTATGATTTAATTATATGAATGTTATACGTCAATTAATCTGACAATTTAATTTGATGTATGATTTTCTAATGCTAACCATGAATTCAGTGATCTGTAATTGTCATGAACGATTGGTACGTGAGTAGCAATAGGTTAGATGTGGTGTGCTATCATAACATGTGTAATCTAAATAAATCGACGGAACTAGATCTTCCGATTGTAGCTATCTCGATTGTTAGATTTTAAGATTAAATGTTTTCACGAAACTAAAATTCTATCTTTAATTAATATGGAAAGCTATCGTGCCCAGTTGATTATTGGTAAGTTTTGACTAGATGCTGGGTTTGGTCAATTAAATTAGTAGAACACAAGACTTTTAGCGGATATCCCTATTATTCTAAGGTTAATTGATTGGAATAACATTAATAAATGATTGGTTAACCGATGAACAGTGAGATAATTAAATAGTAGAATCCCCTTGAATCAGTATTTTCTCATAATAAATTCTTCACTTTATTCTCTTCGATTAATTTTCGGTTCTAGATTCAGTATTTTTCTTGCTTGGTAATTTTAGTTTTGGTTATTTTATTTAGTAATTATCAAAACAAATCTCCCCTTTTTTATTTTTATTATCAAAAAAAATAAATCTATCATTCTACACTTGTTTTTATTTAAAGGGGTAGAAATTAATTTGGTGGTCAATGACAGCACATCAAATTTTGGCTCTTGAACTAAACGTCGATTGGGTTTTTTTTCATTTCTGGAAAAGTATCGAAGAGCTTCTTTGAGGGGAAGTTGCTGGAAAGCTTCGGTCCAGCCTTCAACAAAATTGTTTTGGAAACCACATGCAGATCCTCAAGTAAGTTTGGATGTGGATGCTGGTTATAGATGAGCAACAAAACCATATTAGTGTAGGGGTCGTGGTGCGTGATTCGCAAGGAATGGTTTTAGGAGAACATGCTTGTTTAATCCGTAGTCTGGGGTTGAGAAAAGGTGCGGAATTGGCTGCTATTAGGGTGGGTATGGATTTTGTTTATCTCTTCGGATTACAAATGTTTGCATATTTTCAGCTTCACTAGCGACGGTTGAAGCAGTAACCAATAATGTAGTGGATCTTGTGTAAGAAATTATGTCACATATAAGAATGAAAATTCAAAAGGAAAGTTAAAAACTTTGTGTCAACAATGGCGACGGCTATCGCACACATTTTTTGACAAATTTTGCATACGCACTCTCAACTTTAGAAAAATTGAGATGCGTAAACAATTTTTCTTTTGAATCTCGTGCTCCTGCATTAACTCATTGATGGTATGAGACGCCTATATATACAAGCGTTTGAGGTCCCTAAACATACAATCTCATACAGAATAAATACACAATTTATAGAGAGATTGGAGTGTTTAGAAGGCTTCAATCGGAGGAAAATCAGAATGCTTAAAGATGATCCAATGGCCGGAGGTAATGCTCGATTTAGCTTCCGCATATTTGTTTACCATTTTTGTATACGTGCAGAAACATGATTTTGAGAAAAGATTCTAACATTTAGTATCAGAGCCATGATACCTTTGCCTTGAAAATATTGTTTTCATTTTCTGAAAATTGGATATCGGGAAGGTTTTGCGTAAAAAACTTGAAGTTGAAAATCAGATAAAATGATATTAAGAAACTTATCTGATAATTTTGTTCTCAGTTGCGCCTTGAAGTCTTGAAGATGATAATATTCAGTTTTCTGATTTTCCAAAACCATTAAGAAAGTTTCTGAAATTTTTAACGAAAGGTTGAAGACAAAGTTGATATAAAGGAATAGATATCACCCGCATTCACATGTTGAAGCATTTAATATGGTATAAACATATCACGTGAATCTTATTAAAGTCTCTGCAATATTTTTATTACTATAATATTTTTTATTATTTTTTTAAAAAATAATAATAATTAATGCGGGACACAATTAATTTAACGCGGGACCCAAAATTTGACAATTGAATCAATTGTCTGTAAGGAATTTATTTATTATTTAAATAAAAATAATAATTAATAAATAAATAATAGTTAATGTGTTATTAAATTATATGTATAATTCGGTATACATATAGCATTTGGTCAAATAATTTGTACACATTAAAATAATTTCAAGTTCGACGAAATTTCTAATACATGTTTAGAAATTATTTTTGCATGTTATATATAATGTCAAATATATTATGGATAAGTGTTTGATGTATACATGCAAATTTAATATTATGTTTGAATTTATTCTTGAAATTTAAAATGCAAATAATATTGAAAATAATTGGTACATAAATATTCACATTATTGTCATATTAAATTATATTAAGTTGATTATAATTTGAAATGAGCATATTAAGTAAGATGTGAATATAATATAATAAAATAAAATATTTCAGATGTTCACAAATGAACAAATGATCCTCACTTTATCACTACTCTGATAAAAGAGAAAAACTGATGAGGAGCATACATTTTCATGTAAATGTGATCCTCACTTTATCACTACTCTGATTGAAGAGAAAAACTGATTTGGAACGTATTTGTTCATATTAAGTAAAAATATTAATATAAAGTTATTTAATGAAAAATTTGGCTTATTAAGATTCACATTAATTAAATGTGGATAATTAAGTTGAATAATAATTATAAGGTGACGTAAGAAAACATAATCTGAGGGAGTTCTTCATAGATCGGTTTAAACTGCCTTGACTTGTCACTGGTCTCTCTGAGGAATGTTTCTCTGACTAGGAATTAAGTATTTAAAGGGCCTTAGCACTATCTATCTTTCCTGGGAGCACTCTTGGAAAATGTTGATTGTATTACTAAATATTATTATATAAAGATTTAAGTAAAGCCAAAATTTTTGTCTAGTGATCCGTATAATTTTAAATAATTAAGGTTTAGCCACAACGCTCTTAATTATGAGAATTTATACATTAAGTCAGATATGGATCACATTAAGGGCATTTATTAAATATAAAAATAAATTAATTTGTCCAGTGGTCCATATAATTTAAATATTTAAGGTTTAGTCACATCACCCTTAATTATGAAAAATTATACATTAAGTCGGTTAAAGATTTCATGAAAGACATTTATAAAATCAAAATTTATGTCTAGTGAACCGTCTAATTTTAAATAATTAAGGTTTGACCACAACACCCATAATTATGCAAAACTATACATTAAGTGGGCTTAGGATCACATGAAAAACATTTATTAAGAGCATAAATATTTAAAAATTTGTGATTTAATGTCTTAGTGATTCGTATAATTTTAATTTATTAAATAATATCTATAGCATCTTTAATTAAATTAAAATTAATAATTAATTTTTTAATCACATTTAGTTATAACAGACATAAATTATATAAAATTATTCATCATTTCGATAATAATTTGAGATGAATAATTATGAAGAATAAATATTTTATGTATAAAGAATTTAATATCCTAGTGATTCATATGATTTTAATTAATTGAAGAGTAGCCACAACATCTTTCATTGAATTAAAATTATACATAAATTATGAGGATCACATTTGGTTATAAAGGATATAAATTGTAATTAATTATATTTGACCATTGAAATTTATTTCACGAGAAATTTCGTTATGTTAAATATAATTAATTATGATACAATATTGAATTATTTTCTTAATTTGTCCACATAGACGAAGAATTGAATATAATACTTCAGTAGTTATTAATTTTATGAATCTAATTGAATTAAAAATTCAGTCCACAGACAATTTTATGTCAGTAATTCATATGTAGATCATGATTTACATGGATAAAACATGACATATGGTTTATTGCTTCATTTAATAACATTAGCATGTATTGATTAATTTTGCAGCATATTGCTATTACTATGATATTAATTTCTAAAATTCAAGTTTATAATTTTAAGGTGTGAAATTGAAGATTATTCTTCATACAAGCTTAATGAGCACTATTAATATGAGATGATATAGGGTACAAGGTACTATGACAGATACTTCTTCATCACAAATCATGAGGTTGTGGAATCAAGAGATTCAAAATTTCTTGAGAATGACTTGATTAGTGGGAGCGATCAAATTCAGATTATTGATCATTATGATGCTTATTCATCCACACAAGTTATATGTATTGATTGTTATTCACACAACATCCTTCAATTAAAAAAGTGTGCTATGAAACCAATCATATAAATTCCACAAATTGTTGGTCATGATCTTGTTGTTCTTAATGCTCATAAAGATATTGAATGATAAAAGAATTCAATAGCATGTAATGAAGTCTGAAAGTTGGCCCAATTGCCATTCATTTTTATGATGAGTCTTGAAAACAAATATAGTCTCATTAGGCAACATCGAACAACATAAATAATTCTTCTCTAGTGATGATGAATGTTTAATATTTCAAGATCAAGAAAACGATATGGATTGAAACATGTCTCACATTAGTGGTATTTCAGGTTTTACAATGTTATCTCTTCACTAAGTTTTGTTGAGAATATTGTGGACTATTATGAATACCAGAAGGTTAGTGGAAGCTTAATTATTATCAGAATAATAAAAGTATTTGACCACTAAAAAGGCTGCAAAATGGTTTGGGATACCTTTATGGTATTAAAATTTTACATGCTTATGTGAGACGAATTGACAATTTGGAAAGTGATTTGCTACTTCCACTATTGAGTCAAAATTCGTCATTGAAGCAATATTGTGTGGTGTATTTTAAGGAGTTTCATTATGGGCTTAGAATTATGGATTCTATGTCTGAGTCATTAAGATTATATTACTACAATTCAGTTATGGCCTTTGTGACTAAAGCGATTGTCGAATTAAGTATATCGACATAATGTATTTTAAACCGTTGGAGAACGTGTTAATAAAGTGGACATTGAACACGTTAGCACTGAATTGATGATCTTTTAACCTAAAGGCATGCAAATTTCAGATGTTAAATTAGGATCATATGGTAATACTGATGGATTTGATTCCATAATAAATTTATGTTATATACATTTGGTTTGATAATGAAACACATTCAGTTATGTACATATTCAGTTATCTTGAGAAAAATATCAATAAAGTTGGAACTCGAATAAACATTGGGTTTATTCATTAAGTTATACAAATTTGAGACACATAATGCATTGTGATACATGGAAGATCATACTCGCTTTTAGAGAACCGGTCGCCATGATTTATGTATTTTGTTTTCTCCTATGGTGAATTAGATGTATATGTGTCAAGTGGGAGAATGTAAGAAATTATGGCACATATAAGAATGAAAATTCAAAAGAAAAATTAAAAACATGTGTCAACAATGGCGACGGCTATCGCACACATTTTGACAAATTTTGCGTACGCACTTTCAACTTTAGAAAAATTGAGATGCGTAAACAATTTTTCTTTTGAATCTCGTGCTCCCGCATTAACTCATTGATAGTATGATATGCTTATATATACAAGCGTTTGAGGTCCCTAAACATACAATCTCATACAGAATAATACATAATCTATAGAGAGATTGGAGTGTTTAGAAGGCTTCAATCAAATGAAAATCAGAATGCTTAAAGATGATTCAATGGCGGAAAGTAACGCTCGATTTAGCTTCCGTATATTTGTTTATCATGTTTATATACGTGCAGAAACATGATTTTGAGAAAAGATTCTAATATCTTGGTCCGGTTGGAGCTTTAATTAATTAACGATGTTCGAGCTTTATTGGATAATCTCAGTTTCATTTCATTAAATCATATGCGGTGTATGGCCAATGTGATAGCACATAGATTGGCTCTGTGTAGCTGTCTACTTTGTGTAGTTTTGTTTGGATGGAAGGTATTTTTCCTCAATGGTTTTCTCTACGTGTTGCTAAAGATTTGAGGAATTAGTTTATGAATGGTATTTCAAAAATAAAAAACTTTTAAAAAATAAATATAAAGGGTTAGGTCCAATATCATATAAAGATATACACACTGTCACCAAAACAAAAGACGTCGCAAGATTCCATTGTTAATGAAGTATTTTAAAAAAAAATGTATGTTTTCTTAAAAAAAAAAAAAAAAAAAAAATAATAATAATAATAATAATAATAATAATAATAATAATAATAATAATAATAAAAATAATTAAAAAAATTGTGGTCTCTCTCATTTTCTACGCCAATATGGGAAATTTGGGGAATAACATTAGTCAAATTTTAATTTTGAAAAAAACCAGTATTTTGAATGTATTCAAATACACTTGAATCTATTTTTGCGCAGTATCCAACTCAGTTTACTAAAGGTCAACCAACAAGAATTACAATTCAGTGTCGCTTACCCAACCAAAATAATATGAGAATTTTGTGAGATTATTAATTCAACCCCCTTCTAATCAATTATCCCGATCATAACAACTAGTGATTGCAAACGCTTAATGAAAAGAGGAACATTGCACCTTTCACCTAGATGGGAGAGGTCATATAATCAAGTCAATGGACTTTTGGCTGAGAAGTTTATATGCTATAAAATATCACTTTCAAGATAACTATTATTAGTCAAAAGATGAACTTATCATTTGGCCTAAGTCAATTTCTCCCTCCATCCTATTTTCTTAATCTCTTGAAATTTTATGTGTTTTAGTTATTCACAGGAGAGATTTCCAATTTAGTTATCTTATTCCTTCCCTGTTTCCATAATCACATATATTCTACATTTACCTTGAACTCTCAAATTTGAAAAGGGAAGATAAAATACTAAATTTTCTGTTACTTCTTTTAAAATTAGCAAAAACTTGTGTGTGTGTGAGACGGTCTTATTGTTCGTATTTTGTGAAACGGATATCAGCTTATTTTGGTCATCAATGAAAAAATGTTATTTTTAATGCTAAGAGTATTATTTTTTATTGTGAATATCGGTAGGGTTGATCCGTCTCATAGATAAAAATTCGTTAGACCGTCTCACAAGAGACCTACTCTTTAAAATAAGACTACGAACATTGAAGATATATTACAGATCGGTAATATTTAAGTTCTATTTCTCGTTAAATACATTTTACTTCACCTTTTTAATGTAACTAGGTAAAGACACGTGCGACGCACGTGAAAATACATTTCTATTATCAATAATTGTTGTTAAAGAAGTGAGATAAGAAAATATTAATTTACAAAAAATTATATATTAATGATTTTCATGCTATTTTAGTCAATAGAAAATGAGTAATGCTACATGTACAACCAAATTTGTACAATAATTCTTACAATACAAAAAAATCAATACAGAAATTTCATTTATCAAAATCTCGTGATAAATTAAATATAAAATATCATTAGATAATAACAAAATCTCACGATATAATTGTCGTAAATATCGCAGTACGATATTTTGGTTATACCTTTAGCATTATCCGTAGGAAATTCAATGTAATATAATTTGTACTACATGTATTATAAAATGAGTGCAAAAGATATTTGTTTAAAAATTTTATGTGTTATAAATCTAAGGTTATTCTTGAATGGAAGGATTTCAAATCCATGAATTTCAATACATTCAAATGTATTCTTGTTATTTAGAGAATTAACATCGTAAACTTCAAATCCACTCATTTCATGTTTATATAGTAGGATTTCATGTTAATTATGATATATTTCAAGTCCACCCAATAATGATGTCATTTGAAATTCATTCTACTTTATATAAATAATAATATGTAAATAAGTCATATGTAGATTCAAGATTTGACATATTGTTTCATTGTTAACAATAAAATTATAAATCTAATCCATGAATTTGAAATCAATTTATCTAAGCGCAATCTAAATAAATTAATAATTTTTGAAAAACATATTAGTAATAATTATTATAATTTTGTATAAATTAGACATTGGAGAAAGTATAATATAAAATTGATATCACAATAGTTATTAAAACTAAATTTGAGATAAGAAAAAAGTATAATACGTAACGTTGAGCACTTATTTTACCAGGTGTTACTGATTTATGAAAAATAAAAATATAATATAGATAATATATTCTAAACCTTAAATTAAATTATTGCGTCAAATGTTTTCTTCTTTTATATTTTCAATTTATATTGTTTTCACGATTTTTTTTGTCATCAGTTTTTTCTTCTCGGTGAAAAAACAATATTCTCGTCATCTTCATTAGAAAATCTTATGGTGTTGTCGACATCGATCATTTGCATTTTCATATTTGTATTTTTTGATTATTTTGTTGGACGCCTTTTTTTTATAATAATTTTGATGCTGAAAATCTTTCCCAGCAATACTTTTATTATCCTCAATATTAATTCTTGTGTTGTTATCGTCTTCTATCAGTTATATTTCAATATCGTTACAATATTTGAGACAATTGATGATCACCTTTTTTTCTTTTTAATTTCTTGTTGTTTGGATTCTACTGATATCTTTTTGCATTCAATGTTTTCTTTGTTGAAATTTTTTCTTATATTTTGAATTTCTTCAATTATAAATTATTTAAATCGTTTTTTCTTTTATGAGAAAAAATGTATATTCTTCTCTATTTGATGCCTCTACAAATCTCCACACAAATTAAGTATTTTGTAGAAAAATAATTTTGTTTCATCTACAAGCAATAAAACCAAAGAATTTTGTTATTTCAGTCTTCCACAAATTATGTTTCTTTTTGTAAAAAATATTTTAACTTAATCTACAAGCAAATAAAACCAATGAATTTTAGTTATTCTATCTTCTAGACAACTGACAAAATATGATTTAATTAATATTATATTATATTTATCAAAAAGTGTTCAACTCTTAATGATATAACATATTTATGCAATATGTTATTTAAATACAAAAATTCAAAATTAAGATAACATAAATTTTTATATTTATACTATATTATTGGAAGTATTAAATTTGTATATTAATTTTTTTTCTTGAGAAACTTCTTGCATATATAAACTCATTCAAAAGATTATAGATTTACAAAATAAAACAAATCATATTCAATTTAATATTTTTTGAAAAATATATGTTTACTTCATCTACAAACAAATAAAAACAAATAATTTTGACTTTTATTATTATCAATCATAAGGAGAAATATTGAGCAATAATGAATAATTTTTGTAAAGATTTATTCATAATAATTTTAAAAATTTACATTCAAAGATATGTAATTTCAGATTACATAAAACTATAATTGATTTACTTATATCCATCTTTTATAAAAGAGTGGGTCTCATGTGAGACCGTCTCACGGATCTTAATCTGTGAGACGGGTCAACTCTAACCATATTTGTCACACCCCGAGACCGGGGTTAGTTGACACCGGCGTTGTTTGACAATCACACAATCGAAACAACAAGCCTTTCGTAGCACAGTATAAACCGAAAACCAGTTTATAAATCATAATCTCAGATAAAATAACGATTGTCTTTACAATATCGAAATCCAACGAAATAGTAAATAATGCGGAAGCGTCTTACAATTCTTAAATCATAAATTCGAAATAAAGCCTAATACTAATTTGGCAGATCACCAACCCCAAAATTGCTCGGACTCTTCATCCTCAACCTGTTCTTCGTTTTTATCTGGAGAGGGTCGTAAGGGGGGTGAGTATTTTGGGAATACTCAGTAAATGGGGGACTTTGAACACAACATAAGCAATTTAATAACATTTTCGAAACATATCATAAACGTACAGCATGCTTTTCATAATCGTAACGTAAATTCCATAACATAATAACACTGCGATTTTTCACCTTTAACGGTTTACTGACGTCAGTCCCTAAGTTTTGATCCTCTAAGGGGGCGAGGCCATAAAACAGTTCTATCCCACTGTTAAGGGCCATATGTTGGAATTCCACCCATTTTCAGGGAATTCTCACAGTGTCAAACATAAACGTAATAACTTTCGTAAAAAAACGTATAGACAAAACGACGGTACTCGACCGTATTTTTAAACCACAAAACCGATATTTTCATGTGCATAAAACAAAATTCAAAACAGCCCACTTACAGTAGCTATTGATGCTAAAAAACGTAGGTGCTCGGCTTCGGGAAGTGGATCGTTCCTTGTTCTTCACTCAGCGGTACTACGGCTCGATTTTTTTCCTTGGAAGATTTTCGGCAGAGTTTCGGCTAGGACAAGTTGCTGAATTTTTCGAGAATATGCAGCTCTGAATTTTTCGAGATTTAGGTGTGAGGAATGGCTAGGCATAGTGTGGTATTTATAGGTGAGGGAGATGGATCTAAATTTGGTACAAGAATCCTACCAAAATCATGAAATATCTCACAATCTTGACTCCAATATCCTTGCAACTTTCGAAAATCATGTTGCTTAATTTATGAGATTATCTTTCAATTTCAAGGGATTTTAAATCCTTGCTTTCCACCTCAATATTCTCGAAAATATTGTGGCTAGTTGGAGGGATTTGCTTTCAATTATTTCCCAATAATTATTCCCCAAGGTACACAATTTATTAGTATACACCAAAATCAAATCTTAAAATTTCCTTACACATATTTGATTATATGGTTTAAAGAAAATCTCGGTTCTCACATCCCTCCCTCCTTATGAGAAGTTTCGTCCTCGAAACTTGAGTTGGCTTGGTCTCCAAATAGGTAGGGATAATCCTTTTGCATTTTCTCTTTCATTTCCCAAGTCGCTTCTCTCTCAGTATGGTTAGACCACTGCACTTTGACATAGGGGATGACGTGTCGTCCGAGGACTTGATCCTTGGTATCCACGATCCTAATGGAGACTTCTTCGTATTTCAGTCCTTCTCCCAAGTTACTTTCGATCATGAGTGGTTCTGGGAAAATGTTCAGCCCTGACCTTCAATTGGTAGTAGTCTTTTCTCAGGCCGAGTTTGGAGAAGTTGTAACTTCTTTAAGTTGATCGAAAAGATCGTCTATCATTGGAAGAAGATATTTATTCTCGATTGTGATCTTATTGAGTTCTCTATAATCTATACCCAATCTCATACTTATATCTTCCTTATTCACAATTAGTACTGGAGTTCCTTATGGAGACGTACTCGGTTGAAATTGTTTCTTGTCTAGCAATTTTTTTTTTGAGTTGTTCTTTTGGCTCTTGGAGTTCAGTTGGCATCATTCGGTATGGTGCTATTGAAATCGGTGCAACGCTAAGAATCACATAGATTTGAACTCATCCTCGTGGTCTGAGAATATCCTGAGAATTCTTCCAGAACAACATTCTGGAATTCTCGCATCATTAGGGTATCTTCAACTTGAGCTCAATTTCTTTCTTCACTTCGTTCACCATTGCTAGGTAAACTTCTTTGCCTGATTTAATGGCTTTCCAAGTCTGAAAAGCAGAAAGAATGTATTTCTGTCTCTTGGCCTTGCCATGATACCTTATTTCTTCTTGGTTCACGGTTTGGATTTTGAAATTCTTACTCCGGCAATCTGCTATTGCACTGCTCTTAGATAACTAATCCATCCATATGATGACGTCGAAATCTTATCAAAGTGATTTAAATCAATTCGGCACTGAATATATACGAATAGATGATGATTCCATTCTATCTTGAAATTATCACGATTACTATCTCAAAACTAAAAACCTATATAAAATCTTAGAACTTAACTCAATATCAATCTATACTCTATTGATTTAAATCCCAAAAATTATAACTCGATCGTCATAAAATAAAATCTTATTCAACCTCGAACAAATGAAATAGATCCTCAATTAATTCTTTTGTTAACTCTTACTTGCACTAAACCTTATTTTCCTCGAGACCATTAGCTTAGAGAGCTCTAACACAAACTATTTCTACTGAATGTCATTCTCCTTTAATTATTCTTAGTACCGTAACTAAATTCAAAGCTTATTACGTTGTATCTTCCTCAATATTCAGCAATAATCTCATAACTTATTTTATTCATATAAGATCGGAATCTACTAGTTATCCCAAAATAATATAAATTACTTAAATCTTAAGATATTATTTCCAACTTCATTTTAGACAAGATAATCCAAAATCATGCATATTTAAAGTTAACGCTTAGCATTCTTAAGAACCCAAATTAATGTTTACACATTTAACTATTACCCAAAATCAACTTCCATATTGGAATATCCAAAACTTATTATAACTCTTACCTCAGATTTTCACATACTAGTTTTTTTTTTTTCCTTCCCATAAATAATTTATTGTCCAAAATCAATTATTTCACCTTACGTCAGAAACTTAAATCAACTTATCTCAGATAAGTACAATCCCAACAATATAGGTCAATACTAATTGTTTCCTTAATAAAATTACATAAAAATCCGAAAAGCACTACGAGAAACGCGTTGAACGATATTTTTCGAGATATTTTCCAAAAATAGAAAATCTAGGGATAAACATATGGATTGAAAGATTACGTCGAGAGGGTTCCAGAACAGTTGACAGAACCGAATTCGGAGTTTCCTACGAAAAAATCGAAGGACACATGCTGACGGGTTGACTCGTTGACTCGGCCGAGTTGACTCGCCGGGTTGACTCGCCGGAGTATGGTCGGAGTAAAGGAGTGTGTCGGCGAAGGGGTCAGAATCGCGGAACCGGTGGTGGCACGGCCAGAATCGGTCGGAAAGCTACTTAATTTGGCCGGAACTCGCGAGAAATCGGTTGACTCACTCGAATTTGGGCGTTTCCGATTGGTTGATCCAAATTCAATATTGATTATTGGGAAAGGTTACCCATGACTAGTATAATGTTTGGGTAAAATTAATTTTAAAAATCGGAGTAGGATTGGTAGGGTAATTGGACAAAAACATTTTCGGCGTTTAGGGTTCATACGCCCAAGTCTTAGATCTGAAATTGCGGCTTCACACGAACACGAAATCTTAAATTGGTTGAGGGCTTATGTTCTTTTTGTCGAGACGATTCTAGCACAGGTCACCGATCAAAAAAACACTACCGGACGCGGCCGGAATCGGCGGAAGAGATCGGCGAGGAGCTAAGGCGCTGTTTGTCCGGAAAATTTTCCAATTTTATTTTTTTTTTTCGAAATTCGATATTTTTTTTTTTTTTGAAACTCGATTCTTCCCACTCGGATTATGAACCTGGCGGCTCTGATACCACTTAAATGTCACACCCCGAGACCGGGGTTAGTTGACATCGGCGTTGTTTGACAATCACACAATCGAAACAACAAGCCTTTCGTAGCACAGTATAAACCCAAAACCAGTTTATAAATCATAATCTCAGATAAAATAACGATTGTCTTTACAATATCGAAATCCAACGAAATAGTAAATAATGCGGAAGCGTCTTACAATTCTTAAATCATAAATTCGAAATAAAGCCTACTACTAATTTGGCAGATCACCAACCCCAAAATTGCTCGGACTCTTCATCCTCAACCTGTTCTTCGTTTTTATCTGGAGAGGGTCGTAAGGGGGGTGAGTATTTTGGGAATACTCAGTAAATGGGGGACTTTGAACACAACATAAGCAATTTAATAACATTTTCGAAACATATCATAAACGTACAACATGCTTTTCATAATCGTAACGTAAATTCCATAACATAATAACACTGCGATTTTTCACTTTTAACGGTTTACTGACGTCAGTCCCTAAGTTTTGATCCTCTAAGGGGGCGAGGCCATAAAACAGTTCTATCCCACTGTTAAGGGCCATATGTTGGAATTCCACCCATTTTCAGGGAATTCTCACAGTGTCAAACATAAACGTAATAACTTTCGTAAAAAAACGTATAGACAAAACGACGGTACTCGACCGTATTTTTAAACCACAAAACCGATATTTTCATGTGCATAAAACAAAATTTAAAACAGCCCACTTACAGTAGCTATTGATGCTAAAAAACGTAGGTGCTCGGCTTCGGGAAGTGGATCGTTCCTTGTTCTTCACTCAGCGGTACTACGGCTCGATTTTTTTCCTTGGAATATTTTCGGCAGAGTTTCGGCTAGGACAAGTTGCTGAATTTTTCGAGAATATGCAGCTCTGAATTTTTCGAGATTTAGGTGTGAGGAATGGCTAGGCATAGTGTGGTATTTATAGGTGAGGGAGATGGATCTAAATTTGGTACAAGAATCCTACCAAAATCATGAAATATCTCACAATCTTGACTCCAATATCCTTGCAACTTTCGAAAATCATGTTGCTTAATTTATGAGATTATCTTTCAATTTCAAGGGATTTTAAATCCTTGCTTTCCACCTCAATATTCTCGAAAATATTGTGGCTAGTTGGAGGGATTTGCTTTCAATTATTTCCCAATAATTATTCCCCAAGGTACACAATTTATTAGTATACACCAAAATCAAATCTTAAAATTTCCTTACACATATTTGATTATATGGTTTAAAGAAAATCTCGGTTCTCACAATATTCACAATAAAAAATAATACTCTTAGCATAAAAAGTAATACTTTTTCATAGATGACCCAAATAAAGATCCGTCTCACAAAATAAAATCAGTGAGACCGTCTCACACAAGTTTTTGCCTTTATAGAAATACATAGTCGTCAATTGCAAAATCATCAAATAAGTAATTGTTATAGTTTCTGATCTTTACAAAGACGAAAAATAGTTAAAATTAGTAAAACCATGTATTCAATCATATATTGTTAAATTTTAATAATAAACTAAGGCTTTGAAAAATATTAGTTGGATTTTTTTTATAAAGAAATATAGATAGAATAAATACTCACGAAATATTTATAAGGTCATCTTTCTTCTATATCCAATAATGCTTCGTATCATTTTTGTAAAATGTAAATAACTGTCGAACCTTATTCATAACACCAACCCACATGATTTAATTATTTGGCTTCATTATTTTAATTTGTCGTTTTTAATTAATTATTCTCAATTAATGCAAAATAAAGGATATTTAATATCATGTCCTTACAAATATTATGTTTTTTTTGTGGAAAAAATTCACTATATTTACAACCAAATAAAACAAAAGAATTTTGGTATTTCAATTTTGTACAAAATAATTTTTTTGGGAAAAATTATTTTCACTTCATCTATAAACAAATAAAACCCATGAATTTTTGTATTTCAATATTCTCAAATTAATATTTTGCGGAAAAAAATATGTTCAATTCATCTACAAGAAAATAAAAACCAAATAATTTTGGAGTTTCAATCTTCTGGGCAACTTGATCCTTGCCTAGCGTACGTAGATTGATAATCTTGACATCATCATAATAATTGATTTTACAAAAAATTCCTCACCAAATTAAAGATAAACTTCTTGCATATATAAATCATTCAAAAGATTATAAATCTACAAAATAAAATAAATCACATTCAAACAAATATTTTTGTGAAAAACATATGTTCACTTCATCTACAAGTAAATAATAACCAAATAATTTTGACATTGCCTATGGAGAAGTAGTGAGTATTGCTAATGAATAATTTTTATAAAAATTTATTTATCATAATTTTAAAAATTTACATTCAAAGATATATCTTTTAATGTTACAAAAACTATAACTGATTTGTCAATATATATCTCTTATAAAAATAATAATTCGTTAATTGCAAGTATCTCTCATAAAATAATTGTTATAGTTTCTAGCCTTTAAAAAGAGGAAAAAATAGTTAAAATTAATACAAATATATTATTCAATCTTATATCGTTAAATTTTCATAATAAACCAAGGCTTTGCACAATATTAGTTGACTTTCTTTTGATAAAGAAATCTAGATAAAATAAATATCAATGAAATATTTATTAGGATGATCTATATTTATATCTGATAATTCTTGTATCATTTTGTAAATGTAATTAAATATCGAACCTTCTTCATGACACAAACCTTGGTGAAACAAAAAGAAAATTAGTTTAATTATTTGGCTTCATTAGTTTAATTCTTCATTTTAAAATAATTAATCGTAATGAACCTAAAATAAAAGATATTTAACATCATATCGTTATATAAATTAAGTTTTTGTGGAAAAAATATTTTCACTTTGTTTACAAACAAATAAATCATAAGAATTTTGTTATTTTAATCTTCTACAAATAAACTTTTTTGTGAAAAAATCTACAAATTAAGTTTTTTGTGAAAAAATTCTTTTTCACTTCATCTATAAGCAAATAAAACCAATATATTTTGGTATTTCAATCTTTTCAAATTAATATTTTTTGTAAAAAAAGTTTGTTCAATTAATCTACAAGAAAATAAAAATCAAAGAATTTTAAAGTTTCAGCTTTTTTGGCAACTTGATCATTATCTAACATAAATGTAGTTTGACAATTTTGTCCTTATCATAATAACTGATTTGACAAAAACATCCTCACTAAATTTCTCCTGTATATACAAACTAAGGCCAATGTTGACAATACACAATAGAAAAACTTTGACCTTGATTCACGTACACTTTTATAATATGTATAGATATTTGACAAGAATCCTTACTCATTACTTCCTTATTATATAATCTTGTTTCAATTCCAAAAAATTCTATGTAATATTTTTGTATGTTAATAAAAAAAAATTCATCTTTAAATACTCATAAGTTTTTATTATATATAATTATAATATAAAATAACTAAATTACATCTAAAAATGTCAAAATACTTAGAATTTTTTAAGTGTCAAAATCTTATCTTAATTAAAGAGATAAGGAGAATATGTGAAATAAATTAAAGTTTGAGTTTAAAATAATGGTTTTTTTATTTTATATTTTTTTAAAAAATATATATAATATACCATCTACTGAATAAATTCATGTATTGTACAGTTTTAATTTTTATTTGATTAAAAAATTTCAGTAATTATATAGTTAACTTTATCAATTTAGGAATTCAAAACTATTCACAAACTTACCAAATAATCAACAAATATTATTATTGTCAAATTATATATATATAAAAAAGATTGTATTTATAATGAAATGGAAGGTACATAACATTCTCTAGATTAAAACCGTAAAACGAACCGTAATTATGTAAAACTTACACGGCACCAAACCTGATGTTGTCCAACTTGTTCAGTTGAAACATTAGGTGATTCTAATTACATAATCAGCAATTTTTACACGAAAATGTTTCTCACGTGCAATACATGTCTTTTTTTCTAGCTAAAAAAAAGAAAAAGGAAGGAAATTTCGATGTTTTATCCAATTAAAATAGATAGTACTAACCAACAAGCTCTCATCTCACGAAGAAAAAAAAGAGAGAAAATTTTCAGCTAGAAAAGATAAACAAAGTTAATTTAAATGGTTGTCTATTTACGGTGTTCAAGGCTGCCAAATTCCCCACAAAAAAAACTTTTGACATCTGCCTAATTATATATCAAATTGGACAAGATATATAATAAAGAAATATAGTCTTTTTAACATATTTAGTTGGGTAAACAAACATAAATAACACTTACGTACTAAGAAAAACATAAATTAAATGTGTAGTAAATTAAACTTAAAATTTCTCCGAAACGAAAGACAAAATTTTTACGAGAGCTCTAAAAAATGGATAAATAAATCGTCATGAAAATAACATATACATGTTATACATTTTCTATCAAAATTGAAATGTCCTAATTAGTGATTGAGTGGCTCATTAGTTGGCTTCCAATTGATATTTTAGTTAATATAATGCTGTAATAAATCATGTTTACATCGCACTACTGAAAACATTTAGGAAAGGAGAGTGATCATTTCCTAAAAGAGAAAAATATTATACAATTGGGTGTACGGATTAAAGTACTAAGATTGGCAACAAATTTAAGTAAATTTGTTGGGTGGTCAACTTGACCAAGTTGTTAACCTTCTTTTCTTTATTAGACTAAAACGAATATATAAATTACTTAGGCACTAACCCTTTTATTTCTACTAATAATATCATGTAAAAGAAAATAGGTGTTCTATTCAATAAGTTCCTCTAAATTGTCAAAGTTGGATATTAGTCACGTATCTTCTTTTTTTGTTGGTCTTTCCTACTACGTCTCATGGTTGACATGCAGCCGGACATGTCAGCAATTTTCCGGTATCATATCAATATTTTTCGGTGTCATGTCAATATTTCAATGAAAAAGAACTAATTAAATATGTACCGACAAAAAACAATGTTACTGGACTAAAACCAACTTTGACAAGCTAAGGAAGAAAATAAAAAATACAAAAACTTACATGACTAATTCAGCAATTTTTCTTATTATGTTACGTCCCATCATTTTAAAATTTTCTCTTATATCTCGAAATTTGAGTCTATATGTTATCAAATAAAATCTCATGTGTATATCAATTAGTAGATAACTAAAATATCTTGTCAAAGTTTGGTTTTCATACATTAATTTAGATTAGTTTGTCCTTTTTTTGCCAAAAACCACTAAATCCATTGAATATGGTTTATTTGGAATTGATTCTTGTATACGTTGCATATGTGGGGAGAATAAAACACATATTACTCAAATTAAAATTCATCTTATCAAAAAAGAGGGAAAATAAAGCAATATACTACAAAATGAAAGGAAAAAAAAATTGTCATTTTCCTTTATTTTTATTTATGCATATTTTAATGTATGTATTATAAGTTTATTCTTGTCACATTAGCCACGTAAAAGAGTATTGATATCAAATAAACAATGTTTATGAATTTAGTGGTGTGGGGACCCGGACGCTAATCATAGTCATAATCGTCATTGGGACTAATTAATCAATTAAAAAGCAGGGTCTAAATTTTTTTTAAAAAAAATTGCGGAACGTAGTGACAACAATCTAATATACAACTCAGTATATATAATAAAGTACAAGTCCTGTACCGTCTACATTCAGTACAAACTAAGGTTCAACAACTACTACCAAGTGTTCAAACCCTATATACAATCCAAGTCCGGAGCCTCCACTCTAATCACGATCTCTCCTCATCTCCTGGACCCTGAACCTGTCCCACCTGTTGTCAAGTACACATACAAACAAGACAACAGCCGGATAACTCCGGTGAGAATAAATCCCAGTATAAATCAACGAACATGCAATCATATAATCAATATAAAGCATGAACATATGACAGTAATACAAATCAAAATCAGAAATGTAAACAATATCAATCTGTCGACAATGCTCGTGACTCCACGATTCAGACTAGACTCAATCCTAGCCTAGGGATCCCGGTGTCCAGATGTGGCATTCCTATATCGACAAACAGTAATAGAAAAGACTCCAGTTCTATCCACGTCGATATAACCAAACATCCAGTGTCCAGACGCATCCGTCATAGACTATGGTCTATCGCCATATCTTGTGACATCGTGCAATGTACCTGTGGTTACCTGCCACTATCAGGTACTTCTGTCACAAGATTACTCGTCTAATGCATGCTCCTATGACTCCATAGAACAAGCATTTAAATCAAATCATTAAATACAATGATAAACAAATAATAAGTATGTGATTTAGGGAAACTCAAGTACATCCTACTTGAGTCGATGTCCCAATACACATTGACTTATACCTTTCGTTGCAGTTTCGGTCTGGAATCCAAACTCTGTCAATCCCTCAATCTGACAATGGCAATACCAATAATCTCATATCAATATACCTTACAAATCAATAACAATCTGATCAATCTGGATTTAATTCAAATCATCGGCATAACGGTATCATTTCAATATCCCCGTCAATACCACATCACCAGATAACAGTTACAATCCATAACCCATATTCAATACAATCCGTAATTCTACCGTAATTCAAATCAATCCGGTATAACTCAATATATTCTAAAAATTCATAACAATTCCATAATCAGTCCATTTCTTAATCTGACTTCGATTCTATGATGTCTAACATGTCAAGAACATCATATATGAATTCCATTCAATTCTGACAAAATCATAATTTCAATACATGTCAAAACGTAGTAAAACTTACGTCCAGTTGTAGCCTACGTTGATAAGAACTCGGTACTGAAATCGGATTTAAAATCAGACGGACGGATTGATCGTAAAAGGCGTAAGGATTTTTCAGAGGAATTCTCGAGCTTCTTTTCCTTTTCTACTGAAGGAAACGAGTGTATATATGTATATATATATATATATATATCAAGTTGGTTGGTTAAAGAAACGCGTCATTTTTTCACCTTGCATGACTCGCGCTCGGGCGGTGATAAATTACCGCTCGAGCGCGGCTCCCTCTGCCCAAGCACTTGGCTTGTCACGCACTGGCGCTCGGGCGGTTAAAAACTACCGCCCGGGCGCCACACCTTCTGCCCGAGACATTTTCCTATGGAGCATTGGCGCTCGGGCGGTCATAATCTACCGCTCGGGCGCCACTACTTCTGTCCAAAACTTACACCAGTTATATGAACTCTTATTTCGTGTCCCGATTAATCCTTTCATAATCATATCAAATTATATTTCAATAATTACCGATTATTAGGATTAAATTTCCGGGCATTACAAGTGGTTTCGAGCAAAATGACCAAAACCAAATAAAAAATTCAAGTTATTGGATGACAACCAAATTTTTAATAAGTTACATGACTAAACACAAAATATGTCAATTTACACGACTAAAATTGCAATTTTCTCATATATATATATATAAACACACACACATTAATTCCATGGTATCTTATCAAAGGTTCTTTGTTAAGTCACGTAAAATAATTTGAGCATAAATAATCACACTTTAGTGCAGTCATTGGCCTTCTGTGGCTCATTTTGTTTGTGGTATTAATCTTAGAATTAATATTTGTTAAAGGACATTTGAGTAGTTAGTACCTTTCATTAGAGTGGAACCAATAAATCACAGATTCGTCGTACCATATGTTATCATATTAATTAAAGGTCTCGGAGTGTGTAGATTGTTGTTATAAATGAGTTTTGATTGCTTATATTTCAATCGCGATTCTTGATATAATTGAATATCGATCCAAATTAGTTAACTTTTGTGTAATATGTGATCTATGTTCATCAGTTTTGTTTCTGATTTTAGTTCCTATCCAATTGAACTCGATTATCGACTCACCATTCACCATGTCCTGAGATTGATCATGATGGATATATAACCCAACCTTGCTCTTTGTTATTCCGGTAGAACCGAGTGCACGGGCGGAACCATGTGTTGCTCCACCCGAGCATTAGCCCTGGTGACTTGTTTTTTCCTGATATTTTTTGTACATAAAATTTTGTCTTATTTTCCGGTAGCCCGGGGCTCTATTTGTCAATATTAGCTCAATCATGGTTTAGAAAATTCTAGCTCGGGTATCAATGAAAACTTGGTTCCGCAGTGTTGTTCCGCTTGGGCAGTAGCCCGGGTGACTTGTTTTTTCCCGATATTTTTTATACATAAAATTTTGTCTTATTTTCCGGTAGCCCAGAGCTCTATTTGTCAATAGTAACTCAACCATGGTTTATAAAATTCTAGCCAGGGTATAAACGAAAACCTGGCTCCGCCACTGATATATGCACGAAAATGGTTTCACCCAAGTAAACTTTTCCGAATTTGAGTTTCTCCTTCTCATGTATACTTCTAGCTCCGCCGCTACCACCACCGGCAATCATTGGCTAAGCTTGCACTCAATTTGAGTTTACTACATAGAAGCACATCTAGGGTTTAGCCAATATTGAAGCAAATTCAAATACTACCAAAAACCACAAGTCTTAGTTGTAACCCTTAAACCCAACTGGATGGGTGGGTGACACATCAGATACACTGCTCAATGGGCCCATTTCGCTTCCGATGCAACCAAAAAACAAGCTATAGAAATGGTAGAAACCATCTAAATTAGGTTAAATGGAGCATTGTGGATAGAAAAAAGCATAATGGATACTGATAAAATCTGCATTCTTCAGTCTTTGACAACTGTAAAGGGTAACAAATTGGATTTCACCCTTCCACCAACGCAGCATCTTATTATTTTTCAACAATTTTTTTCGCTAAATAGGCTTAATTCAATTCCCCCCACTCTTCTATATAAAGGATTGCAACTGGAACATTGTCTCTCATGTTGGGTGAGATTGAGTATACCTACATACAACTCGCGATATATATACATACGGAGAGGCGTAATACTTGCAAAGATCACGCCTTTCTCGGTCGAAATTCAATATGAATAACTTGGTTTTTGTTTTTGGACTTCTTGGTAAAACATAGCTTCTTCATCATATCCTATATTTAAGTATCAATATCTCTTGCATGTTCTTCAATGTCTTTCCCTACATGTTATTTTTATTCAACTTAGCACTTAAATAATGGGTAATTATGCGTAAAAGATCCGTGCCATGCATGCAGATGATCTTTCTATAACAATATTAAATTTTTTGAGTCATTAAATTTTCAACATAAAACTAACATAATTTTGTCTTAAATTTGCTTTATATTTTCAGGCAACATTGTCTCCTTCATGGTTTTCCTCGCACCTGTGTGAGTCTGCAGTTTTATTTTGTATGAAGTAGCAATTTATTATACATTTACATTAACTAATAAATTATTATACATTTTCTTGATTGCATGCAGGCCAACATTTCATAAAATTTACAAGAAAAAATCAACTGAAGGGTTCCAATGTGTGCCTTATGTGGTAGGATTATTCAGTGCCATGCTATGGATATATTATGCATTTTTTAAGCCAGACACAACTCTTCTTATTACCATCAACTCCGTCGGCTGCGTCATCCAAACCGTTTACATTTGTCTCTACATATTTTACGCACCAAAACTTGCAAAGGTATACTAGAAAATTGCATTAATTTACACCAGATTTTAAACTTCTATATACAGTGTTATGTATTGAAAGATTGATTAAATTTCTGATACAGATACAAGCAGTGAAGCTTCTTCTGCTAGTAAACATCGTTGGTTTCGGTCTGATCGTGCTACTAACTCATTTTCTAACTAATGATTTGAATCGTGACAATGTTGTTGGATGGATTTGTCTGGTGTTCTCGTTATGCGTATTCGTCGCTCCTTTATCTGTTGTTGTAAGTTCTCTTTAATTTACTAATGTCATAATTATTAGTTACCATATGATACAAATTTTCATGATAAATTCATGAACATTATTATTAAATAATTTGTCCCTTAACTTTTGGAAAATTGTTTGGCATCTGCAGAGACAAGTAATACGTACCAAAAGTGTGGAGTTCATGCCATTTTTTCTGTCATTTTTCCTCACACTGAGTGCTGTTATGTGGTTCTTCTACGGCTTACTGCGCAAAGATTATAACATTGCTGTAAGTATTTACATAAATATATCATCGTACCGCCGTTGGCTCGTTCTAATTAGTACAACATTTTCTGTGAATTGAATTACAGATTCCTAATGTTCTGGGATTCAGCTTTGGAGTGCTCCAAATGATACTTTACATAACATACAAGAACGCCAAGAAAGTGGTGATAGAAAATGTAGAAATACAAACACATAACCAGATAAAAGGACAGGAAGAACACAAAATTCCAGTTGAGTTGAAAGACCAGGTCATCGACGTCGCGAAACTGAGTGCGAAGCTTCGTCCCGACATAACTCCGGGGGTGGTGCCGCCCTGTCATGCCGGTGATATTGTGCTTAATTTGGACGGAGAGAGAATTCCGGCCAAGAAATAAACGATGATTGAGGAAGCAAATTAGCCTTCGAATGAATTAATGGATTGATTTTAATTAATTTGGACTAGCCAAACATCAAAACTATTACTTTGTGCAAGATATTATGAAGCTAAATTTATGTTTTATGACCTTAATAATCAGTTTATGTTTGTTGTCTAATCTTCGCACAAATCAGTTTTTAAATTCTTTTTATACAGAAAATTTACTACTCGCTTTTACGTTTTTCGTAGTAGGTTTTTTTTATGTTTTTTACGGATAAACACCATCGTTATATTGATTTTTACGATAAACACCGTCGCTTTTTAAGTGGCGGTTTTTTTAAAAAAATAGCCGAACAATATAGCAACGGTTTTGAAAAAGTCGTCGCTTAATATAGCGACGGTCTTTTTATTTTATCCGTCGCGTCATATAGCGACGGTTTTGAATATCCGTCGCTTATGTTAGCGACAGTTTTTAGCAGAACCGTCGCTAAGATAGCGACGGTATTCTTCAATAAACCGTCGCTAATATAAACGACGGGTAGCCAAACCGTCGTTTTTAGAAGGCGACGGGGACTCTGGTGACGGATAACCAAACCGTCGTTAAAACCGTCGCTTGACCTAATTAGCGACGGTTTTACCGACGGTTTGACCGTCGCTAATTTCCATTTTTTTTTGTAGTGTAGGGTAAAAAAATATAATTATGAAATTAAATATTTTGGTATTATCTAAGATAGTTACTCTAAGAGTCTCACACTTAATAATATAGTATAGTGTATATATGTGTATGTGTGTGTATATATAACTTACATATTGTTAATGCCAAATATAAATCAATCTGACATTAAAAATATATAAATTTCATTCATATTTTAAAATCTTGACAATGCAGCAGGAAGGCTAGAAAATAAACAAAACAATAGATAACTGGAAATTTAGTATATTTTCCAACAATATTGGAACTTACTATAATTCTATAATAAATAGATTAAAAAGGAAATAAAGTGCAGAAGCTTAAAGCCATGTGTTGCAAGCTTACTATATTTGATTTCACCTTATTTTAACTTTTTCTTTTAAAACCATGCATACCCTTTCCAACTCACTTCAAATATTTGATTTCAAATAAACCAGGTTTCCTATTTAAATGTCTATATTAACTACAATTTTTTATATATAACATGGATTGTACATATTTTTAATAAATACATTATTGGATACAAAATTATAAAATATGTAATTCCGAATGTTTTAAACTGAATTGTTAGACGTATTAATTAAGATATATCACAATTAATATTTAACAAGATTTTGAAATTTGATCTCACTCCTCAAATTAGTGCGAGCATTAGTTAGAAGTGACTTTCTCTCGACATATATTTCTAGTAGAAAAGTCACTTCATCGCTGGTGGTCCATAAATTTCATGTTTGAAGAAGAAAACACACTTTCGTAATAGTACAACTCAGATCTTTCAAATTTAGATACACCTTTGAGCCTATCATATCCCCTCTCTCGATTTTGATATGAATTGCATCATTATCGTGCAACTCAAATATCTTACATATACGACATCTTAAATGCCACAGTTCATTTGATATCCATGTATTAATTCGAAGATTCATACGTTCCACAACGAGCATTTTTGCGACTCCTTCGTAACTCAAATTCCTCGCAAGTAACACCAATTGCAAGTAACACCAATTACTAATCCACATGATTTTAGAACTATTGGGGAATCAAACATGCTTACCCCAACTTGTCATAGGGAAGAGAATTTGTGTGTAAGCAACAAAAGAAATAACAAAAGAACCCCACTATTTTTCTTCATCTACAATAATAATTTATCCACTTGTGCCAGCTTCTTTTATCTTGAATGAACAAGCAGCTAACTATATAGCACTCTAGTGCTCTTGTTTATTATAGTCCTTGTGTAGAATTTTGCAAGGATAACATAAACAGCAGCACCAAAATTATTGCTATTGATTAAGATTCTATGTGTAGTGTTGAATGACTAGAAAGTAGAAATAATTCAACTTAAAGTTGGCCCACCATTTATCAATCTCAACTTGCATCATACTTACAAGGTCTAGATATATCTCCCAGTCCCCCCACACATTGCAGGAAAGGAAAAGGAGAACAAAATGCATGTCAACTGGACTGATGTACTTGAAACCCTTAGATGTCCAAATGACAACACCTGCATGACAAATTTCAGCTCATTTGACGATCATTTATACAAGGTATACCTCGTATAGTTAATAGTTCGCGACAAGAAATATTTACTAGGGAGCAAAACCAACAACAAGCACTGATTACGTTCGTCGAGAAAGAAATGGGAAGTCGATACAAATCATAGCATAAATCATCTGAAGTGAGAAAATTCCAGCAGCAGATTAGATTAGTATATGACTGTAGTTCAAGTGTAAAATATATTTTGGCTTTAGGTTTTCCGCGGTTCTATGTTGCAACAGAAAGAGATACTCAAACAGAATATGTGGATATACTGTAATCATGACGGAATCGTTTGAACGGTTGATGGATTATAAAGTGTCGACTGGAGTACTGGAGGAAGAGTATACCACTCACCTTTTTGTTTCAGCTGGTAAGGCAAAGCTAGAATCTGCCAAAGATAACAAGAAAGACCAGTGAGCTAAGATGGCTTAAAAAAAGAGCTGCGTATCTCCTTTAATGTCAAATTTGCATATTCGGAATGAATAAGATTAACATTGATTATGTAAAGGAAACTCGTACATCAGTTTAATATCATTAATGAGGTGAATGCATTTGACAGTATATGCAGTTTATAATTGACAATTTGCTTAACTTAATCCTGCAACACTCAAAATTAAAAGAGAACTTGAAAAAGATTTGATGAAATATACACATAACTAATAAAACTATGAATTAGTCCAGAGAAGCCCAATCAGGATACGGGCACTCGTATGTCCAGCCTGGCCCAGAATATCGTACACAGTGCAACCATAAACCATCGTCATGCCCATCATACCTGCATTCAAAAGAACGAGGATTGTTTTGTGTTATCCGCACACATTTGAGGGAAAAAAAAGCTGGAACAACAGAGGGAAACTCAAAAATATCAGCACTGGATAGAATCCAAAAGGATGCTAGTCCAACTGATGGATACTTAAATAAAGAGGCATAATACAAGATATAGCATAATTGAAATTTTAAAAAATATAATGTCTTCAATAATATACATAATTAGCAAACCTCCGCCGGGTCCACAAAATTTCACTGCAACTCGTCGAACTTCAAACGAAACCGCTCTCAGATTCACAAACAACTTTTATGCTTAAAAATTATTTTAAGATTCATGAATAAAATTTACAGAAATTTCTTCCCTTTTGTTTTCTTTATGTATATCTGTAAATTTCTCTCTTTTTATTTTCTTTATGTATATTTGTTTAAAGAGTAAATTATCAATATAATTGTTCTAAAACATAGAGGCGCATGAAACTTATTCCAATTTTTATATAAAACTTAAAACTTAGAAATATGAAATTCTACCCTAATTTGGCGGGCCAGCCCGCGTCGTTTAGGCCTGACCCGTCTTGGCCCGCAACCCAAACGGGCTCAGTCCATTTGGCCTGCCTCAAAATGGGCGGTTATTTTATCAACTCAACCCGCTCAATTTTTATAGCGGGCCGGCCCGCCCAATTTGACAAGTCTACCGACACAACAAAGCTAAATCAACACATGTTTTTGGAAAGCTCGAAATGTATATATTTAATTTATACTATTATATTAGTAAAATATTAAAGCTCGCGAGCAGTTCACGAATTATCGAATAAAATAAATTTGATTCGAGTTCGACTCGAGATCGATAAATTCGAATACGAATCAAAAGAGTATAATTACATGACTATTTTTTTATTCAAAAAAATTAGGGGACTAAAAATCTCACACAATAATATATTTACATAACTTAAATTGATATTTTGTTTTTTTCAAAATTTATGAAATATTTCTCTAGTTGTATTATATTTTTGAATTTATTAACATATGGATTCAATTATTTTTATTGCGATCATCTTTATTAATAAAAAAATATTATTTCGTAATTTTTAACAATAATTTAAAAATCTGAATTTGGAATATAAAATTCCATGAAACTAGGGTGAATTCGCAAAAGCACAATCTTATGGTTTCGTACTATATATAATTTTAACTAAATATTTTTTGTTTATGACATCTTATTATTTTTTTTATATATATATAAGTAAAGCTTCACACGTCTCACATATAATTTATTACATGCTTAAAATTTAAGATGGGGATATATCAAAATTTTTGGGGCAATAACATATTTGGTCATATAACTTATTATTACCTAAATTTATTGTGGCGATACGAATCAAAACCAGCAGGCTGTTAGTTAAAATCAGTAGACAATATAAAAGCAGGACTAAGTTTTCAGAACTTATATAACCAAAAGCAGAACCGAGTCTGAAATTAGGATAACTTGACGTCTTCTATACTAACGGAAGTAATCTTAAATGTTACCGTTACTTTATCGAGTACAAGTATTTATTGCACCATTAAATGTTGTACTAAGTCATTTAATTCGATTTACCCATTTTAGTAAGTAACAAGACTGATTGTGTTGAAAGCTTTTTGCAAGATCCATTTAAGGAATAAAGCTGTTTCTTTCAGACGCCAAAAGAGCCGTTTTTTATTATAGACGTTGGATTCAAGTTATCTATATATGGATCAAAACCACTTGAAGATGACCACTGATCTTTTATCTATCCAACGCTACTTTGAGCAACCGCGAATCAATCACCATTTTATAAGCTCAAACTTGTAGAAAAGCAGTACATGCTTCATATTTTACATATGATCTTTGAAGATCATCTTGTACTACTATTTCTTCATCTCTTCAAGCAATACACATTACTATATTTCGAGAAGAGTTTGTAAACTGGAAAAGAGTTTTTTCCAGAACTTTGTTATACTGAGTCACTTTGTGTTTAGTTACTAAGAGTTTAAGTAGACAAGAGATAAGTCCTGCTGAAGTGGATGTGTACAAGTTTTGTACTGTAAAATCCAAAGTCTTTTAGTGATACCTTCTGGAAACCGAAGAAGGGGAGACGTAGAAGATTTTATCTTCGAACTTCCAGAAACAACTACTGTTTTATTACCTACCGCTATTACTGTTTTTCACCCTACTCCATCGGATTGTTTCCGCACTTATCATTGTGCTGGACGTACTATTGAACAAGAACACTGTTGAGGATCGAAGTTGAGTTTAGAGGAGGGGTGAATAAACTCTACTCGTTTTTCGTTCTGATGAGGTACTAAAATCCTGTTAAGGATAGTAGTTGATCTTGTGCGAATACTTTCACCTGATTACAGTAAAACGTGCGGAAACAATCTGATGAAGTAGTTGAAAAACAATAAAGCAGTAGACAGCAGTTGTTTATGGAAGTTCGAAGATAAACTCTTCTACGTCTCCCCTTCTTCTGTTTCCAGAAGGTATAACTAAAAGACTTTGGATATTACAGTACAACACTTGTACACACCCACTTCAGAAGGACTTACACCTCAGCCTACTGAAACTCTTAGTTTCTCAACTCACAAAAATGCGAAACACAAAGTTCTGAAAAGACTCTTTTCAGATTACAGACTTTTCTGATAAAGTATAAGTGATGTAAAGATTGTGAAGAGTGTAAGAATTAGTAGCACAGAATGATCTTTAGAAGATCAGATACAAGCTATGAAGCGTGCGCTACTTTTCTTTGTGTTGAACTTTTTAAATGCTCAAGAAATTCTGATATTCGTCTGATAAGAGAGTAGCTTTGTTCCTTGAAAATGATATTATGCGAAGTGTCGTGTCGAACAAGGATTTGATCCAAGCATATATAATCGACTGAGTTCAACGTTCACAATCATAGAAGTCTTCAGATAACTGATACAATCAGCTTTATTACCGAAACAAGTTCCTGCAGAAAAGCTATAAAACAATCAGTCTTGTTTTATACTTAATTGGGTAATATGCATTAAATGACTTCGTATAGTATTTAATGCTGCAATTAATACTAGTACTAGGAACTCTTTAACGGTAACAATTAAGATAGAAACGTTAGAAAACGTTCTCTACTGGTTTTGTATTGTTATCCCTTTTCTACTGGTTTAGTTTTACTAGAACAGCAGCTACTGATAAGTTATTCTGTTGTTCTGGTCTGCTGGTCTACTGGTTTTAGTTATCATCGCCACAATAAAATTCATATCTAACAATTTCCCCCTTTGTGGTGATGCCAAAACCTAAACAGTAGAAAGTCGTTAAGTAAAACAGATAATCATTTAAACAAACGGATAATGTTAATAACACATTAAAGTAAACAAATCAATCAGTTCCAATGTCCCTGTAAATGATTTCTTCATTTTGAGGTTCTTGATCTCTTCTGTTAGAAGGTTCAGCCTCATCTTCTGTTTGCCTAGCTCCTGCTTGATCTCCTCTATCTCTTCTATCTTCCCCCTTTTGGCATCAGCGGCAACCACATGGGTAAAGAGATCATTCAGTCTGCCGGAAATATTTTGAATCCCATCGGTTAGCATCTCCAGATACGGGGTCTGAGAAGAGATGCAATTATCTAAGGCAGTGATAGATTGATTTTGAGAGTCAATCTTGGCATCCAAAAGTTCCACAGAAGTAGAGAGTGATCGAAAGAGATCATCATGCTCAGTGATTCGAGTGAGTATATCATTTTGAGCAAGCATGATGGCGGTATGAGTTCTTGATATAGCTTGTCTGAAAACGGAGGTTTCAGCATACATCTTGTCCGTGGTCTCCTTAGTGAGATAGATGTATTTCCCCATTCGCTCTCGGAAAGATTTAGCACCACTGAATTCCGCAAGGTTTTCACAAGACATACGTTTCACTAAATCAGAGATGTTGTTGAGGTCGGTTTGTAGACACTGAATCTGATGTTCCAGGTTGAATGCATCTAATTCCGGGGAAGGGGTTCGTGCAAGAATGCGTTGTTTGATCTCAGAAAGACGAGAATTCGTCGCAGTCAAAACAGGGAGGGAGACCGTCAACGCAGTAGAAACAGGAGGAGCATCCATCAATGCAGTAGAAGGAGCAGGGTCTGCCGTGCTTTCTGCTGGAATTGCAGAAACAGTAGGTTCAACAGCAACCAGAGGAAGAGCAATTTCTTCAGTAGGAACGGCCAAGTCAGAGGCCAAAGCTTCTTCCGTAGGTGCAATAACAGCCTGTGAATATAAAGGTGCTTCAGTAGAAGGTTCAGAAGGCTGTTCCAGAAGAACGTTCATTTCTGCTTGATGAGCAGCAGAAAACATCTTTAAATTCGGCAGTAAAGAAGTAGCATCTGGTTCTGCTAATTGTTGCCCTGGGGTAGGAGAATCAGAGGGTGGCAACGAAGTATCCGGTGCTGCTTCTTGAGTAGTGGAGACTGAGGGGATAATTGATTCAATGACTTCCTCAACCAAAGCCAGTTCATGCACGGACAATAGCGATGATGACGGAATGGGCCTAGCTGGAGATGCAGGAGTACTAAGAGCAGAAGCCTTTGGGGAGGCTGTAGTCCTTTCCTCGACTGTCTGATTCTGTTGAAAGATTGGGACAAGGCCAACATGATAGACAATAGGCTCTTCAAAGCCTTGTTCTTGAGCAAGAAGTTGCTCATTCATCTGCTTTAATCTGTCAGATAGAATCATAATAACATTTTGATCCTGAACAGCAGTAGGAACGGCAGGATCAAAATTCGATTGAAGAACTTTCAGAACTGATTCTAATTTCTGACATTTCAGCTGATCGAGGATGAAGTCCCTTCTGCGCAAGGCCTCGATGACATTTTCTTTTTTTGCCAGCTGAAAAATTCTCTTTTCCGCATTCATCATTTTGCCATAAGCCCATTTTGTTTTGAAGTAAGCAAAGGAATGAAACAAACGGACAGTATGCCATTCATCAAAGAAATTCATGTCATCGTTTGCAGAGGTCTCAATCTCTGCTAGATGAAGATCAACGTCGGTGGTGACAGTGGTTTTGTGACTAAAAACAGGTGGTTCTTCCACCATTTTCCCTTTGCCTTTGTCAGAAGATGAAATAGGCGCAATAGGTCGGAAAGCAGAAGACCCGCTTGCTGGTTCCCGAATAACGATTCCAGATGTTCGCTTAAAAGCAGTAGCAGTAGAAGGTGCTGAAATGGACGCAGTAGCGTGTGCAGTCGAAGAAGCAGTTGATCGAGCAGAAGGAACCGCTTCTGGAAAGACATGTCGAATAGGTACTTTCTCAATTTCAGACAGTGATGATGTCTTTTTAATCTTAAGAATGGTGCGCGGTTTCTTCTTGGCTGGGGTTGGCACTGCTGGTTGAACAGCAGCAGCAGACTCTTCTGATGCTGTTTTATCTGAATCCGTCGAAATAATCAATCGTTTCTTTGAAATTTTCTTTTGAGGTTTGGGAGCCTCAGAAGCAGTTTCCCCAATTTCTTTCTTCATCGCAACAAACTCCGCCACTGTTGGCTTAGGCCTTAGAGCCAATACATTTGCTGCATCAATCATGGTAATGGAAGTAGCATCGAGATCACTGGTAGATGCGAAACCAGCATCCTTGAGCAAAACACTGATCTGAACCGCGAAACCAGAACTTCTCCTGACAACCATATCCTTCATAATTCTGAAAATAAAATGACTCCAGTCCACCTTAATCCCCTTGGTGATGGCAGTCATTACTTGAATCTTCTCCTTCGTCAACTTGTCAAAGGTGACAGCTTTGATCAAAATAGCTTTAGCCACAATATCAGCCAGAATTTGATACTCTATTTTGAGCAATTTCTTGTGACAGGAAGGAGACACTTCTTCTCCAGATGCTGAGAAGTTGCTGAGTGCAACAGACATATATGTCTTGGAAATATCAGAGAGTTCAGACGTACCCGAAAGTGGAAGGAGGAAGGTTGCTCCTAGATGTGCGGCATCAATGGAGATAGAAGCATCTCCTTGAGTATGAACAATCCTTCCTTCATGCACTGTTGCTTTAGCGTAAAATTCCAGGAGAGCATTTTTGTAGATAACTGCTAGTGCTTCCAGGAATTTCCGGAGTCCCGATTTCTCAATATCCTGAAACATTTTCAAGAGATTCTCATCCTTGATGTTGAGAACCGAAGCAAAGTTAACTTGATAAGCGTTAAGAGTGTATGCTCCAGCCATTTCTGTATGCAGATGAGATCAGACAAATTTTGCAGTAGTTAGTGATGATAGAGAGAAAGCAGTAGCTGAATAGCGATAGTTATGAAACAGTAAAGGTGAAAATGTGAAATTTGAAATAGATATACAGCCGTCAAATAAACATAAAGACACGTGTCAGTATGTTCTTGGTTGAGTGTTTGAAAAGTTTTGCAGAAACTGTCAGAAAGACGAATGATTTTGAAAATTTTGAAAAAGAGCGGGCTGTCCAGACGGTTACTAAAAGAAATCAGAAAAGGATTTGTCATTTTATGATAACGTCTGCTGGAAGTTTCAGGGTGCTGAAATATGTGAGCACTTTGTCAAAACCAGCAGACTTGTAGTTTTATCGAAAAGACAGACATCCTATCTGTTTATAAAAAGGTGTCAAACTCTTAGTCTGACTAAGATATTGTTCCCCCTCGGTAAATGCAATTAATAAGTAGTCATAATTGCGACAAGTGACTCTTGGCCATCTCTCAATCTGAGCCGTTGAAAATGAACAGTCGCAATCTTGCGATTCACAAGAGTCTTTGTGCCCTCTATAAATACCTGCAAAGCTTGAACGAAGTTAAATAAAAACAATGAAAACTCAAGTAAAAAGAGAGTTAGAGTTTGATTCAGGAGATGAAGCAAAATTGTCCAGAGAGAAGTTTGAGGGTGTCATAAATTTCGTAATGATCCTTGAAATACACTCCTGGAGTTGTAGTTTCCACAGTCAAGCAGATCTTTTTCTTCGATTGAGTTTGAAATATAGCATCGATTTCTTCCAGGAGCATGCTAATGCAATAAGAGAGTGCTGGTGGATTGATGATGCTGAAATCCTCTCTGATGCCCTGTAAGGCATCTAAAAATTACATTAGTGCTGACAAGACCTAAGCTTGCTAGATTCTTTCTAGGCCTACTTCTTCGAAGAAGACCATCTTTTTCTTGTTGAAGTACTTTGCAAGCGAATATCAGAGAGCTCCTATTACAGAAGACAAACGCTACATGTAACGCTACTGGTTAAATAGCAAAGAAGATCTACTGTTTTTACTTTTGCATCGTGTAAAGTACTGAAATGGTTTCTAATAAAATTCAAGTTTGCTTATCTGACTTTTCTCTTCTGCTTTTCTGCAAATATCTTACTGTTAGTTCAATGCGATAACAATCAAGTAATAATAGAAGTTTAACTAAGATATCAGAAAATAGTCAAGTTAAATCTATTAAACCAAGAGAATTACGAAAGTAAGAAAACTTATTTTCTGGTAAGGGTTTCGTGAAGATATCTGCTGCTTGTTGATCAGTAGAAACATATTCCAGACGAATGTTCTTCTTCTGCACATGATCTCTAATAAAGTGATGTCTGATGTCTATGTGCTTCGTTCTGGAATGAAGTACTGGATTTTGTGTGATTGCAATTGCACTGGTATTGTCACAGAATATAGGTGATTCGGAGGCTTGAATCCCGTAGTCTCTTAACTGTTGTTGAATCCACAGTATCTGAGAGCAGCAGCTTCCAGCAGCCAGATATTCTACTTCTGCAGTAGATGTGGCTATGGAAGTCTCTTTCTTGCTAAACAGGATATCAGCCTATCACCAAGAAATTGACAAAAACCACTTGTGCTTTTTCGGTCTAGTTTTCAACCTGCATAATCAGCATCTGAATATCCAATAAGATTTAACGATGAATCATTGGGATACCATAAGCCGACGTTTTGAGTTCCTTTCAAGTACTTCAAAATACGTTTAGCAGCAATATAATGAGATTGTTTGGGGTTAGATTGAAATCTAGCACAAATGCAAACAGCAAACATGATATCTGGTCTACTGGCAGTTAAATATAATAAATACCAATAAGACCTCGATACTGAGTTACCTCTACTGGAATACCACTTTCATCTTTATCAAGCTTAATAGATGAGCTCATTGGAGTAGAAGCAGCAGAGCATGCTTCCATTCCAAACTTTTTCAGAAGCTCCTTGGTGTACTTGGCTTAATTTATAAAGATTCCAGTCTCTGATTGCTTAATCTGTAATCCTAGGAAGAATTTTAATTCTCCCATCATACTCATTTCAAATTTATCCTGCATCAATTTTCCAAACTTTGCACATAATTTGGGGTTAGTTGACCCAAAAATAATATCATCAACATAGATCTGTACTAAAAGAATGTGCTTATTCTTGACTAAAGTAAATAAAGTTTTATCTACTACTCCGATGGTAAAATCATGATCAATAAAAAATTGTGATAGAGTGTCATACCAAGCTCTAGGTGCCTGTTTTAGACCATATAATCCTTTGTGTAATTTAAATACATGATGCGGAGAGAAATGATCGATAAAACCTGGAGGTTGTTCGACGTATACTTCTTCTTCTTGTAAAAGACCATTTAGAAAAGCACTTTTCACATCCATTTGATATACTTTGAAATTCTAGAAAGCAGCAAAGGCTAAGAATATTCTGATTGCTTCGAGCCTTGCTACTGGTGCATAAGTCTCATCAAAGTCTATGCATTCTTCTTGTCTGAAGCCTTGAGCTACCAATCTAGCTTTATTTCTCACCACTGTGCCTTTTTCATTGAGTTTGTTTCTGAATACCCACCGAGTTCCAATGACAGCTTGATGAGATGGTCTAGGTACTAGAAACCAAACTTAATTACGTTTGAATTGATTCAGCTCTTCTTGCATGGCTTCAATCCAACTAGGATCCAGAAGAGCTTCTTCAATCTTCTTTGGTTCATCCTGAGATATAAAAGCAGCATGCATGTATTCATTAACCATTTGCCTTCTGGTTCTCAACGGCGCTGCTGGATTACCAATAACGAATGATGGAGGATGAGATTTTCTCCAGATAAACGGATTTGAATGGACATCTTCCTGATTTGATATGTTAAGATTGTCTTCTACAGAACCAGTAGTATGTTCTTGAAATTCTTCTGCTGGTATTGGTAGATCCAAATTCTGTACTTTTGGTTCCAATATTGGAATGTCTGGTTCTGGATTTTGAAGATCCTTGGTATTTGCTTCTACATCATCTTCACTGTCAATTTCCAAGTGAATCTTGTCTAACCTGTTACTTAAATCAGATATGTTAGAAATTTCAGCACTGCTGTCTTCATCGAAGACAACATGAATCGATTCTTCAACATTAAGAGTTCTATTGTTGAAGATTCTAAAAGCTCTGCTTACAGCAGAATAACCAAGAAATATTCCAGCATCTGATATTGAGTCAAATGCCGTCAAATGATTTTTGCCATTATTTAGTACAAAACATTTGCAACCAAACACATGAAAATAAGATACATTGGGCTTCTTCCCTTTCCATATTTCATAAGGAGTCTGGTTGTATCTTTTGTTGACCATAGATCTGTTTTGCGTGTAACAAGCAGTATTGATAGCTTCAGCCCAGAAGCGCTGAGAAATGTCTGCATCTGCTAGCAATGTTCTAGCTGCTTCTTTTAGAGTTCTATTTCTCCTCTCAGCTACTCCGTTTTGTTGAGGAGTTCTGGCAGCTGAATATTCATGATGAATCCCCTGCTCATTCAAATATAACTCAAGATACTTGTTAGTGAATTCAGTGCCCCGATCACTTCTGATTTTAATGATGGTAGTAGATTTTTCATTTTGAATCCTTTTCAGAAGCTTGATCAAGACACTACTGGTTTGATCTTTTCCTGCGAGAAAGATTACCCAAGTGAATCTAGAAAAATCATCAATAACAACGAGAGTATATTTCATTCCCCCTAAGCTCATGATGGGGATAGGACCAAATAGATCCATATGCAGTAGTTTCAGACATCTTGAAGTTGATTTGCTATCTTTGGTCTTGAAACTGGATCTTATCTGCTTCCCAAGCTGACAAGCAGAACAAACATGATTTTTAACGAAATTAATGTCAGGTAATCCATCAACTATATTCTGTTTCTTGAGATAATTGATTGACTTGAAATTCAGATGATTCAGTTTCTTGTGCCATAGCCAGTGTTTATTGCTAAGAGAAGCAACTAAGCATGTAGGAGTATTGACATGATTTGAGTTCCAAGAGACTCTATAAGTATTGCCTTCTCTCTTTCCGGTTAACACAGTAGTTTCAGCAGAATCTCTAACTATACATGAATGCTTTTGAAAAGCCACAGAATACCCATTATCACATAGTTGACTAATGCTGATTAGATTGTAACAAAGATTGTCAACTAATAACACATCATTAATAGTTATATTACCATGGATAATCTTACCCTTACCCATGGTTTTACCTTTTGAGTTGTCTCCAAAAGTTATCTTTGGTCTAGTACAGCTCACTATCTCGGAAAGTAGGTTTCTTTGTCCAGTCATGTGTTTGGAACATCCACTGTCCTAATACCATGTAGAGTTACTGATTTCTGCTTCCTTCTGCTGTTCCTGCAAACACAAATTTTAGTAACTGGTACCCAAATCTATTTGGGTCCAAGCCTTATCAGTCCTTTGGGAACCCACATTTGTACAATTCTTGATGACTTTGTACTTCGGGTATCCAAAGATGTGTGTGCAACAGAAGGTCTGTTATTTCTAACAGTATGCATACCAAAATGTTGTTCTTCCCTTCTGTTTCTGTTTTCCAGTCTGTATCTCTTCTGAACAGGTTTAGAGTTGTAGTACTGGTAGTTTTTAACCTTCATAGGATGTTGTCTTCCAGAGTTGAATTCTTTTCTGAATCTAGAACTCTGGTCAACTTTTTCCTTAGGTTTAACGTAACCCAGACCATAGTGCATTCTTTTGTTCGTCAGATTTACATTCCTTTCAACTGAAGCAGTAGGTACTTCTGGTTCCTGTACCACACTGGATTTCACAAAGTGAATGTATTTCCCTTTGCACATATCCAGTGTTGGCTTAGTATTCGTTTCAGAAGTGCCTTCATTATTACAAAAACCGAGACGACTCCTATCTCCTGACTGTTTTTGTAATTCTTGCATCTTTTCCAATGAAACAGAAGACTTGTTCCAAGCATTTACTAGTAGCGACAACTTCTGGTTTTCAGAAAGCACCTTCTGGTAATCTGCTTTGGCTCTTTCATTCTCAGTTATTAATTTACTCATCTTAACTTGTAAATCATTGCAGCTGTCTACTTGCAAGCAAGTTAACTTACTGCTCTGATTCTTTAAGTTCTGATTTTCAATCTTAACTTCTTCAAATGATTGAGAAAGTCTGGAATACTCTTTTACCATTTCATGCAGTGCATCAATCAAGTCATTTCGTGTAAAATCATTAGAGTCAAAATCAAATACCTCTCCAGATGTCGAGGTTGAGTCATCCTATCGAAAAGACAGACATCCTATCTGTTTCTAAAAAGGTGTCAAACTCTTAGTCTGACTAAGATACTGTTCCCCCTCGGTAAATGCAATTAATAAGTAGTCATAATTGCGACAAGTGACTCTTGGCCATCTCTCAATCTGAGCCGTTGAAAATGAACAGTCGCAATCTTGCGATTCAGAAGAGTCTTTGTTCCCTCTATAAATACCTGCAAAGCTTGAACGAAGTTAAATAAAAACAATGAAAACTCAAGTAAAAAGAGAGTTAGAGTTTGATTCAGGAGATGAAGCAAAATTGTCCAGAGAGAAGTTTGAGGGTGTCATAAATTTCGTAATGATCCTTGAAATACACTCCTGGAGTTGTAGTTTCCACAGTCAAGCAGATCTTTTTCTTCGATTGAGTTTGAAATATAGCATCGATTTCTTCCAGGAGCATGCTAATGCAATAAGAGAGTGCTGGTGGATTGATGATGCTGAAATCCTCTCTGATGCCCTGTAAGGCATCTAAAAATTACATTAGTGCTGACAAGACCTAAGCTTGCTAGATTCTTTCTAGGCCTACTTCTTCGAAGAAGACCATCTTTTTCTTGTTGAAGTACTTTGCAAGCGAATATCAGAGAGCTCCTATTACAGAAGACAAACGCTACATGTAACGCTACTGGTTAAATAGCAAAGAAGATCTACTGTTTTTACTTTTGCATCGTGTAAAGTACTGAAATGGTTTCTAATAAAATTCCAGTTTGCTTATCTGACTTTTCTCTTCTGCTTTTCTGCAAATATCTTACTGTTAGTTCAATGCGATAACAATCAAGTAATAATAGAAGTTTAACTAAGATATCAGAAAATAGTCAAGTTAAATCTATTAAACCAAGAGAATTACGAAAGTAAGAAAACTTATTTTCTGGTAAGGGTTTCGTGAAGATATCTGCTGCTTGTTGATCAGTAGAAACATATTCCAGACGAATGTTCTTCTTCTGCACATGATCTCTAATAAAGTGATGTCTGATGTCTATGTGCTTCGTTCTGGAATGAAGTACTGGATTTTGTGTGATTGCAATTGCACTGGTATTGTCACAGAATATAGGTGATTCGGAGGCTTGAATCCCGTAGTCTCTTAACTGTTGTTGAATCCACAGTATCTGAGAGCAGCAGTTTCCAGCAGCCAGATATTCTACTTCTACAGTAGATGTGGCTATGGAAGTCTCTTTCTTGCTAAACCAGGATATCAGCCTATCACCAAGAAATTGACAAAAACCACTTGTGCTTTTTCGGTCTAGTTTTCAACCTGCATAATCAGCATCTGAATATCCAATAAGATTTAACGATGAATCATTGGGATACCATAAGCCGACGTTTTGAGTTCCTTTCAAGTACTTCAAAATACGTTTAGCAGCAATATAATGAGATTGTTTGGGGTTAGATTGAAATCTAGCACAAATGCAAACAGCAAACATGATATCTGGTCTACTGGCAGTTAAATATAATAAATACCAATAAGACCTCGATACTGAGTTACCTCTACTGGAATACCACTTTCATCTTTATCAAGCTTAATAGATGAGCTCATTGGAGTAGAAGCAGCAGAGCATGCTTCCATTCCAAACTTTTTCAGAAGCTCCTTGGTGTACTTGGCTTAATTTATAAATATTCCAGTCTCTGATTGCTTAATCTGTAATCCTAGGAAGAATGTTAATTCTCCCATCATACTCATTTCAAATTTATCCTGCATCAATTTTCCAAACTTTGCACATAATTTGGGGTTAGTTGACCCAAAAATAATATCATCAACATAGATCTGTACTAAAAGAATGTGCTTATTCTTGACTAAAGTAAATAAAGTTTTATCTACTACTCCGATGGTAAAATCATGATCAATAAAAAATTGTGATAGAGTGTCATACCAAGCTCTAGGTGCCTGTTTTAGACCATATAATCCTTTGTGTAATTTAAATACATGATGCGGAGAGAAATGATCGATAAAACCTGGAGGTTGTTCGACGTATACTTCTTCTTCTTGTAAAAGACCATTTAGAAAAGCACTTTTCACATCCATTTGATATACTTTGATATTCTAGAAAGCAGCAAAGGCTAAGAATATTCTGATTGCTTCGAGCCTTGCTTCTGATTGATCAAGCTACTGAATCTTTCATCAAACTCATTTAGAGTTTCACCTGCTCTCATTTTCAGATTTTCAAACTTCTGCATTGCTACAGACAGTTTATTTTCTTTCGTTTGCTCATTTCCTTCACATATCTGGATGAGCTTTTCCCAAATATCCTTTGCAGTAGAACACATTTTAATCTTGCTGAAAGTGTTCTTGTCGAGAGTTTTATACAATATATCCTTCGCCACATTATCAAGATTGGCCTTTTTCTTATCTTCACTGGTCCATTCACTTCTTGATTTTTCGACCATCTGTGGTGCACCGTCAGTAACAGCAACAGCTGTGTTAGGCTTTAAGATTTTCAGTGGACCATCTGTGATGACATACCACATGTCATCATCTTGTGCTGCAAGATGAGCTTGCATTCTTATCTTCCAGTCGTCAAAATCTTCCTTAGAGAACATAGGGATCTTGCTGAAGTGTGCCATTTGTTGTAGTTTTTCACAAACAAGAATAACCTGCTCTGATACCAATTGTTGAGGATCGAAGTTGAGTTTAGAGGGGGGGTGAATAAACTTTACTCGTTTTTCGTTATGATGAGGTACTAAAATCCTGTTAAGGATAGTAGTTGATCTTGTGCGAATACTTTCACCTAATTACAGTAAAACGTGCGGAAACAATCTGATGAAGTAGTTGAAAAACAATAAAGCAGTAGACAGCAGTTGTTTATGGAAGTTCGAAGATAAACTCTTCTACATCTCCCCTTCTTCTGTTTCCAGAAGGTATAACTAAAAGACTTTGGATATTACAGTACAACACTTGTACACACCTACTTCAGAAGGACTTACACCCTAGCCTACTGAAACTCTTAGTTTCTCAACTCACAAAAATGCGAAACACAAAGTTCTGAAAAGACTCTTTTCAGATTACAGATTCTTCTGATAAAGTATAAGTGATGTAAAGATTGTGAAGAGTGTAAGAATTAGTAGCACAGAATGATCTTTAGAAGATCAGATACAAGCTATGAAGCGTGTGCTACTTTTCTTTGTGTTGAACTTTTTAAATGCTCAAGGAATTCTGATATTCGTCTGATAAGAGAGTAGCTTTGTTCCTTGAAAATGATATTATGCGAAGTGTCGTGTCGAACAAGGATTTGATCCAAGTATATATAATCGACTGAGTTCAACGTTCACAGTCAGAGAAGTCTTCAGATAACTGATACAATCAGCTTTATTACCGAAACAAGTTCCTGCAGAAAAGCTATAAAACAATCAGTCTTGTTTTATACTTAATTGGGTAATATGCATTAAATGACTCCGTATAGTATTTAATGCTGCAATTAATACTAGTACTAGGAACTCTTTAACGGTAACAATTAAGATAGCAACGTTAGAAAACGTTCTCTACTGGTTTTGTATTGTTATCCCTTTTCTACTGGTTTAGTTTTACTAGAACAACAGCTACTGATAAGTTATTCTGTTGTTCTGGTCTGTTGGTCTACTAGTTTTAGTTATCATCGCCACAATAAAATTCATATCTAACAAACAGCTACAATCTCTAACAGGATTCTAGCACCCTTTGTATAAACTATCATCAAAGGAGAAAAGTTTATTCGCCCCCACCTCTAAACTCTACATCGATCCCCAACACTTATATTTCATTTTTCATGTTATTAGTCAATTTATGATTTTAGTCGAAATGTAAATTAGTGAAAATGACAAAATTATATAAGTTACACAATAAAAACATTAGTTTCCCCTCGAAATTTTGATAGATCAATCAAAGATTAAATCTTTAAATTTTTTCATATTTTTCTTATTATACATAGGCATATCACAGGAGTTGAATTGTTGTAATATCATTATGTTATTAATAAAGAGCATCCATATGGATAACTTGAATGAACAAGTGAAAACGGCTGTGTGCTGTGACACTAACTTTGTATAAAATTCAATGATACTTATTACTATTAACTATCATTTAACTGATATGCCCTGGTCGCATATTTGAGTAACTTAATGTTGTGATACTGTCTCACAGATATACGTTGTTATTATTATTAACTATCATTTATCGTTATTCTCATCATATATTTGAGTAAGTATGTTATGAGACGATCTGACGGATCTATATCCGTGAAACATATCATCTAGTTCATACTTGAAGAGGAAACTAATATTTTTGACATAAAAATATAAGTAAGTCTCTTGTGAGATGTCAACTCAATCCATATTTACCATGAAAAATAATATTTTTTACATAAAAATAATATATTTTTTTCATGATTTTAGTTGGATCGGATATTTGTCTTGTAAAATTTACTCATGTTAATGCTCTTTATTATAATTACATTTATATATTTGTGTGTTTACAAATTTTTAAAAATATATTAATATATCAATCAATTCAAGTGAATAAAAAATTTTGTTCACTATCATATATGAATTTTGAGTTATAATTAAAATTAAGATTCAGATTAATTTAAATTATAGAAAATAACTAAACATCAAATGTTATATAATAATTAATAAAAAACCTAAACTTTACTTATTAAATTTTTTTAATAAATATAATTTTAAATTTCACGAGGTTTTGTGACCAAAATTTCATAAAATAAAACGTTGCGTGATAGATATTTTGAAAACAATAAAAAAAAATAATTCATAAACTAAAATGAATGATATTAATAATTTTGATTTTAAACTATTTTTAATAATAATTAAAATCTAGTTTTAAAAAATCCAAGGAAAAAGAATAACATATGAAAGAAAAGAATGAATTAATTAGTGTTTGTCCTGATTTTATTTTTAATAGAAATAAAAATGAGTATGTGTGTTGATATATTTATCAATTAAAAGTTGATCCAAATATTTAGGTTGAATCAAAAATATTTTTTAACATTTTATAGATGCACATTAGACGTTAATTCTTGTACTTAATAGAATTTCATTGATTATTAAAAGTACATTTTGAATAATTATAAACTTTTGTATATTTTTTAAAAGTCAAGTTTGAATATTACGTGATTTTTTAAAACTCTACAAAAAATTTACATTGAATACAAAAAACTTTTTTATAAAATATACAAAAATCTAGATTGGATATCTCTAAATATTTAAACTTAACAAAAACAATTTAAAATATAGAACCAATACAATACACCCCTAATTTTAATAAGTTAGTAAATGAATTTTATTTCTTTAGGTTTACAATACGTATTTCCCAAACTAGACTATAAATCTTGTGAATATTTTATATATATAATACTCCATGTTAATTATATTATATATTTTTATATAATTCTAGAGCTCAATCACACACAAGGTGTGTCAATTAAAAATTATTTTTATATAAATAAAACACTAAAATAACTTTAAAAGGTCATGATCAATTATTTAAAAATATAATTTATAAAACAATTACTTATCTATCTTCTTAAAAATAGAATCGAAAGATTTTCGAAAATATGTGAGGTCACAATCTTTAGCATAATGATTTGGATATTTATCCAAATTATGTGAGGTCACAATTTTTAGAAAGCTAAGATATAAGGTTACAACTTTCATGTTTTGAGTTTTGTCCAAATCATTATGGAAGACGAGCCAAAAACGCCCCGATGTGTGTCGTGTGTATCGTTATTCCTACAATGACAAATTTTGGTAGTTTGCGCATAATGTTTTACTCAGATCTCCAAATGCCATGAAACCAATTGGAGATTCAAGCTAAGACATAGGACTACAACTTTCATGTTTACCAATGTTTCATATTATGAAGGGAAGAGATGTTTCTGGAGCAATTTTTGATGAACTAGTGCGCAAAGACAGAATATGTGGCGCCGGTACACGAAATTTTCATCTTATAGGCAGAATGTTTGGCGCTCGAGCGGTACTATATTACAGCCCGAGCGCCGGTGAGTGTATTAAAGGATAAACTTCGAAATTCTTGACATCTTTATCAGTTCCTCCCTTTCCTTAACAGCAAAGAACTCGAAAGCAATCCAAGAAATCTTCCTCCAAAAACTCCTTTCTTCCTCATTTTGAAGTTCGAAATTAGTTCACCATCACAAGATCATCCTAGAGTTGTAAGTTTTCATCTTTTTAATGGTTGTTATATATGTGGGAAACAATATAGATATAGTGATTGGATTTTGATATATTTGACAGCATAAGAACGAGAAAAATCGCCTCAAACCAGTATTCGTACCCTTGGACTATAAGTTGGCATGTTCTCGAAGTAATACATGAGTAATATTATGTATTTCAAATGCTTCCCATTGATTTTTGTTATATGTAAATTGTTAGTATGTTTATTGATGAAAACATAGCGCCATATTCCATTATTATGTATAAATATGAAAGACATTCATGAATATTGAAGATGGGTGTTACTCATGAACATGAAAGAAAAGGGAAATTACTGATTTATCATTTTTATATGATTTATGAGCTTTTTGACATCATGGGTGGTTTTAAGTCCACCAAACCTATTGGTCAATATATGTTCATGGGGCGTGAGGTTGTCAAAGATTCTCCCTGACGTTCAACACAGTAGTAGCTATATAATAAAGCAAACACGGTAGTACATGTCAACTAATGAGGCTCAAGTACAAAAATGAATATGAATATATGATTTGGTATGACATGGTTTAAAGATCCATTGTTGATCACAACTTGATATGTATGTTCTTTCTATGCATATTGATACGTATAAGTGCCAACTTATTGAGTCTTATAAACTCACGTAGCTCATGTATTATAGGATCAGGTAATAAAGATACATAGGATGCCGGTTCGCCAATGGATGCGTGACGTGCCTTACCTCGACAAGAACCTGGACGTCTTATTGTACAGCTTCCGTATATGTATTATAATGGATTTTATGTCAGGATTTGAAACAAGTTTCACGACGTTTATGACTATACGTATAACGATACGATGTATGTTTGTGTATGAAAATATGATTCTACATATATATATAGATGTTATTGCTTGAATTTGGCTTTTAAAAAATGTAAGGTCATCATGTCAAAAATTTTATAAACCGTCAAATTGATGCCCTTTGTTTGAATTGCTTCATATTATAAGATATTATTCCAACTCTATTTTGATTACAAGTATAAGTATTATTAATCATATCAAGAATAGAAGAACGGTGTGACATTTTAGTTGGTAATAATAATAATAATAATTCTCTGATATTTCTTAATCACAAGTCACAACCAAAACCTATATTCTTCAGATCGGGATAATGCCCATTTTCGTCCTTTTCGTTAACCGTTTTTCCCGTTTCAGTCCCTCGTGATTTTTGACTGCTTAATTAATCCTTCATGTTTTCCAAATATTCCCGAATTGGTCCCTACCGTTATCCTGACGTTAAGGTTAACGTTGACTTGTGAAAAACGGTAAACATTAGCGACGGTTTTTCAAAAGCCGTCGCTAATTAGCGTCGCTACTATTTCCATAAAATAAATTTTAAGTTTTTTTAAAAAATTATTAAAATTAATTTTTTTTTATTTTATGGAAATATTAAACCGTCGCTAATTAGCGACGGCGTTTTAAACACCGTCGCTATTAGCGACGGTCTGTTAAACACCGTCGCTAAATAGCGACGCTGAGCGACGTTTTAATATTTCCATAAAATAAAAAAATTTAATTTTAATAATTTTTTAAAAAAAACTTAGAATCGGACTATGAATGATCTTAACTAACACTTAAAAATTTACAAAAAATTAAAGCAAAAAAGTTTACCTTTTCAAATTAAACAATTTAACTTTTAAATAAGTAAATTTATAAACCCACATATATATACATGTAAGGATTAAACAATTTAACTTTTAAATAAGTAAATTTATTTATTAATATAAATATTAAAAATAATTTCAAATTGAATATGTTATATATGTCAATTAATTATTGGTTCAAAGAAATTAATAAAAAATCACATGTTATAGTTAAGTACAAAATTTATAAAATTCTATTAAAAAAAATCTACAAAAGTCTATAAAAGTCTTGCAAAAAAATCTACATAAATCCACATAAATCTGTTTATAAATCTGTGAGATTCCATAAAAGTCAATAAAAATTTATCAAATCCATAAAAGTCTATCATTTAAAAAAGTCATTAAAAGTCATCAAAACTCTGAATTGAATACACCCCACTTAAAATTTTTCTCTCTTATACGATTTTAGTTTCGACTTAGGTTAAACTTTTTCGCTTTAATTTTTTTGTAAATTTTTAAGTGTTAGTTAAGATCATTAATATTGTTAGCATAGTCCGATTCTAAGTTTTTTTTTTCATTATTAAATTTTTTTTTTATGAAAATATAAACCGTCGCTAATTAGCGACGAAGTTTTGAAAACCCGTCGCAAATTAGCGACGGTTTTATAAAACCGTCGCTAATGTCAAGTCAAACCGTCGCTAATGTCAAATCAACGTTAGCCTTAACGACAGGATAACGGTAGGGACCAATTCGAGAATATTTTGAAGACATGAAGGATTAACTAATCAGTCAAAAATCATGAGGGACTGAAATGGGAAAAACGGTTAACGAAAAGGACGAAAATGGGTATTATCCCCTTCATATCAATAAAAATTAATCCATTCACAATTCAAAAAAAAAGAAGCGAATTTCACATCAAGCATAAAGCAAAATAAAGCAGAAAAATCAAACTTCATGAGATAATAATTCAATATACGCCCAAAAAATTCACCTAAATCTTTACTATCTTCCCTTTCAATCTGCTTCTACGACTCTATGTTGATTTACACTGCCCTACATTGCTATATTTTAAAAAAAAAATTGGTTAGCAGTGGAATTTCTTTAAGATTAGTGTGAAAATCTTGATTTTTGCTTTTAATTTCTCGTGTCGGCCGGAGCTTGCCCCGGAAGCCAGCAAGTGACGGAGGAGACGGTGAGAGGGTATCGGAAGGTGTTGGCATATTGGAAGGAGAGCGTGCGGCCGTTGACGAGAGGTTTGCCGTCGTTGACGAGGCAGTCGTCAAATCGGAGGCGCTTGAAGACACGGGGATTGACAAGGCGGGCGGAGCTGAACCAGCCGCAGCTGAGGTGAATGGAGGAGATGTCGCAGCCGGAGACGCACACGTTCATTATCTCCACCGTGTACGTGGGGATGCCGTTCGGCAGCGACTCGGTGGCGCCCTGGCTGAGCACTATATCCGACTTTGAACACTTTTCGCTCCAGATTCTGTTGGGCTCCACTTTATCTTCATTTCCCTTTTCACCTTTTCTTGGGGCTGTTAAAAAATCCAACAAATACAAACATAATTTTAGCGCAAAATCAAGAATGATCTTGAAAAATGACACCTTTTTTAGGGGAAAAAATTCTCATTCTTTGACAAGAATCGAAGTTAATAACATTGATATATAATTATAGTTGTGAGTACCATTCAAGAATGAGTAGGTCTCGTGTAACACCGTCTCACGGATCTTAATCCGTGAGACGGATTAACCCTACCCATATTCACAATAAAAAATTATATCTGATAAGATACGGGTCAACCTTACTCAAATAAGAGATCTATCTCACAAATACGACCAATGAGACCGTTTCACATAAGTTTTATCTTCAAGAATTGAAGAAATATGGATAAGAATAAGTTGACATAACAAATTTAGGATATCTGATATCAAATTTAACAAATAAAGAAAGCTACTACTTATGCAAATTCTTGGCATTTGAAGGGTCTTTACTCTTTAGCTACATATATCATCACATTTTTTACTCCATTTGCATGTTAGAAATTAAAACAACACCCAAAAAAAAACCCTTTTTACACAAACAACAAAATATGTATTAAATTCTAGTATTTGGTATTACTAAATATATTGAAATGTCAGAATTAATATAATGGTTGTAATAAAATTCTTGGACAATGAGCAAAGGACTTTTGAAAGAGACATATGAACAAAAAAGGATTTTGCATGGAGAATAGAGGACTTCATTTCAAATCAATGGTTTCCACTTTCTAATAAATGTCCATGCTAACATACACCCTGTCAACATAATATGGGCTCTCAAAGAAGCCACCAAAATGGCCCTTTATGATTTTGTTCAATAATAAATTAAAAGACCCACTAACCTACGCATCCACTTTGCTAAAATGCGCCCATCAATTCAAACGACGCCGGTCCTTATCAATGCACACGTGCATGTGATTCTTTGAGATGGAAGCGTAATTAAATGCAGAAAAACCAAATAATTAGCCACTCTATTGGGCACTTAGGGTGATATTATTACAGGGTGGTTGAAGTATTAAGCAGTAGGAGGTGTGCAATACAAGGGGCGCGTGTTAGGAAAAATGACACGTAGAATTTGCGCCAGCCACATATGAGGCAGAGCCGTACGCGACAACTGAGAAGAAAAAGTGGGCTGAGGCTGTATATGCCGGTGGCGCAATGTACAAGCCGACGACTGTGGCGTAATGCGCACAGCGAGCAGACTCTGTATGTGTCACACATATTGTACGTTATATCCAAGAGATGTTTTCTTTTGGCTTCATTTTTTATGGGAAAAATATATTTCTTGCCCAAAAAGTATGATCAAAGAATGCCAACAAATCGATTTATTCACGATTTTTGTATTTCGGAAGATGCAATAAATGGAAATTACCATGATTAAGCAGCTTGCGATGAGTATTAAGAGAGGGTGTGTTCTGGGTTAAAGTTAAGTTGTTCTTCTCAGATAAAACTGTACCGACTTGCCATTGATCATGATCTGAAACAAAAAGGAAACCCAATGAGATCAAAATCAAACAAAAAATACAGAAAGAATTTCGATGTTTAGTGATATAATTTCCGCCGTAAACTAAGAACCATAATGCACAGAATTCAGAAAACCCACATATAGATTGTGTTTACAGTAAACAGTGACCTGAATAAGTTTGAATGATGAACAGCAAGAATGTGACCGCAAACACCGCAGTAAATACAGCTATTCGCCGCCGCCGTAATGATGATTCTTGCCTCATTTGTTTTACCGGCGCCGAAAAATTAAAATTCGGAGCTGTATTTTTTAAACCAAGTTTGCCGAAGGGGAACGTTGGATATATTTAGATATATCCGAGTCAAGTCGGGCCGGACAGAAGCTAAGCTAGCAAGTGTAGCCTAAAACAGCGGGAATCGAGCAAATCACCGCCGAAGAGGGAGCTATGGGAAATGCACGAATGAAGTCTAAATCAGCTTTATATTCTCCTTTGACTGAACTGGAGAGAGAACGATGAAAAGCTTCGACGTGACTTGACAGCTTTGATTTCGATACGACTGCAAATCTCTGAAAAAAACCCATTAAACTAATTCAAATCAACACAAACAGCAAAAAAACCAAGAAAAGAACAAAAAAATCCATCGCGTATCAAGCATATTTCAGTATCTGAATCAAGAAACATTCCGATACTCACAAAGGTAACAATTATACCAGAGATTTGACTCGTAAAAGAGAGGTCAGTCACAAATGGTGTTTCACAAAAATTACATTATAGAGGAAGGCGGGAGTGGGTGTTCGATGGAAGTCTACGAGAAAATTTTCTAAGAATTTAAGCATCAAAAAAGGCAAAGTTCCCCGACATGGCTTTTAACATAATCACGGGAAAAGAGCCCACAGCCGAATTTTTTCCCCAACACAAAGCTCCTTTCCTAATAAATGCATACAGAAATCGAAAAAATCATTCAGTATATATATGCATGGTACACAAACATATAAACTTTAGCATGGGGACAGAGCATTGAAGGTGAAACGGAGGTGTGCGATTAGAAAACTCAGAGCAGACAAAAATGGCAGAGATTTTTTTTGCAGCGGCAGCAAAATAGCATAATGCACACAGAGATCCCTTTGCTTCACCTTTTGCTTAGGCTGGCGAGGGATCATTCCCGAAAAGATTCCCGAAAAGTGTGCTTGATCGAATGTGCGTATGCTTAATGCATCGCGATTTAATTATGGTTTTGGAGGAGAAGGAATTGAATTGAAGAAGCCATGAAAGCGTGCGGAGCATTGATTTCTCTATTCATGAATAAATGAATGGTAGAATTAAAGAGAATTAACTGAGGAAAAACTTAACCATGGTTAAATACAGCACGTGGAGTCTATTGCATGGTTAGTTGAGGGTTTAATTCCCTGTATCCACAAACAATCAAATTCCAGTACTACCCGGATAAAATATATATATATATATATATATATATATATATATCCATGAATCGTAATTATCATTGAAGGGACACTATCTAGTGGAGAAAAAATTAAAATTTTAATCATTTAATTTGGTCTATTTTGGATTTGACAAAAACTTGTGTGAGATGGTCTCACGGGTCGTATTTGTGAGACAGATAACTTATTTGGGTCATCCATGAAATAATATTACTTTTTATGCTAAGAGTATTACTTTTATTATGAATATCGGTAGGGTTGACTCGTCTCACAGATAAATATTCGTGATACTGTCTCACAAAAGATTTACTCTTTGGGTTTAATCTTGTAACTTGTTAAAATTTGATTTTATATAGTAACTTGAATTTATTTTTTATTTTGGTTTTTTTCCCTGAAATTACTAAATTCATGTAATATTATTTATTTGACATTTATTCCCCTCCACGTGACATATGTGACGAGAATAAACTCATATTACTCACTTTAAAATTCATCTAATAAAAAAAAAAAAAAAAAGCAAAACGACTCTCAATTTTTTAAATGGGTGTAAAAAATTTGTTGTTTCCTTGTATTTTTGTTTATGTATGTTTTAATATGTCTAATATAATTTTTATTTTTGTCACATGATCCACTTAGGAGAGCATATGTGTCGGATAAGTAATATCTGGTGAATTTATTAGTTTTGAGTAAAAAAAATACAAAACAAAAAAAATTTAAGTCGATTAGATGAAAACCAAACGTTGACAAATTAAAATATTAAAACCCAAAACATACCAATTTACAAAACTAAAATTGCAATTTTCCTCATAGTAGAAATACAATTTTGATATGTTTCATCACATTCAATAAGTGAGTGTCACATCAACAGTAGATATAGAAGTGAACATGATTGGTGGACATCATATCAAAATTAATATGCGTGTGTGTTTCATGCCTGATACAAAAATAAGTTTCAAAAGTACAAGTTCAAATCTATTTATTATAAATGATTTGTCCAGTTACATGTTTGGCATGTTAAAAAATAAAATAAAACAAAAGTAGTCGTGTAACATTCCGTCCCACGGGATTTCAAGTAGCTGATGACTTGTGATCGAAATACTAATATATAAATTATATTTTTGATTTTGTATTTTCCACGTTATTTGTGATGTGGAGTCAAACACGTTGATAATGTTCGAGCATCCATAATAGTGTTAAAAATTTTGTAACACATCGTCATTTTCTGGTATCACAATATCATTCCAACAAAAAAAATTAAAATTTTAAAAAAATACAAGTTAATGTATTACAACCGAATTGATTGATAACATGATCAAAAATAAAAATATGAAATTATAAACTTTTGTTTTGAATATGTTTTAGGTTTATAGCCTCTAGATTCAACATTTAATAAATTTAATACTCACCTTTGTGCATACGTGAACAATTATCTCTCATACCAAAACAGCCAAGAGATTCCACATTTTACTTATTTGACTGAAATGTTATCTGATTGTATTCATTGAATTTTACAAACTGTTCCTCACAAGCTAACCACACAATCACGACAGATGGATCTTGATGTTGATCCCTGCAACAACACAACACAACACAACACAACACAACTCTATATCATTTCTTACCTCATGTTGTATAGTAAATAAGTTTAATTTTGAAAATAGTGCATGATATGAGCTGTAAACCTTGGTTATTTTATACAAACATACAACATATTATTACATATTAATTTCCTGTAGACGATAAAAAACTTGTTTAACTACTTATAGTAGTTGGAATTACAATACAAGAAACTGAAAATATTAAAAATTTTATTTTGAAAGAAAAATGAAAAGGTTGAATAATGTGTCCATCTTCCTATGTCATGATATACATAGGAGTCTTGGTGGATTTAAAATCTGAATTTCAAACTTGTGAATTACATTGTCATTTGTGCCCGAAAGCATTTTTCATTGGTGTATCACTGGTTAGTGGTTTGTCATGTTGTGAGAGTTGAGTGATCCATCATCTATTAATGGAGTAATTGGATCACATGTATTCTTTACTTATGTTTGAAATTCTTTGCTTTCGTATGGTCCTTGGAGAAAACGTGACTTGTTTGGATATATTCACCACTTGGACTTGTCTCCACATTATGTTTTCCGTCAGATTTAGGCCGAAAAACTTTCTAGAATTCTGGCTTTTTCTAGTTTGGGAACTTTGGGTAGATTCCTTCCGACCATCTTCCCACATGATCCATATTAAAGAATTTCTGATGAGTTTCTTCACTCCCCAACGGTTTGCTATTTCACAGAAGATTTCTTTTCATTTCAAATATTTCTTCTACAAAGGTTGTGATTTTTTCTATCATGGTATTTAACAGAAAATATCTATTTACAAAATTTTGATAAATCTTAAATGAAAGCTTGACTTTGTTCATCTCTGTGAGACAGACCCATAATCAACATGTTCTTCTAGTTGAGATGTGGTCTTCCTTAAGTGATGAAACAATAGGTGTTTCATTTTCCGAAAGATCATTGATAAACTTTTGAATGTTCATGTATGATCTTTTTAACTTGATGAAGTGAAAGGCTTCATATGAGTCTTTCCCGGATGGTTATGGTTTTGCACTAAAAAAGTAAAGCTCCAAAATATCTACTCTTGATCTATTTTTGTAGTGCTGAGATTTCTGGGAAGTTGGCTGATATAGTATAAACTTAGATAAGAGCCTCAAATTCATACCATGATTTTACATCTTTGGGATAAGAATTTGGTTTCATCCATATCCTATGATATTTTCCTTCTACATCAACTCAAATTGTGGCTGGGTTGATGCCTTTTCTTGTTTTCAATTTATCCAGTTCTATTGATATACTTGAAATAGAGAAACTATAAGCTCGTTAGTACTAACCTTAGATTTTTTTCAGCATGAGTTCTAAGGTTGATATCTCACTCGTCGATCCACTATGTGAAGGTTGACTTGAAGGCTCGAGATAAGGAACAAGAGCTTCAATTTTTTCTTTGGCTAACTCATCTAAAGATAATCTCGACTTAGCACTTGTGATAGGGGTACTTGAATCCCCTACTCCAGGTATGTACTTGAAAACACTCCATTTGCAAAACCAGTGGCTTCTCAATAGCCCGGAGGATCGGATTTTACAATTCAGACAATAGCTGAATATAAGTGTATAAACATGTTATTCGATTAGAGAGAATGCTCTTATCAACTTGTTGTAGTCTACCCACAACTTCTGCATTTATGACAAGATTATTGAACTCACTTTGAAGCGTTTCGAGGTGTTTCCTTAAATATTTCTGTATTTTCACGATGACATCAACATTAACATTGCTCATCTCTTGTTAAGAAATATGCAAGAACATTTTCATGAAATTTAATAAATAAAAATATCAAAATATAATTTGACACAAAATGTGTCTCTCAGTAATATAGCTTTATCGGGTTTAGTTTCAAATCTATTTTTCAAAAAGCTTTTAAATGTGTATTATCGAGCTTTAAGATAATTTTTTTGAAAGTAATAATAACCGTTATTATTGAAAAATTTTAGAGTAGGTCTCATGTGAGACCGTCTCACGGATCTTAATCCGTGAGACGGGTCAACCCTACCCATATTCACAATAAAAAGTAATACTTTTAGCATAAAAAGTAATACTTATTCATGGATGACCCAAATAAGAGATTCGTCTCACAAATATGACCCGTGAGACCGTCTCACACAAGTTTTTGTCAAAATTTTAAGTGAACGGATTGGATTTGTTCGGCCCATTATTAGATTTTAAAGAATTTGAAAACATAATCCATAGACCCAAATACCCAACCCATTAACCTAATATACACCAATTATAATTGGGGCCCTGTTCAACTGGTCATATGCGGTGGCACCAGGTTGACCAACCCAGGCCCTCCTTGACCTGGAGTTTCATAAACATGGTTCCCAAGTGTCTCTTGATCAATCCTCGTACTATCTCCCAACGCTCCCATTTCACAATCTGCCTCAGCTTCAACAAAGGCAGCTCCTTCTCCAGTGCAATCCACTATAAATTTCATCTCGGAACTGATCGTGAGACGCCTCCCGAGTGGATGGTAATCCACTAGGACTTTTGACGATGCATGCTTCACAACTTCACCAACATTTTCATTGCCTTTCTTCCCTGATTCATAGCAGTAGATTGTGCGCACGAGAACTGCTATGTTCTGATCAAGATTCGACAAGAAGTAGGGGCCCTTTACTGTTTCATCAGCTGGTGGAACAACGGTTGGTTCCCCCGTTGCACAAAACTATGCTGCCATCTTTCAGATTCATATTTGACCAAGATCTTGAAAACTGAGCAAGAAGAAGAAAAAAGAGAATTTGCTAGAAAATTTTTGATCCCCTTCCTTGTTTTATTGAAAGAGGGTTTTGTGTACTACAGAAAGTGACTTGGGATATAACATGTTCATAAATCATAAGCATGATGATTAGTTTGAGGATATACTTAAAGAAATTCATGACTTGTTTCATTCCATTTTCCATGGTTTTTTTTTTATATTATCTTATTTTTTACTCTTTGAAATTTACTTTGTTAAGATTGTGCAAATGGATATGGTTTCAACCATATTAAATCTTTATATAAATTTAACTTTAATAAACCGTTTAGCATGAATAATGAGATATTAGTTTCTTGTATATATTTATTTCATCCAATGTCTGTCTCAAATTCTATAAAAGATTAAATATATAAATCATTCCGATACAAATATATTGAATATGATTAGTTGAGAAGAAATTCTCACATATTAATTCACAATCATCAAACTTTTTTTTAAAATTATAGCGCTAAAATTGAATTTGAATGACATTTAGAATATCAACAACCTAGTTTCATTTTAATGTTAAACTAGTATTATAAAAAATTATTATATCATATATATGTCATTTGAGATAAACGAGGATAACAACCTTCTGTCTTTAAATTGACTTCTTTATTTTGGTTAAGAAGAATGGTTATCAATAAATAAAATAGAAAAAATACCTAAAAAATTATACATTATTTTGTTTATCAAAATTTTAAAGAATAAATAAATTTTTTTCGTAAATTCATTTTTTTGTCATTTATTAGATGAATAGATTTTGACTAAAAAAATTAATTATTTTTTAAAAACATGTTAAAAAAATAATTAAAGTTTTAATTAAGATACATATTAATATTACTATTAATAATAATTTAGTGAAATCCAATATATATCAAAAATTCACTACGACACTGTACATTAAAAAAGTTGAAAAACTTAATATTATATTTTATTTAAAATATTCGAGAATAATGATAACTAAATAAATAAAATTTCACAAAACTCAAAACCATAATACAAAACAAAATGAAATGAAATGATACAATAAAATTTAATTTATATTTTCAAAGAACATCATATTCAAATTTGAATTTAACAAAAAATTGAAAAAAATCACATTTAATTACGTACTTATTTTCAAATATTTAATATGGAAGATTAATGAATTAATATTGATATATAATACATGTAAATTATCGTAAAAATCATATAATTAAAGTTATTAATTAACTAAAACTCACATAAACAATAATTTTTTTAAATCGAAATATCAATTTTTATAGATTTTTGTAATCAAATAAAAAGAACAATCTTTTAAAAATATTTAAAGAAAATAATATCAACTGTATAATAAGAAAAATAGCACTAAAAATAATATAGCATATTATAATTTTATCATGATTATTATTGTTTAAAAAAAGCAATTAAATATATATAAGATAAAACAAAACAAAATCTCATATTCTCGCCCCTCGATTCCGCCGACCTTATATATATTAGTATATCGACGCACAGTGCTTATATAATACTTTTTACAATTTATTTTATTTATATATATGAACTTACAAAATAAATAGAAATAAAAAAAACCCAAAGAAGATTTGAACCTACAATCTCATTGTTAGGAAATAAAAGCTTTATCCACTCAATTATATGTGATTTGCATTATTCTTTTAACAGTTTATTAATATATATAATTAGTAAAACTGACAATGACGCTAAAAGTTAGTTAGGGCTGTTGCTTAATAACTACCTTGTCATTCGAAATTCCAATGTTTACGCAACACAGCACGCTATCTGCTGATTCCGAGTCTTCATCACCATTAACGATGTCTTCTTAGACAATGGGAAAGGGAGGAAGGATCTTCTTTTCGGTGGTTTTTCTAGAATCGCCACAGGTATTATAGCCTTCATCTGGTTGCTTGTTAATGGCGGGTTTTTTTTTGTGTCGAAGCGATGACGGGCTGTCTTTCTGGGCTGTCTTTCTGCATCTTTAATCGGATTCTTCTGGGTTTATGTTTTTGTGTGTGTTTTCTTGTCCGGTTTCAAAATTTTATACAGTAGTAATCAGATGAATATTGAATAAAATTTCCTTCTTCAAACAGCATGAAGATGTCTTACCGGTTTCACATCGTCGGAGTTCAAAGACATTGAACAGAAAGAAGCCGTTGAAGAGTGAGGGTACTGTGGTGTCTAATCCAACCGGGTACTTTACCAAGTCCGAGCCTAAAGCTCGATCTTCTTGGTTTTCTTGCGTCTCTATCACAAAAAAAATTAGATCCACCAGTAATCTTTGAATCTTCACAGGTACAATGCTTTATATTTTTAGATTCTCTTTTTTTTTTCATAAATAACTTGAGTTTTTCGAACTACATTTTTTAATGGACTTTTGGTTACAGTTTTGAAAATTATTTTCCCTAGAAATTTTTTACGATAGTTTTTCCAACCACAAAGTTTAATGGACTTTTGAAAATTAGTTTCCCTGAAATTTTTTACGATAGTTTTTCGAAATACAGAGTTAAATGGACTTTTGGTTACGTTTTTTAAAATTAGTTTCCGTAGAAATTTTTTACGATAGCTTAGTTTTTCGAACTACAGCGTTTAATGGACTTTTGGTTACGGTTTTGAAAATTTGTTTCCCTAGAAATTTTTTACCATGTTGTCGAAAAGAACAAAGAAGCAAATATTATTGAAAAAAGTCAGCTATACCAATATTTGGAGCTAACCATAAATTTGATGCGAAAAAATCAACATCCACGATAGAGTGAAAGCCACCACTAAATCATAGAAAAAACTAAACAAATCAATATATGAACCTAGCCATTAATCAAATTTCAGATTTGATAGTTCAAATAGAAAAAATTAAACAAATCAATATGTAGACCTAGCCATGAATAAAATTTCAGATTTAAAAGTTCAATTAGTATATCCGTTCCCATGAATTAGCGGTTTATCTTTCGTATTAAAGCCAGAAATTACGTAGAAACTGATTTAGGCAATAGAAATTCAACTTGTTGACTAAGGTGGTTGGTGCTCTAACTTTTGAAACCTTTAGAAATCCTTAGGTGTATGTGTCATTAATTTTTTTTGCATAAATGTTCAATTTAACGATATCTTGCTAAATGTGTGTTTTACTGTCAGTTATGCTCAAATGTAAAAGTTTGGAAAATTGATTTGGATTGGCTTGAGTTTGGTCAAAATCAATTACTTTGCAGGCGCTATGCAGCTCTGTTTTTGTGAGATTTGACTTTGAGGCTCTTTGAAATATAGGAAATGGAATTTACTTGTGACTTAGGATTTAATCCACCCTTGTAGTCTAATCACATGTGCTCAAAGAAAAATCATATGAAGGTTTATTGAAAAAAAAAAGGCAGTAAGGAAAAAAAATCCGTACTGCTTTTTTGTTTGGAAAAAGCTACCTATGCAAATTGAAGGTTAGTGTGAAGCTCCGGTTGGAAAAAGCTACCTAACAAATGAAGGTATTAGTGTGAAGCTACTCATCATGTTGATTTGGAAAAAGCTGCCTATGCAAATTGAAGGTTAGTGTGAAGCTCTAGCCGGAAAAAGCTACCTAACAAATGAAGGTATAGAGTGAAAGCTACCAACCATGAACCATATAGATTTGGAAAAAGCTACATATACTGAAGATTGCAGGGTAAAGTTTGAACAAGACTTTCCATTTCTGTCTTTCAGTTAGCTGATTTTGAAGATCTTCCTCAAAAGATGATTGTCTAGTTCACCCACACACTTGATTTATACTTGACATTGAGTAGATCTGATTGTTTGATGAGTACGAATTTCTACTTTTGAGTATAACTTTGGTTGAATCCCCATTATGAGCATTGTTTTGTTGAAAATTGAAAAAAAAAAAAAAGCGGTTGTATATTTTGACAGTTGACACATACATCTGAGGAATTATCGGGGTTGAAAAGATTTAGCATCTTGCCTCTTTGGTTACTGTCAAAAAGTCGATTCATGTTAGCACCAAGGTTATTCAAAAGAAACTGAATAAAAGAGGACAATGCTGACTTACGACACCCAGACACACATTATAGTGTGTATTTACAACCCAAGAAATTTTACAAGAAGTTAGAGAATGGAACTTAACCTCATGGAAACCATTGGAAGACTACTTGTGTGTTTTCAGAAAAATATGTATACATTTTTTTCCAAAACAGACTATTCTTTCTGACAAAAACATTCATGATACTTTATGATTCAACTTGTTTTACCTTAGTTCCAACATGACTTCTCCATAAATCTAAGTATCGATCGTTTTTTGTCCTACCAAAAACTTACCGAGTGGAAGTTAAAGATTTAGATTCTATCATTCCAAATGCCTTATTTTGATCATTGACATCCAAGCTAGCCACATAGGACAAGGCGTTCTGCTGTTTGAGCAATCAATTGCCAATACTCGCTGGAGTACTTACTATAGTGCATTTGACGGAATACAAGACATTCCTCACAGGTGGTATCCAAACTCCAATATTAGAGCTGATTTTACGAGGTTTGTGTTTGTTTTTGCATGGATGATTGCGGATACCAGATTTTGGGCTAGCAAAGTTGATGCCAGAGAGCGAAGAAACATGTATGACTGCTAGAGTGCTCGGTACTTACGGCTATTTTGATACGGATTATACATTGGTATAAATATGCTTTCAAGTTTGAAGAAAATAAAATCACTTCTATCATTTTCTGTTGCAAGAACATGACAAGGACCAAGATTTTCAAGTGATTTAACTCCAAGATAAAAAATTTTACTCTATTTTTTTAATGAAGAATCTTAAAGATTTTTGGGTTCCCTATCCTTGACTTGAATTTCATCTAATAAATCGAAAAAGAGCACTTTTTTTTTCTCGTAATTAATGTATTTGGATGTTGATTAGAAACTAAGAATAGAAGGTCTATTCTAACTTAAATTTACAAAATGGCAAAGAGCAATTGAGCTATGGGAGTGCACATACCTTGGAAACAAACATGAAAACTCACTTTACAAAGTGATGTATACGTGTTTTGAGTCGTTCTGCTCCAGCTTTTGACAAGGAGGGCAGTAGACCTGAACCAAGGACCAAGTGAACAAAACTTGGTACTTCATGTACTTGAGAATCACCTGACTTTCTGAAGATCAATTTAGAATGTTCAGAAACCAGTTGAAATCATTACAAGCATTACCAAATTACCATTCATGTGCTTGAAACTTTCACAGGTTACACACATTCTGAATGACATGAAGAAGCTGAAGAAGGTGATTAATCAAGAAATGGAACGGGATAATACATGATGGAGTTGATAGTCATGTTTGCGAATTTAGTATCGAGATGTGTCCGGTTAGACATCATCAGAGAACTGCCCTCGATGTCAGAATGTGTAAAGGACCTTCGAATTATTAGGTACACTAATTCTAAAGGACTTGCGATGGCTATGCATACACTTGGAATGACATAAAAATTGTTGTTTTCAAACGGTATGCGGCACACAACATAGCTGTTAGTCTCCAATTCTTGAATTCCTATTACAGTGTCAAAGTGAATAAAAGATCGACATATCATACATGCCAGATATTATTGTCATGTTTCAGTAATTGTAAGTTTTCATGAGATAAATGTACGAGTGGGTCTCATGTGAGACGGGTCAATCATACTCATATTCACAATAAAAAGTGATACTCTTAGCATAAAAAATAATACTTTTTCATGGATAAACCAAATAAGAGATCCGTCTCACGAATACGACCCATGAGATCGTCTCACACAATTTTTTGCCTAAATGTACTTGTATATTTATGGAGAATTGAATATTTAATGCTCCATAGCTTCAGTGCCAGTGAAGACGGGTAGTTAAATGTATTACATATATAAAATGCATGTGAAATCAATTAAGACAGATAAAACTTTTTAGTTGTGTATTATGCTGAATCATCAACTGAAACACAATCGTGGAGTGTTCGAAACTTAGCAAAAATTAATATTGATTTTCAAAATATAACACACAGAGTAATGCACTCGTGTTGTTCATAGTGGCTAAGCAAGTGTGTTGCGCGTGTTAAAAATTATTTAATAAATAATGATTGAGTGAACGATTTTCTCTTTCAATTTTTTTTTTTTTTGGATTAAGGTATATACGAAATAAATTATAAGGTTTTTCAATAAAGAAGTTTTCATACCAAATTACCAAAGATATTACTATAATAACAACATTCTTAATAATGCAATAATAGATTATGACATGCTAGCTAGTAATAATGATAACTGATAAGAGCTTCATTTATGCAACGAGTATTCAAAGTTGAGACCAGTTTTATATATTCATTATTTTATGGCACTGATTATATATATTAAAAAACAATAATTATTTTGAGAGCGATCGGACCTTGATGTTTGATTGTTAAGTAGTTTAAAAAATAGAAGTTAAACCATTATAATTTAGTAAAAATAAAACGAGAAGTGATTGATTCATCCATTGGTATAGACTCACCTAATATATTTGGGTATGGTTGAGAAGACCATTGATACTATTTTGGGTTACACATTTGTGTTCTATTTAATTTTTCGTTATGAAATATTTTCCTGTTATATTTTGTCGAATCCACGTGGTTGGATTTCAATGGATTTGATTTTGGACATGGTCATTTAGAATTTATATTTTATATCTATATATCTTTCATAATTTTATCTCACAAAACAAACGAAAACTTCTGTATTAAATATTTATATATTTATTTATAGATTAGATGAACAAAACCATCAATTTGCTTCCCAATTGGCATTGTCAGGTAAGGATAGAATAGGACAATCACAAATGCATTGCGATTTAACAAAGACTGCTCTTATGCCAGCTATGAATTCGGAACTCCCCTTTTATGGGGAATATTTCTCCCTACCTTATGGAACACTGTCTCCATGAGAAGATCAAAGGTCCAATTTTAACCACATATATACGGGATCCACCAAATTCTTTAAAATCAACGGCCCAGATCCTGTGGGACACTGCCCCCACAGGTAGCATCGACATAACCCTTTTATCGATAGTAAAGATAATAAACATTATGTCGACGATCGTATACTAACACGATATTTGGGACATTCACTCGTCAATTGGTAGGCAAGAACTTTTTTGAGAGGAATGTGAAGCCAGAAATGGGCTACGGTGAGGCAACCCTACAAATTTAAGAGGTCAAACTTTAATTTTTTTAAAAGTTTATAGGTAAGAATTTTTCCAAGAATATATCGGTTGAGGGGCCTGTCTTCCATTCCAACAGTCTTCGCTTTCTATATCACTCTATTTTTTAAAGATTTTACAAGTAACTAAAGCCGAATTCTCCGAGAGGCGGCGCTTGAATGCCAAAGCCAAACAAGGAAGATAAATTTTGAAGATTTGGGTGGTTTGTTAGGAATCAAGTCGGAGAATCTATATTTAAAGCAAGTGAAGAAAGAAATACTGAAAGATTAATGATCTACGAGTTAAAAGTCTTTTTTTTTTTTTTTTGATCAGAAACTAATATATATTAGATTAATAATGTTAAAAGATTACAATACGAGTGGATGAGCCATCCACGAATTCGAAAACAACCCGTAAATGTAACTTGTTCAACAAAAAATATAACACCAATCCCTAATCAAATCAGATAATAGGTATGTCCGAAACTTTGGTACGCAAATCGTCCACGTCGCCACCCTGAATCTTATCTTCTCCCAAACGTCATCTCTTGATTCTTCTTTGTCACTGAATAATCTGTTGTTGCGCTCCAACCAAATCGACCAAAAAACACAGTGAACGATTATGTACCAGAAGTCTTTGAATCCCTTTCCTGTGAGAAATTCATTATCCAAAATGAACATATCTCTTGACGATTCTGGAAATGTCCACTCGAAACCCAAATGTTGCATTACCTTGTTCCAGACACTCGTTGTGAATGAACAGTGAAGCAAAATATGATCCTGATCTTCCTCGTGTTTCTTGCATAAGTAGCACCAATGTGGGTTCAAAACATGATCCGGCCGTCTCCTCTGTATGCTGTCACAAGTTTGCAGTTTTCCCAAAGCTACTATCCAGGAGAATACCTTAACTTTTTGTGGGATATGAACTTTCCAAATGTTGTAATAGTAGGGAAAGAAGGGGTGTGTAGTACTCTGAAAAAATGATGAGTATAAAGAACTGACAGAGAAAACACCAGATGAATCTCCTAACCAAACCCTGACATCCCCCGAACCCACACTCAAAGATACTGACTCTAAAACCCCTAAAAGATCAGTGAACTCACCCAACTCGACATCATTCAACCCTCTCCTGAACCTAATATCCCATGATATGACCGAATTACCTAGAGTACTGGACACCGTGAAGAACTGAGAGATAGGTTTGTCTCTGACAGTAGATAATGAATAAATGTGAGGATAAACAACTTTGAAGGACAATAAACCCACCCACCTATCCTCCCAGAACCTAATGAGATTCCCCCCCTTGAGCACCGTACTAATCAGTGTTTGACAAGTCGAGTAGGACCGAGAGATAAACTTCCAAGGGCTTTTAAAGGTCGTGTTCCTTGCGACCCTTAAGTCCCAGCCATTACTGTGAAATCCGTAAATGCTACCGACTACTGTTTTCCAAAGAGAGTTGTCTTCCACAGCGCCTCTCCACCACCATTTCCCTAACAGTGCCATGTTCCTCAGTCGAATACTGCCCAATCCTAATCCCCCCTTGTCTAACGGTTTACACACCTGATTCCAATTGACAACATGGTACTGCGAATCTCCATCGGCTCCATCCCATAGGAAATTCCTCATCAATGCTTCCAATTGTTTTGCCACTTTGTTTGGGACCTTGAAAATTGACATGAAGTAAGTAGGCAGTGAACTAAGGACTGATTTGATCAAAGTCAGTCGGCCTCCTCTTGATAAATAGGCTTTTTTCCAACTTGCCAGTTTGGTTGACATCTTGGAAATCACCGGAGCCCAAAACTCCAGCTTCGTTGGATTCCCACCCAACGGTAAGCCGAGGTATTTTATTGGCCAATTTTCTTTCTTGCAACCAATGGCTGATGCTAAACTGTCAATCTCTTCATCCAAACGATTGATTCCAAGCAAAAAACTCTTTTCTAAGTTGATTTTAAGTCCGGATTTAGAGCAGAATAGTTTGATAAGATCGACAACCGCAAGCATGTGCCTGTCAGTTTGAACTAAGAAGAGTGTGTCATCTGCAAATTGAATGTGCGAAACTTCCTTTTTGTCTCTCCCCACCACGAGCCCTCTAACATCATTACCCGTCCTTGCCTTATCCATCAATCTCCCCAGCCCATCTATCACTAAATTGAACAGAAATGGTGATAGTGGATCGCCTTGTCTAAGGCCCCTTTGTCCCTTGAACCTACCCCTTGGTCTGCCATTAATGAAAACCGAGTAAGAAACGTTACTGACACAACCCTTCATCCACTTCCTCCACTTATCCCCGAAGCCCTTCTTCTCGAGTACGAAGTCTAAAAACCTCCAATCCACATTGTCATAAGCCTTTTCCAAGTCGATCTTCAAAACCTACCCTTTTTTCTTTTTTCTTCTATACTCTTCCACCACCTCATTAGCAATAAGACAACAGTCAATTATCTGTCTACCTCGAATGAATGCACATTGATTTTCCGAGACTGTTTTGGATAAAATTTTTGTCAATCTTCTCGTCAATACCTTAGCCAGTATTTTGTACAAGCTAGTAACTAGGCTAATTGGTCGAAAATCTTTTAGCTTCGTTGCTTCTTGTCTCTTAGGGATGAGACAAATGTATGTTTCGTTCGTCAAACCATTAACGATGCCATCTGAGAAGAAATCAGCGAACACTTTTGAAAGGTCATCTTTTATTGTGTCCCAATTGGCTTGATAGAATGCTAAAGTGAAACCGTCAGGCCCCGGTGCTTTGGAGCCATCACAATCCATCACCGCACCTTTAATCTCCTCCTCCGTGAATGGCAGCTCCAATTGGTCAGCATCAGCAGTAGTTATTGGCGCCCAATCCACCCCATCAAATCCCGAACCATCCCCTGCCGATGATTTGTACAGATTTGTGAAAAAACTAATTATTGCATTTTGAATTTGAGCTTCATCAGAAAGGAGAGTCCCATCTTCCAATTCAACCTTATCTATCACTGCTTTGTTCTTTCTGTTTTGCAATAACGAATGAAAAAACTTAGAATTTTGGTCCCCATCTTGCATCCATTTCACTTTGGCTTTCTGACTTTCCATTTGTTGCTTTCGAATGATCAATGTTTCCAACTCACAACGTGCTTCCCGTCGCTGCTGATTTAGGTAAATTGTCCAGTTACCTTCCGTTTCTTGTGCATCTAGATGTTTCAATTTATTACGCAGCTCTGAAATTTTAACATGTACGTCCCCAAAGACGTCCCGATTCCATGCTGTAACTTCCTTCTTAATGTTTTTAAGCCTTAGCATGAATTTGTACCCTTCCCAGCCATGAATCGTTTCACTATGCCACCACGTAGGTAGAGATTCTTTAAAGTTCCTATGCGTCAACCAAACGTTCTCAAATCTAAATGGAGTTGGACCCCATTTTGACTTTGTTGTGTCCAATAAAATCGGGTAATGATCCGATGTAAGTCTTGGGAGAACCGTCTGTCGGAAAGTGGGGTATAATTCCTTCCAACCCTCGGAGAATAGGTACCTGTCAAGTCTGCAACAAATCGGATTATCCCTGAAATTTGACCAAGTGTACCTAGCATTTAAAAGAGGTGGATCTTGAAGGCCCAGCTCCTGTATCAGATTATCAAAGCATTGCATACTAGTGGTGTATGAGTTGTTGTTTAACTTTTCACTCAGATTCCTGACAACGTTGAAATCTCCACCAACACACCATCTGTCACCACAGATCGAATACAAACCAGCTAGTTCATCCCATAGCAAATCCCTAGTCCTTGAGTTACATGGACCGTACATAGCAGTAAACCACCAAACCAACTCGTCTTTCCAATGAATTTGTATCGAGACAGAAAAGTTCCCAACTAAATTGTCACAAACTCGGACCACTCTAGGATCCCACATCACCAAAATACCTCCTGATCTACCTTCCGCTGGCAAAGAAACCCAATCCACGAATCTTGATTTCCATAAACTGGCTACAAACCGACGATCAACTGAAATTCTCTTTGTTTCTAACACCACTGCAATATCCGGGTTCTCCTTGCGAATGATTGAACGTACTAATTCCCTCTTCCTCGATGAACCTCCTCCCCTGATATTCCAGGAAACTATCTTCATAAACAACGTTTTGATCCCTTCAAGGTCGAACCTTTCTCATAGTTTATACTGCACTTCAATCTGCCAAGCTCTCTGATTAATTTGCCCGAGGACTTACTCAGCTCAATGTCTCCTTTCTCAGCTTGGCCACCCTCCTGTAAATTCTCACTTTCAATGTTGTCTTTCTTCCTTTCATTCCCTAAGAGAGCATATCCCTCGATCCCAGACTTGTCAATGACTGAAGATTGCCCCCCTCCTAAGAACCCACTAGACAACCCCAAGGCATTGAAAGAACAAGGGAAAAGATAATTTAACGCGAAGGAATGATTAAGAGTTGAAGATTGAAAACAGGAAAGTACCTTGTCCACTAAAGGATTAGTATTTTCGAGGATAGTAGCTTTTTTTGGAGTCACGATTACCTCGTTTTCTTTGAACAAAGCCTGTAGATCCACTTCGATTGCTTCGTTACTGAGCAAAGTTTCCGTATGCGAAGATATGTGGCTGTCTGCATCCGTTGAATCAAAGCCATCATCCAGAAAATCTTCATCTGAGTCCTCAAGTGGAAAATCATCAACATCATTCTGATGAAACTCCCCTGAGTTAATCGGTTGTTCACTGTCCAGCACTTCTGTGTTCTTCGAGTCGCCAATATATATGGATGCCAGAACCTCCTCAGTATCTTTGTCATCTGAATTGCTGCACACCTGAATTCCTCTTTCCGATAGTGACTGAACTGGAGAGATCTTGAATTCCTCAATTGGTTTTGGGGAGATACGTTGCAGTATTTTTGCCACCTTCCTAGCCTTCGATTGATCTGCAGGCAAATCATAATCTTTACTGGTCGAGTGGCTGCATTCCGGCAAATCTTCATTCATAACCTTTAGACTTTTGGAAGGCGCCCGTAATTCCTCATTGATCCCATTTAATTTAAACTTCCCCCTGCCTGCTACTGTCCTCATACCTTTGACCAAAACTTGGGCATAGGTCTGTTTCTGAGTTGTCTCGTAAGCCTTAAAATCAAATGTGTCGACGCTAATTCCGAGTTCCAGTTTGTCGTTGTTCAGTAAAATCGTCAATCTGTTATTAATAAAGCCATCATTCTTACCAATTACCCTTATCTTAGCAGCACTCAATTCAGTGAAACACCTTGTATCTTCACTGATTTCCATTAGCCCCCCACACTGATCCCCTATTGCTTTGAAACTTTCTTCCGTCCATAGATTCCAAGGTAACCCGTAAATCTTTATCCAGCTCTTGTAACACCTGAGTACCGATTCCACTGAATTGATGTTTGGGCTCCACTCCTCGAAGTTTAATACCACTCCGCCATTGAAGAATCCTCTTTTCAAATCTCGAAAGAACGTCAACTCCTTCGGAGAAGCAGGCCACCATACCGCTTTATTAGCTTGAAAAATCTGTAAATGGACCTTCCTCTTAACATCTTGTCCTAGTAGCATTTCCACTTGCTCCCACGAGGTGTTTACTTTTTCCTTAGAGACAATAAGAGCTTCATTCCAATTTCTCTCCGGTATCCTTCTGATATATGCATCCCTAACATTGCTCGAATGTTGACAGTAAGGCCGATCAATTATCTTGAATGGCTGTTGGATGCTCGGAAAATCTCTCCTCTGAGGTTGCCTAGTCAATAGATTAATGAGGATATCAGAAATCCTTATCCATCCTTGAGAGTTATACCCGCTTGGCACTATAATACTCTTTTTTTTCCCCATGTTACTAAATCTTGAAATTTCTAAGAATCGGCCTCTTCTATTGGCAATCCTTTGGGCGACAATTGTTGCATTTGTGCCCCGAAGTCGGTTAAAATCCCATCTAGACTGAGGATTAATAATAACATTTTTGATAACTGAGCTTAACCAGCGTGCCTCTTCTCGTTCCAAATCCAACACATAGATAGCATTCCTAGTTCTTTCAGTCCACCTCAGCGAAGTTCCCCCATTAACCAGCTTGAGTAAGAACAACTTGTACTCAATCTTTATCTCTTGCTCTCTGCCCGATGACATAGTTGCGGAACGAAGAAATCGCTGCTCGAAATGACTTGAACAAACGATAAATCGCGAGAAAACGGAAAACCCCAAGGCGTGAGACCGTATAGATCGGCGACCGGAGACCGGCACGGGACCCGGATGCCCGACGCGAACGGAGGATTCAGATGTCGGAAAGCATTACTGAACGTAGAGGAAGATCTGGGAATAGGAAAATGGGAGGGAAGAGAGCATTTTGAAAAATTCTCTCTGTGTTATCTACGAGTTAAAAGTCATGACCATAAAATTAAAGAAACTTCTTGAACTTAGAAAACATTATACTAACTTGAGAAGAAATAAGATTTATTCGACCTATCTTTAGGACACTATCCAAAATATACATCCGGTTATTATAAAAAAATCCCGTGTGTTTTTTATGTTGCTCAATACGTTACATCACATAAAAAAATGTTCTTCCTCTGACTTTTTGGTAACGTCATCAGCACACAGACAACAAATATACTCGCGATAATTAACAAAAAGTTATTTTCATTACTATGTAAACAGTTATTTTGCAAATTTTACTAAATGTATTAAATATTAATCATACAAAATGCATAACAGAAAAAAATTGTGGAAACAAAATATCAAGTGCAATACACTATGTTTGGCTCCGTATGCTCGCCCTACAATTTCTCGGGAATAACATAATTAAGCTACAACTTCTAAGGATGCTGGATGTATTAATTACAAAACATGTATGTTCTGCATATTAATTAGCCTATAGATATATATGAACTAAATTTCATAAAGTTAAGAACTATGCGGTACTTCAAAAAGGGACAAGAGAGAACCTGAAGGCTAATGCAACATCTAAAACGAGCTGCATCTTTAAGATACAGAGTCTAATGGATTTATGGGCAAGAGGTAACCTGCAAAAGGTGAAACAATCGATTATAGACAAAATTCAAAAAGAAGGTTGAAAAAAAAGAGAGTTCATTGTGACTAAAACCGCCAGGGGAGAGGTTTTTTGCCTGCTAATTTACGCCTTGTTGTTCTTGTTCTCATTTCCTAAATCGTCTCCAGATTCAGCCGCCTCTTCATCTTCATCTTCATCATCGGACATGTTATTTATGACTTCCGTGATTATTTCTTTAATTTCTGATTTCCTATGCATCAGGTCTATCCCAAAGTGATTTCCTGATGTGACATTCCAAATGGTTAACATCAACAAGATTAAGATGGTCTTAATGTAGTAGAAATGAATTACGGGGATAAAGGATGGCATACCGAGTTGTTTGAGAATGTCAGATAATGTAGCCTGCATTTCAGATTATAGCAAATATGTAAATGAGATATAAAAGATTCATCATAGCCAACACTACGAAATTGTAAGTACAACTTACGGTGTTGAAATCTACTTCCTTCAGTATATTTGTTACCACCGCGTGCATTTCTTCTTTAGTGGGTTCTTTCTTCGCATTTCTGCTGCTTTCCTTTTTACCTATCATAAAAGAAAGTAAGAAAAACTCGATTAATGAATATAAGACCTTGAAATAAATTCTTTGGAAAGCTGAATCAGGCATCTCTGAAAACACAATATCAAACCGTATCAAGAAACATTTAACTATTTCAATCCGAAGCATCTGACAACATGTTAAAGCCCAATTGAAGAATTTTTTCACCATTATTTGCGATGTGGACATGGGTGATAATTGATTTTGTTTTAATAACTAAGAATAGCACCAGGTATCGTTTCCTACAACTTGAGTCTAGTAAATATGCAACACCTCGATCCTTCTCCACCACTTTGGCAGAAGACTTGCTTGCCCTTTTCTTGCTTGAAGATGTATCCTTTGGAGATGTACTTGTTTCCTCTCGCTGCTTATCACCATTTCGTTTCTTAGTCGGGGGTGTCCTTAATTCACTTTTGGATTCAGCTTCAGAGACACGTTTCTTTGATTTAGAACTGGAAGATGTTTTGGTAGAATTGCCAGGGGTGTCTGGCGCTTTGGCCGAGCTTTGTTTGCCAGCTGCTTTGGACTTCTTATCAATCCTACTTCCAGAATCCTTTTTGGCGCTTGTCTTCGAAGAACTCTTCTCAGGAAGCATCTGCTTCTTGGGTTCATCTTGTTCTTCATCTTCTTCCTCTGGATTGGTTGTCTCCTTGTCACTATCTGCTCCAGAGACAGTGTCATCATCGTCCTGGTCATCTTCACTTAGTGAATGCTCACTTTTAACATCATCTCGTTCCTCACTTGAATGCTCTCCCTTTTTCCCAGATTCAGAGTCCGATTTTGGTTTCTAAACGCAGATAAGACCAAATGTCATTAGAAAGTGAAAGCAAATACCGGTAACTGTTATGGAAGAAACATAAGACTCTACCCCATGGCAAGCCAATGACAAACCCATTTCACAATCACATACTGCATTTATATATACTTGTCCCACAGGGGTTGCCATGGTTTTAAGGTTCAAATGCAAAAAATAGGTCCATGTAACTGGCTATTTAACTTGCCAGTCTAGCAGCTTTGCTAGCCCAATAATGGAACCATCGCAGAAAACCAAAAAAGAAAATTGCATTCGCCGTTCTGAAATTTGATAGAAACCATTCACCATCGGTATCCCCAAACGACATAACAGATTAGATCTAAAGTCAAGACATCAAAAATAAAATAAAAATTAAAAAACAACAGAGAAAAAGAAAAACTAGTGGGTTATAGATGATTTAGCAACCATAATTTTTTTTTCGATTGACGGTCTCATGGCACTAAAGCATTAAATGCTATATCAGACTCCTCATATGATGGTGACCTCACATCATAATCCAGAGTTATTATTAGAGCTGCGAGTTATGTTGTAACTAACGAAAAACAAAAAGAAAAAAAAAAGAAACACCAATACAGCGAGAAGAGAGTTAATGCAGGTACCTGTGGTGTGGCAAAAACCATATCTGAGCAGTAGAAACCGACTCAGCCTTAAAATGCATATACTAATACATGTTTGGAATGTACTCAGAAACAATGAAAACAGATACCTAGGATAGATAACACTACGCATTTAACTAATACCCAGAATAGATAACACCACGCATAAGATTAAATTGATCAATTGAAGCACAGTGCATTGCAAATGGTTTAACATAAGTCCATCGTCTGGTCAGATTAAATCTTTCCTTTGCATTCCAAAATATAATTTAGCATACTTTCCCTGCAAAGTATAATTATTTAAGACCTAACCTTTTTAGATTTTCCAGCGGCCGTGTCAGCAGAACTTTTGCTTGCGGAATTCCTACTCTTTCGCTTCTTACTCTTCAGAGATTCGTGTGAAAGAAAGAAGAAATATCATATAGCTGCTCAATTGAATCCATCAACAAACACAAAAATAAGATAAGTCTTACCTTATCCTTCTCAGCGAGTAAGATATCTGTTGTAGCATGAGGAGATTCCAAAAATTCTACTAACTTCACAGAGAGTTCTTCCTGGAAAACACAACTGGATATGATCAAACAAGCGAACATTTATGATGTCAAACAAAATCAAATAAGGAGATTACCTTCTTTACAGTAGCTTTGGAGACAGGAATATTAAGGACATCACAAAAATCCAACAATTTTTCTTTCACACATTTGTCAAGCCTATCTTTAATTTTAGCCCTCTGCTTTTCCTGTTAAACACACCCATCATAAATTTGAGTTAATAGATGATGCACAAATTATTTATGACTCGGTCCAATAACATGGCACCACCCAGGGGACAATACACTTGCGCTATATAATTTGAAAAAACATATTCACATCTTCCTGAAAAACATAAAAGAATATATTTTTTCTTCTTTGACTACAAAGCATGACCTGTCATTTTAAAATGTGGCCACATCTTTCTGGAAATAATAGGCCAAATATTACATCTCTGTTCCCTTCCTCTAGAACTTAGTTGTAATGACCCGAATTCTTATTTTGAATGAAATATTAATTAAGAGATAATTAATGAGTTGTTAATTTAAGTATTATTAAGGATTAATAATTCGGGATCAAGTTGTTGGTATCCACCGAATTTTAAATGGATAACCCGACCTACTTCGGATTACATTATCTCGAGAAATCCAACTAGACCAATGAGATTCCGACACGTGGCAGATAAGATTGGTTCGGATTTTCTGAAATAGTCCGGATGCAGCCTATAAATGGAAGCCGATTCTTTTGTTTCCTTCACCGCATTCTTCAGAAAAAGTGCTAGTTTTACCATAGTTTCTAGTCAGTTTCTAGGGCACTTTGGTGTCGGGAAGTTTCGGAGCTAGTGTCGACTCGAGGAGGGTCGGTGAACTGAGATCGAGACATCATCAGCGGGCTGACGACGGACGCAGGTATAATCCTAAATCCTTAAATAGTGATTTAAGGATCATAGGGAGATCTTTGTAGCATGTTTGATCTGGTTTGTTAGTGATTTCATTATGTTGGTATTGTCTAGGTTCAGAGCTTTCTGTCAGATTGTTTTAGTGAGGTACGTGATGTACTGACTGAGATATCCAAGTGTAGTATACACACTTATATGCTGCATATTTATCTGTTGCATGATACATGTTTTACTGCTTTGGCATATTATGCATGACATATCATGTTGAGCCTGATATCTTTTGAGATATACCTCGTTTGTTGGGGCCGCTCAGCCCTATTCTGTATTGTGGACGATGGGGCATCGAGAGCTACAGTGTCCGACGGGACCCGCGGGCTCTGATGACCTGGACATTGCAGGTCCACGTCTTGATGATGAGTGTGGGAGCCAAAACATGCCTAGGGCAGATCAGAGACTACACACTCAGGCGCCTCTAGACTGAGAATGAGATTCTTGACTTGATCCTTGATATCCGGGCATATTGCATTTTGCATGCATCATATCAGTTTGTATACTCGTACATTCTCGTATTGGGCGATTGTCGCTCACGTCCTTGTTTTCATCTTGGGCACCCCATTCCACGGGGCAGGTCTTAGGTTGGACGGTTCGGACGACCAGGGCAGTGGCTAGAGCAGTTGGGTTTTCGGTGGTGATACAGTGGAGGTTTTCTGTGGTTTATCGTTTTCTCGTTCAGGGTTATGTTTTGTATTTGTTATGGTTGTATTAATGTTTAAGACTGTCGTTATTGCTTTGTTTTCATTTGGGTTGTAAGATGATTAAGTATTTGGTTTCCGCTGTTTAATTATTGGTATTAAGTTTAATGTTGCATGTTTATTAGTCTGTTTAGTAGTGGCTCGGGTAAGGGCGTTACATTAGTACTCACATTCAAACACCAAGGATGTGACACAAAATAACAGCAAAGGAAAGAAAAACATACCTCATTTTCAATCCACACAAAACCAGAAAAGAGGCCTATATTTTTCTTCATAGTTTGCACCTGTAACAAAGCATGCAGTGATCAATATCCACATCAATGGAAGAAGTTAACTAGGAAAAACCTAAACATGAAAACGATGAAATAAAATGACAGAACATAAATATTTGACATAGAAAAAGGAAACCTTTGCTTTTTTTCCAAAAAGAATGGTGTGAAGAAGCTGTAGGTTCTCATCAGCTTTTCTCTTAGACAACTTGAAAGCCACTGAAACAATTCATAACATAGTTAACAAGATAGTCCAACAATAACAATATCATCCAATATTAGCACAGATATAAAGACAGAAACCAGCAAGGTAGAATGTGTTGAGATGGCGCCCTACGCCCAGTGCTGTTTCACTGGTTCGTTTAAAGTTATGTTTCCAGCTGCGTGAATGCTATGTTTGAGTTAATCAGGTGGTTTTTGTTAGCAGAAAGAAGAGGTAACTTTATTATATAACTTCAGATGACTGTACAGAACTTTGAGTTCACGCATTTAGCGGAATCAATTTTCTAGTTTTTCGCCCTGTATTTTGACAAAATATTCATTGAAACATTTGTCTAAAACATATCCTGGGACATCTTTTTTTAATTAAAGTGGTTATAATGCAATGACAAACAAATCAAATTTTTGTTTTGCAATGACCAATCACCAACAACTACAAGCTAAACTTCATCAGCTCAGCAAGAACAGTTGGGCCAGATCATCGTCCAAATCACAAACTAATATCAAAACATTAAGACACTTGTAATTGAACAAAAATTGCAAGATGAGGCTAAATAAAATAAAAAAGCATGTCCAAACAGTAAACTAAGTTCTATATTTAAAACGGAAACCAATGTTACAAACTTCTAAGCATCCCTCCAGCAGACTATCATAAAACCATCCCAAAGCAAAGAGAAACATTGAATAAATCATAATCTTGTAAAGGAAACTAAAGAAAGTCGGCAGAATCATAACAAACAGCAATCACGATGCCCTAAAACAAATAATCTGGGGCAGTATCTGTATTTTCACTTTAAAACCCTAAGTAATTTTAAATTCAGCTGGAAAAATAATATCATACCATTTGGGATGTCTTTAAGCTTTGTACCTTGACCCTGTTGGCATAGAATCAATGATGTAAGTACAGATAATATTTCCATACCTCCTCTCTCAAGCAAATATCAAATATTAAGGAGCTTCTTTAAAGCTTATTTATACAAGTTTTCTATGCATTCTCCCTAATCTTTGGCAAATATAAGAGTACCGAATGCAAATCTAAGTAAGGAGTAAAAGCTTTTGATTGAATATTTCCCTCAAAATTTCTTGCACATTGCCTTAGTCATACTAAATTCAATTCCATTCATACAGAGCGGAGTACTTCACTGTTACCATGGAAGTTATCTTAACTAAAAGAAAGAGTTTTTCCTCATGTTTCTCGTCTACCTCCATTTACCCTCAGAAGCATAATATATACACAGCCTTGTAATTTCCCAAGTCACAACAGAGCACGTCTAAAACTCAAAACTGAATTTCATATATCTATAAAAGCGTCTCATAAACCCTTCCTATCTGCATCATAGGCAGAGGAACCTTCTAAATATACAATCTTTCTTCAATCCACTTTACACGTTGTTTGTCATCTCTCCACTCACATTATTACAGAATATACATAATTCACTCTCTTAAAATTGCATAATTAACAACTATTCCCCGTCTCAAGACTTCTTTCTCCGATGCAAATACCAAATTTCCCAACAAATAATAACAAAAAGTGTATCTGAATGAAAACTGTAAGCTCTCGGCGACACTATGATTTCTAGGTTGAAAGGTACCTTCTCAATGGCCACCAGCTTGGTGGCAGAGCCCCTCACAGTAGCGTTCACCACATATCTATCCACTGTTTTCCTTTCCCTTGTTGGTCTCTCAATTCCTGGTGTCCTCGGAGATGATAATTCTGCTTTCCCACTTCTGCTTTTACCTGTTTTCGAGCCCTTCTTTGAATCTCCCGTCTCCACCATCGGTTCTTCTTTCCCTTCTCCTTTATCTTCTTCTTCCTCGCCACTCCCTTCTTCTTCACCGCCTTTTCCCAGCTCTTCCACTTTCACCCGCTCTTCCTCCACCACATTTCCTTCACCTTCTTCCTTTTCCTCAACCATTTCCACGGTTTTTTCATTTACCTCTTCTTTATCTCCATTATCCTCCTTTTCTCCCAACTTTTCAGCACCTACTTCATGGGAGTCCTCCTTAACATCGGCCTTTACTTCAACTTCAGCCGCATCCTTCTCCCCTTCATGAACCCTGCCCTCTTCCATGGTTTCCTTCTCCGAATCCATAAATCAGCAAAAATTCAACCACCACCTAAAACCCTAATCGCCTGTTATGGGAGAATGTGCGGACAAATCTCACCTGACAAGATTTAAGGGAGTTTGCGGCTCGATTCTTCAGTTAAATGAGTTGCAATTGAAGGATTTAGGGTAAATTATTCGGGACCAAAAGGCGGGCATGAATGGAGCTATACGCAGTTTGAACATTTTGGGTGAAAATTACTCTTTTCTTTTTTAAAAAAATAGTTATATTTTTTATTGCACTCATTATTTTACAACAATTACTTGAATTAATTATATGGACATTTTTTAAATAATTTATAAAAATATTTGATTTTGGAAAAAAATAATTTCATATTGATGGGATTAAAAACAAAAAAATAATAATTTATGTAAATTAGTAGTATATTAGATCTTATATTTTTAAAAATCAGACATAAAATATTTTATCTGACAAATAATTAATTTTTTAATAATATAAGGGTAAAATATGTTTGATTTTTTAAAAAAAATTAATAATATATTAATTTATTAGACAAAAACTTGAGTGAAACGGTCTCACATGTCATATTTGTGAGACAGAACTCTTATTTGAATCAGTGGTCTCATGTGAGACCTTCTCAAGGATCTTATCTGTGAGACATGTCAACCCTACCGATATTCACAATAAAAAATAATATTTTTTTCATGTATGATCCAAATAAGATATCTGTCTCACAAATACGACTCTTGAGACCGTCTCACACAAGTTTTTGTCATTATTTTTTATGCTAAGAGTATTACTTTTCATGAGTGAGTCTCATGTGAGACCGTCTCACAGATCTTAATCTGTGACACGGGTCAACCCTACCCATATTCATAATAAAAAATAATACTCTTAGCATAAAAAGTAATATTTTTTCATGAATGACCCAAATAAGAGATCCGTCTCACAAATACGACCCATGAGACTGATCACATAAGTTTTTGCCATTTTTTATTATGAATATCGGTATGGTTGACCCGTCTCACATATGAACACCCGTGAGACGATCTCTTATGAGACGCATTCATGATTCAACTTATTAATAATTTTAGTAAGCTTTATGTCTTGTAGATTCTTGGATTGATATATTCATTTTAAACATCTGCAATATTAAATATTTTAAAATTGAGTATAATTAATAAATTAGTAGCGATAAATGTATAATCATATCAATCAAATATATTAAAACAATAAAATTGTCTCCAAACTCGTAAAATGGAAATCTTAACTGTAATTCGATATTCATCATAAATATTGAATCATAAAAAATATATACGTTTGTTTTTTTGAAAAAAAACAATGAGATTATTTTTAAAATAAATGAAAAGTGTGTTCAATATAAAATCTTTTATTTTTTTTCAAAACGAATATTTGGATAAAATTAGAAGTTAAAAAAATAATTTAAAATTAAACTTCAACTTCTTTATAATTTTAGTTATACAAAAAAATTTTATTTAGATAAGACCGATGTAATAAAAATAAATCTTATAATACAAAAAATTTACATCAATTTTATTAAATAAATATTTTATTTAAATCATTCAAAAAAATTTATTATTGTTGTGAAAAAGTAAAAATTTATGGTAAAAAGTAAAAATCTCAAACTCTCAAAATTTACCAAACTACACACTTTATAATATTTTTTTCTCTACTCAATTGTGATTTTCTTCACAAATGAGAGATCTATTTATAAAGTTTCATTACACATAATCCAAAAATAAAATACATCATTACCTACATCATCACACACAAATTTCTAATTTTACAACTCTTATTTTCAACATTCAAATATTCAACTATTACTTTTCAATATTCAAATCATTTATTTTCAACACCCCCTCTTGTGATAATGATCATGATACGATGATGTCTTCATTACGTGTTTTGTACTGCCTCGTTAAAAACCTTACTTGGAAAAACCCATTGGAATAAAAACCATAGTAAGGGAAAAAGAGTGCAGTCACGTAAACTCCCCCTGATGTTGACATGAACAATTCTTCACAAATTTCGTAGATTGTGCATCCCAATATTATATATGTGCTTTCTGAATATTGACGTAGGAAGTGCCTTTGTGAAGAGATCTGATGAGTTCTCACTTGATTGAATGTGACGAACATCAATACATTTATTTTTCTCAAGCTCCTTGGTGAATGCGAAGAACTTAGGAGGAATATGTTTAGTTTTGTCGCTTTTTATGTATCCTTCTTTCATTTGAGCAACACATGCAGCATTATCTTCATATAGTATCACAGGCTTCTCATCGAATGATAATCCGCATGAAATTTGGATATGTTGGGTCATTGATTTTAACCACACACATTCACGACTTGCTTCATGTAGTGCAATAATCTTGGCATGATTTGATGAAGTTGTTACGAGCGTTTGTTTCTGTGAACGCCAAGATATTGCAGTGCCTCCACGAGTAAATACATATCCAGTTTGAGAACGTGCCTTGTGTGGATCAGATAAGTATCCAGCATCAGCATAACCAATTATACTTGGATTAGCTTCTTTTGAATACAAAAGTCCCAAGTCTGTCGTTCCTCGTAGATAACGGAATATATGTTTAATTCCGTTCCAGTGTCTCTTTGTTGGATATGTGCTAAATCTTGCCAACAGATTCACGGCAAAAGATATATCAGGCCTTGTACAATTTGTAAGGTATATAAGGGCACCGATGACACTTAGATATGGTACTTCTGGACCAATAATTTCTTCATCTTCTTCACATGGTCGGAATGGATCTTTTTCTATGTTTAATGATCTAACAACCATTGGAGTACTTAAAAGATTTGATTTATCCATATTAAAACGTTTAAGGATCTTTTCTGTATAATTTGTCTGGTGAACAAACATTCCACATTCTTTTTGTTCAATTTGTAAACCCAGACAATACTTGGTTTTTCCAAGATCCTTCATTTCAAATTCTTCCTTCAAGTATGACACAACTTCTTGAATTTCCTTATTCGTTCCAATGATGTTTAAATCATCAACATATACAGCAATAATTACGCATCCGGATGTTGTTTTCTTAATGAAAACACAAGGGCATATTGAATTATTTACATATCCCTTTTTCATCAAGTGATCACTTAGTCGATTATACTACATTCGACCGGATTGTTTTAACCCATATAATGATCTTTGTAATTTCACAGAATAACATTCTCTGGGTTTTGAACTTTGTGCTTCAAGCATCTTAAATCCTTCAGGAATTTTCATATATATATTACTATCAAGTGATCCATATAAGTATGCTGTAACAACATCCATAAGACGCATTTCTAAATTTTCAGATATCGCCAAGCTAATCAAATACCGAAACGTAATTGCATCCATCACAGGAGAATACGTTTCTTCATAATCAATTCCAGGCCTTTGAGAAAAACCTTGTGCAACAAGTCGAGCTTTATATCTTACTATTTCATTTTTCTCAATTCGCTTTCGAATAAAAACCTATTCGTATCCAACAGGTTTTACACCTTCAGGTGTAAGGACTATAGGTCCAAAAACATTACGTTTATTTAGCGAATCTAATTCAACATGGATGACATTTTTCCATTTTATCCAATCTTGTCGATTTTTACATTCACCAAAAGATTTTGGTCCATGATCTTCGTTATCATTTATGATGTCGATTGCCACATTATAAGAAAATATATCATCAATTTCATCTATATCTTTTCGGTTCCATATTTTTCCAGTATTAATGTAATTGATAGAGATTTCATGATTCTCGTCAGTTTTTGGTTCTGACAGAACATTTTCATCATCACGTGTTTCTTCAGGAACATCATTCTCTATTTTGTGATCATCATGTGTTTCTTCAGAAACATCATTCTTTATTTTGTGATCATCGTGTTTTTCTATGAATTTTCTTTTTCGAGGATTTTTATCCTTGGAACCGACTGGCCTTCCACGCTTCAGGCGTTTAATGACATCATGAGTATCTTCCATTTGTTTCTTTGGAATTTCAATTCGAGCAGTGGCATTTGCAGCATGTATATATGATTTAGTTATCCCTTTTGTGTCTGCAAATGCATCTGATATTTGATTTGCTATTCTTTGCAAGTGTACAATTTGTTGTACATCTTTTTCACATTGTTTTGTTCTTGGATCCAGATGTAACAATGATGATACATACCATGTAATTTCCTTTTCGGTATGTTTCTGTTCTCCCCCTAACATTGGGAAGATTTCCTCATTAAAATGACAACCAGCAAAACGTGCTGTGAACACGTCGCCTGTCTGAGGCTCAAGATATCGAATGATTGATGGACTATCATAACCGATATAAATTCCAACCTTTCTTTGAGGTCCCATTTTCTTTCGTTGTGGTGGTGCAATAGGCACATACACTGTGGGGACCCGGACGCTAATCAAGTTCTTAATCATCATTGGGACTAATTAATCAATTAAAACAGGGTCTAAAATTTTTTTTTAAAATGCGGAACGTAGTGACATACAAACCTATATACATCTCAGTATATAAAATACAATACAAGTCCTGTACTGCATACATTCAAACTAACTACGGTTTAAACAACTAATGTCAAGTGTCCAACCCTATCTACAATCCAAGTCCGGAGCCTCCACTCTAATCTCGATCTCTCCTCATTTCCTGGACCCTGATCCTGTTCCACCTGTTGTCAAGTACACATACAGACAAGACAACAGCCGGATAACTCCGGTGAGAATAAATCCCAATATAAATCAATGAAACATGCAATCATATAAACAATATAAAGCATGTAATCAGGTAACATGAATATGAATCCAAATCTGAAACATAAACAATATTAAATCAAACTGTCGACACATAATTCAGACTAGACTCAATCCTAGTCTAGGGATCCCGGTTTCCAGATGTGGTATTCCTATATCGAATTCCGTAAAGGATGGAACCATAATTTCTATTACTCGATATAACCAGTGCCCTGGTATTCCTATATCGAATTCCGTAATAGAAGAATTCCAATACCCTTTACTCGATATAACCAAATATGGTGTTCCTATATCGAATTCCGTAATAGATTCCATTACTCGATATAACCACACATCCAGTGTCCTGACCTAACCGTCAAGGACTGTAACTCTATCGCTAATATCCTATCTTGAGACATCGTGCAATGTGCCGTGGCGATCCCACCACTATCCGGCACTTCTGTCACAAGATAACTAGTCTAATACCTGTCATCTAATTTCAAGAGAACAAGTACATTAATCAATGTAATGTAAATATCCATGCAATAAAATAAAGTATGTGATTTAGGGAAACCCAAGTCTAAACCGACTCAAGTCCATCTCCCAATACCACATTGACTTATACCTTTCGTTGCAGTCTCGGTTTCCTGCTCAGTCGAAGTCCTGAATTCACAGTCTGTCTGGTAATCACAATATCAATAATCTCATATCAATATACCTCCCAAATCGATAACAATCTGATCAATCTGAATTTAATTCAAAATCAACGGCATAACAGTATCATTTCACTATTCCCGTCAATACCATCTCAACATCTATCAATTACAATCTATAACCCATATCCAATATAAACTGTAATCGATTCATAATCCAAATCTGTCCGGTATAAATCAATATACCCTAAAAATTCATAACAATTCCATAATCAGTCCGTTTCTTAATCTGACTTCGATTCTATGATGTCTATGATGTCAAGAACGTCATATATGAATTCCATTCAATTCTGACAATAGCATAATTTCAAAGCATGTCAAAACGTAGTAAAACTTACGTCAAGTTGTAGCCTACGTTGCTAGGAACTCGGTACTGAAGTCGGATTTAAAATCAGACGGACGGATTTCTCAGAAAAGGCGTAAGGATTTTTCACAACTCTACAGAGACTTTTCTCAAATCTATTCTCTCGTTTCTGAGGATTAAAACGTTTGTATATATATATATATACTTCGCGCATGCATTTAGCCACCCGGCACAATTTCGCTTTGCATGCCTCGCGCTCGGGCGGTAGTAACTTACCGCTCGGGCGCGTGCTCGGCGCTCGGGCGGTTAAGACTTACCGCCCGGGCGCGAGGGGTTCTGCCCTCTCCTGATAGATGCTGGCGCTCGGGCGGTCACAATTTACCGTCCGGGCGCCACACTTTCTGCCCGAGACATTTCCTATTGAACTTTGGCGCTCGGGCGGTCATTTCTTACCGCTCGGGCGCCACTTGTTCTGTCCAAAGCTTGCACCCTTCATATCTAATTTTATTTCGTGTCCCGATTAATCCTTTCGTAATCATATCACATTATAATTCAATAATTCTAGATTACTAGGATTAAATTTCCGGGCATTACATACACCATACATCCAAAAATTCTCAGATGAGAAATGTCTGGTTCTTTACCAAATGCAAGCTGTAATGGGGAGTATTTATGATATGCCCTTGGTCTGATGCGAATTAATGAAACAACATGTAAATATCATGTCGAGATGTCGACGCAAAAATATCATGGCTCTTGCCTTTTCTAGTGACTTGCATATGCCATTTTCTTTAATGGTCTCGCTTAGACCCAATGACTCAAGATGCATTTCTACATCTAGAGTCCATGACATATAATTATTTCCCCTGATGTCGAGCGCAACAAATTCGAGCTTTGTTAAATTTGACATGGTGGTACTAAAAAAAATTACGATGCATTTTATTAGTTAATAAATATTGCAATACAAAGTAACGGATAAACAACAAATACAAGTATTTGTAAAAATAAAGAAAACGCACGAGGAGGATATTCTCCGATAAATACAAGACTCGTGAGTATGATAACCAAAATAATTAAAAATATCCTTGAAAAAGTCATCTTCTTTTTTCTTCGAAAAATTTGATGATGAATGATTTTTAGAGAAGAAGAGAAAGTTGGAGTGATTGAATGTGTTTGTGAGATCATATTTATAGGGCAAAAACTAGCCGTTTTTTTTTTACTATTTATGACCGTTGGTGTACAAAAAAATAAAGATATGTATTTGTATAATTTTATGGTAATAATATGGTATATATAATATTAGATATGTTTAAATAATTATGTATATCATATCATAATATTATAATGAGTGTCATAATTTATTTTGTTTAAAAACCTTATAGGCTTTTATACTTGTCGTATCCCTTACCGGGAGTGTGGGATGTCGTCTTAACATCCTGCCAGGATTTATAACAAGTTTATGAAAAATTTATTTTTATTATTTCTAATAATAACATTATATTGTATATTAAATAAATACACAATAAATAAATAACAGTAAAATAAATATTATTACTTTTGTTACTTTTTTCTTCTGTTTGGAGCTTGGAAAAGTATGCAGGACTTTTAGAGCTTCGTGCTGATAACGTATTGTGAAAAAGTAAAAATTTATGGTAAAAAGTAAAAATCTCAAACTCTCAAAATTTACCAAACTACACACTTTATAATATTTTTCTCTCTACTCAATTGTGATTTTCTTCACAAATAAGAGATCTATTTATAGAGTTTCATTACACATAATCCAAAAAATAAAATACATCATTACCTCCATCATCATACACAAATTTCTAATTATACAACTCTTATTTTCAACATTCAAATATTCAACTATTATTTTTCAATATTCAAATCATTTATTTTCAACAATTATTTTATATAAAAAAGTTATTATTTTTATGATAAATATAACAAAAGTTCAATCTCGATGGCCGCAAAGAAGCTCACAGGAGCTGGAGCTCTACACCATTCCAAGCTATTCTAGTCAGCCCCCTATCATTTGATATTCGTACTTTAATCTTTTTGCCATTACCCTGATTTCTTTTTCTTTTTATTTGTTTTGGGTGATTTGAAGGCTGGTTTTCTTTGATAAAGATTCACGAGGTGGAGATATTTTCGCTGAGGGAGTTTTTTTACTTGAGCACGATCACCAGATCTCCCAGGATCTACAAAGAGTACAGGGATTTCATCATCTCAAAATACAGAGACGACCCTTCCAGGAAACTGACGTTCACCGAGGTGAGGAAGTCGCTGGTGGGTGATGTTAGCGTCCTGCACAAAGTTTTTACCTTTTTGGAGAAATGGGGTCTCATCAATTTCGATGATGCTGACGATAATGAGCGGGAGAATTTCGGTGGTGGGAATGGTAAGACGGCGTCGTTTGGGGGCGAGGAGGAGGAGAGTTGGAAGGGGGTAGGGTGAAGCTGGAATGAGGAGCCCCTTATGGGGTGAGAGTTGTGGCGGCTCCTAATTCGATGAAGAGTGAGTCTCATGTGACATGATCTCATGGATCTTATTCTGTGAGACGAATCAACTCTATCTATATTCATGATAAAAAGTAATATTCTTAGAATAAAAAGTAATATTTTTTTATGGAGGATCCAAATAAGAGATCCGTCTTACAAATACGACCCGTGAGATCGTCTCACACAAGTTTTTGCCTTCGAGGAAACCGATGGAGCCGCTGCCGCTCCTGCCCCGTCTGTGGTGGTAGTTTTGTTGGGGACGTGGGGGATAATGGATCCAAGTGGCCACCATTGGTGTCGTATTCGGATGTTTACGGGGAATTGATGCAGCAGGAGAAGTGGAAAGGCTTGACTTGTGGGAGCTGTAAGGAGACTTGTGATTCTCCCCGCAATGAGTACACAAAGGTAATAGAAACAGTTCCCTATTGATGCTAATGTGTAATGTTGATGTTTTATTTCATTGATGATGTTGGTTTTTAATTTTCATTGACATAGAAATTGAAGTGTAAATATCGCGGCGAAAGCTCAACGGCCTGCGAAATATCATATTTTGTTGATAATATGTATTTATTGCTTCTTTTGTTTTTTTTTCTTTATTTTTTGTTATTTCAAGAAACGTAGTGTTTGTGTGTTTAGTATTTCCATACATCTGGACGGAGGCTTAATTCTTTGTGAAAAATGCTTCAAAAGTGGTAATTATGAGAAAAACATGTCTGCTGACGATTTCCAGCTGAATGGCAGTGCGAATCAGGCATCTGTCTGGACTGAAGCAGAAACCATACTTCTTTTAGAATCCATGGTTAAGCATGGAGATGATTGGGATCTTGTTGCTAAGAATGTTGGGGTGAAAAGCAAACTGGATTGTATATCAAAACTCATACAACTGCCATTTGGAAATCTTATGGTGGGGGCTGCTGATAAAAAGAATAAATTTTTGGATACTGTGAACGACGATAGTCATTCTAAACAAGCAGGATTAGCTTCTGATGAATTGAAAGAATCTGTGAAAGCACGCAATCTGAGCGATGAGCTGAAGGACGTTGATCCTCAAAACGGGGCCGCTGAAAGTGAAGGTCCAGCACCAAAAAGATTGCGCACTGAACTAACTTCAGATTATTGCAGTTCTTTGATGTAACAGGTCATCGTAGTCTATTTGTTTACTGTATTTATGCTTCATTCTTTTTGAATTCTTCGATTTTTTGTATCAGCAATTTATTTTTTAGCAATTTCCAAACAGACAATACACGAAATTTTAGTGTGGACTTTTATCGACTGTTGGTAGTTGTATTTCATATTTTTGAAGTATTAACCGTTAGTAAATAAATTATGTCTGGATCTTTATTTCACATTTTCCTGTTGGTGTTTGTTGTGTATTATGTGCTGGTGTTCCGACCACATCATTCAAAATGATGTTCTTGTGGAAATCTGATTCTAGAAAATTAATTAAAGAAAAAATGCCCCCTTAATAATTTATATTGAAAAAAGGAAAATGTTCACGGTGCAAATGGAGGCTTCAGCCTAGTACAAATTTGCTAGTATGTCATTTTTAAACTTATTTTCAGCTATCAACTGGTTGATATTGTTTGCACTCCTCGATTTCGACATATACTCTTATCAGGTAGCTCATATTTCGACCGTGGTGGGCCCACACATCACGGCTTCTGCAGCTGAGGCTGCAGTTACAGCCCTTTGTTATGAAAACCAGTGTTCAAGAGGAATATTTGAGGATTATGATGATTTTGTTGACCCAAAAACATCTCTCCAAACTACCGAAGAAAAGTGGTATTAGCACTCATTAATGAAATATTACCTCCTTAAAAGTATGAATTTGCTTAAGCTGATCAAATAATTATTTTCACTACAGAGCATCTGAGGTTGATCATTCAGTTGAAGGTGGAAGGAACAATCAATCAGGTACAAGAAGTTCATGTTTTTAGATAATATTTGTTTTAAGTTTAAAAAAACTGTCGAAGTCATAAATACACTATATTATTAGTCACCACCTTCCCTAAATAAACCAAGATAAACTGAGTCATTATTGTACATTGGGGTTGTAGTTTTTATCTTTAAAAGGAAGGTTGTTGTTCAGACGTATCAATCAACAAGGGGGTTGATTTACTTTACCCCTTCTCTTTTTGAAAGTAGAGTATCGATAGCCTTCGGCTCACTGAGTCGCTAAATATTTGATTATTGTGTATCCACAGAAATTCTGGAGGAGGCATCTTCCATGAAGAGCTAATACCCTTAAGTTTGAGAACGAGGGGAGCAGCTGCAACAGCACTTGCTGCTGCTGCTGCTGCTGCAAACGCCAAGTTGCTGGCTGATCAAGAGGAGAGAGAAATCCAACTTTTGATGGCCACTGTACTGGATGTCCAGGTTGTTACTTTTCCTGTTACTGGAAAATTAAGAAAGGTAACTTTTTTAGGATTAATTGATTTGGTGAGATTTCTTGGTTTCACAAGATATAGGCCTATTTCTTCATAATCTCTTGATGCTATTGTACGAATCAAATTTCATATGGTTTGATGGTCCACGTTTTTGGGAATTCAAATTCATCCATTTTATCATAGCTTGATGATTTCGATTTATATTTCTTGCTTTCCGGGATACCATAAGCATTCGCTTACATTCTTTTCATGTGAATTCAGCTCAAGAAGGTGCATCGCAAGACGAAATATCTTGATGATCTGAAGTCAATTATGGAAAAAGGTGCCTGAATCCAGGAACTCGAAGAATCTCTCGTCCCGGAATGGCTAAAAAATTGTTGCAAAGGATATGTAGTGCTGGCATAAACAAAACCAAGGAGCCTTCCTCTGCTAAGTATCAACATGATACTGTTTGAAATTGGCATAATAATCAGCTTTTTTTGCAGTATTGTTTATCACAATTGTTATGGATTATTTATGTCGGAAAATATTTGGCCATATATCAGTAGTATGTGTAAATTGTACCATAATCACATATAAAAATATCAAAGATACAAACAAGAAATCAGCCTAAAAAACACTCCAAACCACAAGGATAATTAATGTCCCCACTAGACAAGGAAGTAAAAGACAGGATGGATAAGAAAGACAAATGGATTCTCAAGTATATATAATCGAAAACCTACGCAAATGTATCTTTTACATGAACATAATGCTTAATTGTCACTGGTGACATCTAAGAAGATGTGCGAAATCTCCTATCAGCTGATGAAAATAGGTCGAAAACGAATACTTGATGTATCATGTAAGATAATAAGCAGCGCTGTTGAAGACTCAAATCTTCTGTCATCCTAAGCAAATGCAGTATTTTCCTTTCGATCCCAGTGCACATGTTGCATCAACATACTTGCCCTTCAGCAATTTTCTACATGCAGCAATGCATTGAGGCAGTGTGCATGGATTAAGATCAATCCCAATTGCACCCTCCACGTTTCTTGGACACACAGTCAATACTTCACAAAATATAATGCATATTACCACTAAATCCCACTTAATGTGCGCCATATCTTTCTTTCCCAGTAATATCTAGCTGTGGGAGAGGATTCAGCTTAATTGCACGAAGAAATGTACCTCTTAAGCTTGGCATATATAAAGATGGAGAATAAAGGTTCACATACTTTTGATGACGTCGTGCATCAAATGTATGTGGGCATGTATTTAGGGCGGTATCCGATATTAGGCTCAAGAGCTAACAGCCTTTTATATGTTCGTCAAATATATTATTATGAAGATTTACATTTTTTATCTCGTAACTTGTATGTTTTATATCTTTAAGTCATGTTATCAGTCCATTCACGTTTTTAATCTAGTAAAGTGTATTTTTTTCAATTACAGTCATTTTTCATCGGAGTGTTGACGTGAACTATATTCAGCGTCATATCAGCTTTCCAATAGAAAATGACTAAATTTAAAATTAATATTTAAATGATTGTAATATTTTTTCCACAAAAACGACTAATCAAATGCAAAATAGAATGTGCTGCACTTGCTAGCTAATTCTAGTTATCACTATTGCCTCCCCCATGATGTACTTAATTTAAAGGACCAACAATGACATAGTTGGGCATAAATAAATATTTTAGGCTCAAAACTTTAGCTTTAAATTCCACAAAGTTATTTCCTCCAATGTCATTTGAAGTCAGATCAAATAGAGATGACATGACGGGCCTTAAAAATATTTGGTGACTTTACACATGTAGGACTTCAATAAGGGTTATTAAAAATTGGTTTATGGGCATTATTTTTCAATTGTAAAAAAAAAAAAAAAAAAAAAAAAAAAAAACACACATTGATTTATAAAAAAATATTAATCAGAAACAATTATTTAGATTAAAAAAGATATAAAAACTGGCAAAGCAGCTCATTGTATCAATTAACTGACTGTATACCCCCATCCCACTACTTTCTTGGAGTGAAGCAAAAATCTTTCATCCAATTCTTACAATTTACTCTTTCAAACGTTGTTCTGATTGTTGTTCGAACATTATTTATTCATCACGATCCATGAACAAGGACTTCAAAGGCATCATTTCCATTGTCATGTTGTTGCTCTTGAATTCGCTTCGCTGAATCTACTAATGTTACCGGACAATGCCATAACTCGATGAGTTGAAGTGAATCTATTTCGCCTATGCCACAAGGAATCTCATCAATCCATCGTGCACCTTTGAGACACAAGATTTCAAGGCGTGGGAAGTGTTCTCTTTCCACTTCCCAACTCACCAAATTGTCTAAAGAAGAACGAAAGTATTTGAGTAGACAAAATTGGCCTTCCGTCGGCGTCCACTCGGAAACTTGTTCAACATCCATATGCATCATCTCGAGCACTTGAAGATTTGGGAGAGACCCAATTATGGTCATATTTTCCCAAGGCAACGGAACATTTTCTAGAGTTAAATTTTTAAGACTTATTGGGAAAGAATGGTTCCATATCTTTGAGAAATTAGGAAATTTGAACACAGAAACTTTTAGTTCTTCCAGGTTTGTTAGATGCAAAAGATTGTCGAGATTCAAATCATCCCATTTAGCACGGGTCACATGAAATTCAACTATCAATTTCTTTAGATTCACAAGCATTTTGATGGCCTCTTCAGTAAATCTGAAATTGATCACTGTCTCAAGTGTTTGAAGATCACTTTCGTGAATGATTCCGGTGTTAGAGGGACGCGATAAAACGAAAGAGGTGTTCATGATCAGATGCCTTAGCTTTGGCATTTCCAAGATTTCATAAGGTACTTGCAATGCTCGTAAGTCGGTATTATGAGCAATTATAGTCTCGAGATTGGGAAGTTTGGATATTGAGGCAGCATCGGGGCGTGATGCATAGTTGAAGGAAAACGAAATGTACCTTAAATTGACCAATGTTGAGATTTCCTCTGCCAACTTCGGCCAAGTTACTTGGGGTATATGCAAAACACTGATTCGCCTACAACATAGAGATAATATTGGTCCCCAATACATATCGCGGAAGAGTAGAACTGTACGTACACTTGAATCAAGTATTCGCCATTCCTGGCGATTCTGCGTGCAATGAATGTTAAGGCGACGATTTGGATCCTCTATGGTTTCTATTTGGTCATTCCTTATAGATGAGACATGATGTAGAAACGCCTCTTCCTCAGCTTTTGCTATACAAATTTCCCTCAACAGATCATGGATTCCAATAGTTTGGATTTTTCCATCCGTCCCTTTTTCGATCACTAAGATAAGGCTTCTTCTAACAAGATCCTCCAAGAACCGTTCTCCCACGTCTTCCAAGCATTTAGACTGATCGCTTGGTTTAAGAAATCCCTCTGCAACCCACAACTTGATTAGCTTAGAAGCTTGAATCTCAGAATCTTCTGAAAAAGCTGAAATATAGAGGAAACATGGCTTCAGTCTAAGAGGTAACCTATCATAACTCAGGCATAGTATGTTGGAGCAATGTAGCGCGATGCTTGGTTCTGTTGAACTTATGTTTTCCGAAACATTTTCCCACCATTCTTGCATTGTGATTTCCTTAGAAAGAAGTAATCCTGCGACCACCACAATTGTGAGAGGAAGTCCCCTACAATTTCTTGCAGTCTTCTTTCCGATTTCTACCAATTGGAGAGGACAAGATTCTTGTCCGAAAATCATTTCCCGGAGTAGTTTCCAACTTTGATCTTCGTTCAAAAGTTTCATCTGGTGAAACGGTGCATTTGAAGATCCTGCATGAACGGCAACATCTGATAGCCTAGTAGTTAACAAAATCCGACTTTTTATACCATCTTCTGGAAATAGCATCTTCACATCATCCCAAGCCTTGTTACTCCATACATCATCGATCACAACGAGATACCGCCTACCTTTGAGATTTTGGTACACAAGTGTTGCCAATTGAGCGTCGCTCGGACCAGGTTGTCCGAGAACAGGTTTTTTCAAGTCGCGAAGAAGCCCCGAAAGAATCTGTCTCCTTTGATACTGTTGAGACACTGTAATCCATGCGCAGATGTCAAACTGATGGGCGCGGAGTGAATCCTCGTAAGCTTTTCTAGCTAGTGTGGTCTTCCCGATTCCTCCCATCCCAACAATCGGGATAACTTGGAGCACAGCTGAATCTTCGTATAACCGTTCTTTGATTGTGTTCAAGTCATCTTCGAATCCTACAACCCTGCTTTTGGCAGTGGATAATTGGCCGGCTTGAGATGAATAAGTAATGGGTCGGAGCCGGAGATCTTCGGCTGGGTTGTTCTTCATCTTCGCTGCCTCTTCCCAGATGAAACTAATCCTTTCAAACGCGATGTTTAAGTCTCTGTCTAAGCTCATCTTGTGCCAATGAATCGAACTCGAATCATCGCCTGTTGACACCAAACATAGGTAAGAATCCATGAAATCTTGCGCGTGATATGCGGCATTTCTGATTCCATCTCTCGCAAGATCAGGTGTCCCACCATACTTGTCTGAATAATCTTCGAGAAAAGCGATGAAAGATTCAACCTTTTCATGGAGAGAAACGATTTTAAATCTGTGAAGAGGATCGACATATTGTTGTCCAAGATTCAAGATCTGTCGAAGCGATCGAGCCAGGGAAAGAAGTGCAGCATAAGCTGCGGCCATGGGAGCAAAGATCAATGGGTTTGATTAACCTTTTTATTAATTTAATTAGTAATCAATGGGAAATGATCAATAAATTACCGATAGGTCCAATACTATACTTTAATTTCTGTCAAGAAAAATACCTGTTTATACTCTCTTATTTATATAAAAAAAAAATATTTTTGGATTATATGACTCCGCATTTTTTCTCAAAATTGATACAAAATATTAAAAATATGATATTAATATATGATATTTGAGTATCAAATATTTTAGATTTCATACTCGTATATGTTTTTAAGTACTCAAAATATGTGAGACTAATCTATGATATTTGATTATCAACTATTTCAGATCAGACACCAATATATGATATTTGAGTATCCAAACAAGTGTAGCAAGTGTTGATATGAATATAAGAATGAGTCTCATGTGATACCGTCTCACGAATCATAATCTGTGAGATTAGTCAACCCTACTCATATTCACAATAAAAAAGTAATACTCTTAGCATAAAAAATAATATTTTTTCATGGATAACGCAAATAAGAAATCCGTCTCACACAAGTTTTTGTCTTAATATAATTGTTTCAATTTTATACTTAGAATCTTATCTATTGAATCGTATGTAAAACAATTGATACTCAAATATTATATTAGTATTATATTTTCAACCATAAAAAGATATGTGAGTCTCTAGTATCCTCCATAAATTTTTTCGTGTGACAAAGAATGCAGAAACTTTTTTTACTCACAAAGACAAACTTTCATGTTTGGATTTATGAATTTAAAAGCAAATTGCTCATATATATTTCTATAATTATATATTAAATCGTAATAAATAAAACATTCAATATATATATATTATACATTTATCATTTCAATATATATACGCGTGTGTGTGTGTGTGTGTGTGTGTAATTTAGTAAAACGTTTTTATCCATTCATAAAATGTGATCTATCCATATTATACATTTATCATTTCATCATATTTTCGAAATATTTCAATTTAAAAATTGATAACTTTCATTTTAATTTTTTTAAAATACTTCTTTCTCTCTTTGTTTTTAGCACGTGATGTTATTATTATTATTATTATTAAAAGTGTGAATTTTGGTTACTGTTTTCCAATTGTGAAAAAACGAAACGATCCTTCTACCAAACACACCAAAGGAAATGAATGAAAAATTAATTTTAGTATATATTTTTCCTCTATTCAAATTCTAATTTCAATTAACTGTATAATTTATTTTATCTATTGCACCTAATATACAATTAAATGTTCTAACAAATACTAATGAACTAACAATATAATTTACATTGAATGAAATATTTATGTAATATATGGAATAAATCCTACATAATTTATTTTTCTTGATTAATCTCTCTTTATTATATCTTTAAATTGACAAAAACTTGTGTCACACGGTCTTACGGGTCGTATTTTGTGAGACAGATCTTTTATTTGGGTCATCCATGAAAAAGTATTACTTTTTATGCTAAGAGTATAATTTTTTATTATAAATATCGATAGGGTTGACCCGTCTCACAGATAAAGATTCGTGAGACCATCTAACAAAATACTTACTCTTTTAAATTTTCACCTTTTTCATCTTCTGTCTCAATTATTTTCTAACTTTTATTATTTTTGCTATCAAATTGGAGAGATGAGTACTATATAAGTGATTTATTGTAATATATTTTTCCACCAAAGTGACTGATCAAATGCAAAATAGAATGTGCTGCACTTGCTAGGCAATATTTTAGTTATTAATATTGCCTCACCCATGATGTACTTAATTTAAAGGATCAACAAGGCCAAAGTTGGTGTCGTATTTGGCTAAACTTATTTTGTTTTAAGAGCTTATAATTTGTGATATCTTATTTTAAAATAAGTTATTAAAGTGTTTTGATGAACTTATTTTAAATAACTTAAATATGTTAATGTGGTTGGTATTATAAGATCTTTTAATTGTTAAAATAACCAAAAATATATAATATTATGAGTTAATGTATGTAGCTATAAATTTATGTATGTGTGTGTATATATATATATATGTGAAAATAATTTTAACATTAAAAAAATAAATTTATTATATTTAGAAAATTTGATGTTGTTTGGAAGAAAATATGTAATATTATTTTTAATGTATATAAGTAAAATGTTGATTAAAATATTTTAGTTAATGATTTTGTCAATAAAATTTTAATACTTTTATTTTAGTAGATTTTTTGTGAGATGGTCTCACAGATCTTCGTGAAAAGGGTAAACTCAGCTCATATTTACAATAAAAAAAATTATGTTAAAAATATTTTTTATGGGTGACCAAATAATAGATATGTCTCACAAAATTGACTCATGAGACTATCTCATAAAAGTTTTTGTATTTGTTTTTTATAGTATAATAAAAAGATAGAACATAATCTTATTTTAAATTAAAAAAAAAACAAAAAAAAATGATAAAGTGAGAATTTAAGAAGTGATGATAAAGTAGAGATTTAACATAATATATAAGTGTTGGAACATTTTATGATTCACAATCTTAATTTTGATGTGAACAAAACTTGTTTGATTGTTTTTAATAATCTATCTTAGTGCGCATATAGCTGAAACTGAAATAATCAGTTACGAGCCAAAATTGAAGTTGTCGAAGACGCCAACTGAATGCATCAACTGATCAAGAAAACTGAATTAGTTTAACTGATGTGTCGTAAATGAGTTCAACTGAATGTTCAGTTAATAGGTGGTTCAACAGGAGAACCTCAGAATCCCGGCCAGCCGAAGGAATGTTCAACTGATGAAGAGTCCAACTGAAGATCAGTTCAACTGAACAAGAATGAAATCAGTTCAACTAATGAGTCAATTGATTTCACCAACCCAACTGAATATCAGTTCAGAACATCTGTTAGGAGCAATCAGTTGCAGATCAAGACAAGCTGATATAAGTGGAATCCAGCTTTGCGTGAAGGTACAAAACATTTGTCCAGTCAAAGGACAATAATGAACGTTGCATCGGAGCTTAAAGAAAAAAGTTTTCCAGAAAGAACAAGACAAATTTCAAGGAACAGATTCAAAATGCAATGGATACAATAATTGAGTTTTACTGTACAATCAAACTTCGTGCCTATAAATAGAGGATTAAGATCAGTAAAGAAAAATAACATAGAACATAAGAGAAAAAAGAAAAGGGCACGCTTCAAAGTCATATTAGCTTAAGAAAGAAGCATTCAGCCCAGTCGAGAGAACACTTAAACGTGTTATCAGCTTTATATTAGAAGCATATTACCCTCAGTGTGTGAGAACACTTTCGGGTAGTTTTCAGATAACAGTTCTCACATACACACACATACCACCACTCAAATACAATATTGCACAAAGACGTTAAACTTGTGTAATGTAGTCTTTCTCACATAAACGTTAAAGAAGTGTTGACTGGAAGGTGCTGCCTTCAGTCTAGTCTAGGAGTTCAGTTAAGGCAGTGGGTAAGCCCTAAGCTGAGTGGGTTTGTACAATTATTTGTATCGATCAAAGTCTTCTAGTGAGTCCTACCCGAGATGGTAGAAGGGGTGATGTAGGAGCAGTTGAAATCTCTGAACATCCATAAACATATCTTGTGTATTTAACTGTTTAACTTTTGTTCTCAAACTGATTTTACCAGTTAGAGCATCCGTTGGTTCAGTTCCTACCATAACTGAACTACCGAATACTAAAACTAATATAGTCTTTTGGTTATTCAGTTACACAAGATATATAAATATATCAGTGTTACTTAACGAATGATTATTTCGAATGTTTTCCGCTTGGTTCTATACCAAACTCGGTCTAATTCATGGGTGTATACATTCTTTGAACACGAGCTATTACAGCTCTTGAAAATATTTTGTTTGAAGCACTTCAAGGTGCTCTGCAAACGATCCTTCAATAAGGATATCCTGGAAAGTTGAAATATTAAAATAAGATTCTTATTTTTAAAACAACTTAGTAACTAAAAATAAGTTATTTGTAACTTTTTTAACCAACCAAATTATAAAATATTATAAACTTTACAACAACTTATAAACGGTTTCTTAAAAACTTATATAAACTCTTTCTGTGCATGTCTGCATCATTCATCATTGAAAAATTGCATTATATCCCTTATTCGTTTTTACAATTATAATATAATATATATTTAATATAAAATTAAAGTAAAAATTGTACCAAAACCAAATTAATTTTTTTAAAAAAATTATATTAATTAAACAAACTTTGCAAGCACTAAATTAAATTTTAAAAAAATTGTACATAATTATAAATTTTGGACCTACACTAACAAAACACATATAACCTACATAACTCCTTCAGCTCCTGCATCTGCACCGTCTCCGGGTAGAGAAAGCCCTTAGCTCCGGTCGGTTGCTCTCCAGGGCTAGTCATTTACATTAATCTGTACACCCACTCCACCATCTCAGCGAAGAACAGCTTCCAGATGAATGTGACCAGAACCCACCACGGTTGGGTCACGTATCGTTCTCCCCTGCATGCGCTCCTGACTATCGCCTTCGCGCAGCTTTCGACCCTTTGGACCGGGATTCTGTTCACTTGTGCCTTTATACAATCATTCAAGAACACACAAGATTAAAATTACAAACCAAACCAGGTTTTTCCTCTAGGGTAAACTGCCTTAAAATTTTGGAAAATTTCCTAAAAATGAATCTTTATCATACAATTCCCCTGTTTGCTTCTAATATTTACATCTCTCAAGTTTTCATCAACTTCCGGCTAGTCTTCTTTGTTCAAGAATTTTCCTTGTGTCAGTTCGGATTCACAACGGTAATGCCGACATCAGGCCCAAACTCGACCCTCAACGTCTCGAAAAATTGGAGGATTGCCACTTTAGTAGCCTGATGAATCAAGAATTTAATACAAGAAGTCACCAGCACAGACTACAAAATCATAAAATGTGCAAGGAATTCAGGTAACTAACTCACCTCACATTGTACAAACTCATTCTTGGCGCCGGCAACCACGATTCCGATGAATAAAGCACAACAATTCGGCCTCTGCTGTTTCGGAAATACGGGGCAGGAAATCGAGTCATATAAACAAAGCCCCAGAAGTTGATATCCTATCAGGCCACAACATATGCATATACTATTGGTACAACTACTTCCTAAATTCAAAGTTGCGCTAAGATTACAAATAAAGGAGTCATTCCATTCTCAATTAGCTCGTAAAACTGTATTGAAATCAAAGAATCAGGCATTTTGGCTAAGTCGACACTCCAAAGATTTAACTAAATATACACACACAGTAAATAATATTGTATCGCATACCATCAGTGAAGCACATGTAGATTTAAAAGATCTCGAATATAGAATATGTGTGTGTGGATTGTTGATCATACTATGAATAACATCAATAATTTTAAGTAACAATCGATGAAATGAAATTATTACATCTTCCAAAGTGATTTATAGTCTGATCAACAACCCTCCTGCAGTCCTCCACCTTTGAAACGTCGGCGCGCATCACTACGACGTTCGGCGACCCTAGCTCGCGCTAGCCACCTCCGCCACTTCTTGGAGGACTTTTTCCCTCGCCGCCAGAACCAAACATGTCCCCACTCTTAGCATATTCATATGCAACACTCTAATTGCCACCAACAAGAAAAAACATAAACGTTTCCAATTTTACACTCAAAACATGGACACTGGATCACACATCATTACAGGCCTAAATGCGTGTTTTGACACCGTTTATAAGCTGTGTTACGAAGCCCAAAAAATCTTAAAATTTGGTAAAAACTAAAATAAACTATTTTGACTGTGCTTATAAACTCTTAAAATTTTGTTTGGTAAAAACTTTTGATTTATAAGGTGGTTTTGTCAGCAACGCCACAGGGCGGAGCAAGGGTTGGGCTCTCGGCTTTATTTTCAAAATTTTGTTGACTAGCCCAATCAGTTTTTTTCTCTCATATTCTCTCCTTGCGGCAGTTATATTCTTCTCCCTCCGGCCATCACAATTTTTGTTACTTGAAATGGCCGTAACTTCACCGTCGGTAGCCGGTTTTCAAAATCGATTGTAGATTCGGAAAGCCCACGACATAAGATTTCTTTTAATACCAAATTTTCGAAGTTTCTTTGTCGTCTTGAAATCAGCCGTCGCCCATCGGTCGTCGTTTTCACCGAAAATCGTAAGAAAATCTTAGTGTTAGACTTACTACCGTTTGTCTTGTTGTTCTAAGATTGGAGGTACTGGTAAATTTTCGGAATTTATTTGGGTATCATTTCGAATTTCGAGATTTTATATTGGAGATTTTCGATTTTTATCGTTGATTATTTATTATTTGGATGTTTAGAGGCTATAGAAAATATAAATACGAATTTATGAAATTTTGTAGGAATTTTTGAAAAATTCAGATTTATGTATATGAGATTTTCGAACTTATGAGGCTGCAAATTTTTTATTTTAAATGTGTTATACCTTAAGATTGTCAAATGTTAACTTCGGGAATTGTTTTGGAATAATTATAATTGCTCGAGGTTAATTGGATTAAAGTAACAATTACTTAATGTCGATAATGTTGATTTGATTCAGTTAGCCTTAATAAGTTAAACTAAAGGTGATATTTTATGGTGTAGACGACACCAAGGAGGAAAAAAACTCAAAAATGAAGAAAAAAAAACCATCCACTCATTTTTTAAACAAAAAGAGCAGAAGTTGACAAGTCAGGAGCATTCTCCATCCAATATTGATGTCTCAAATCCGAGTGATCAACAACTTAAAAAATCTCCCAGAATTGATGTTGATGTAAGTTCTCTTGAATCTGATCTGGCATTACGTACTCTGCTATAAAAATATCATGTTAATCAAATATATGAAATTAGACGAGCTTATATAAAGATGGGGCCATATCGACCAATTAAGAATGAGTATCCACCGACCAAATTTGCAAGTCAAATTCGACTACTCAAAAGTCACTGGTTTAAAAAATTTACTTGGTTAGAGTACTCTCCTTCGAAAGATGCTGCATTTTGTTTTTTGTGCTTCTTGTTTGAACTTAAGCATCCTCGTATTACTGTATTTACAATAGATTGATTCAAATATTGGAAGCGAGTTAATGATGGCGATTATATGCACATTTTTTATGCATATAGGATACAATACTTCACCACATAACAATGATCTTCATAATTTGATAAATATACCTCGTCATATTGACAAAGTGATAAATGCACAATTTTCAGAAGAACAGACTACGACTTAAAGCAACTATTGAAAGCATTTGATGGCTCATTTTGCAAGCATGTGCATTTAGAAGGCATGATGAATCTCCATCGTCTAATAATCGTGGATATTTTATCGAGATGATAGATTTTATAGGAAAAATGAATAAGAGTATTGGGGACATCGTCTTAGAGAAAGCTCCAAAGAATATAAAGTATACTTCACATGGTATTCAGATAAATTTCTTGAATATCATTTCCAACCAAGTGAGAGGCCAAGATTCATAAAGAAATTTGGGATACAAAATTATTCATTTTAGTTGATGACGTGATAGATGCATTTAACAAGGAGCAGATGGCTATTGTATTAAGATTTGTGGATATTGAAGGCTTTTTACGAGAGCGGTTCTTTGCCATTGTACACGTGACAGATACAACTGCTGCAAAACTTAAGAAAGAAATATCTGATGCACTTGGTCGTTATGACTTGCATATCCACAACATCCATGGACGGGGATATGATATCAATATGCGTTGTTCTTGGAATGGATTGCAGGCTCTTTTCTTGTAAGATTGCTTGTGTGCATATTATGTACATTGTTTTGCTCATCGGCTTCAACTAGCATTAACTGCAGCTGTTGAAATAAAGGTATCCATTTTGTTATACTTTTCAAAATTGAATTCCATTTGTAATCTCATCAATGAATCTCCTAAGCAGCACGGTGAGTTACATTTTGCTCAAATAATTGAAGTTGTGCATATGGTAGCTACTAGTGAACATGATACAGGTAGAGGATGTAATCAAATTGGAAATTTATTACGACCTGGAAAGACTCGTTGGAGTTCTAATTTCGACTCATTTTGTAGCATGATTGATATGTATAGTTTGTGATTACCGTGTTAGAAAATATGGTGAATGATGGAGCTTCTAATTCCATTCGTGGTGAAGCTAGTGGTGCATTGATTGCGATGAATTCTTTTGATTTCATATTCATATTACACTTGATGCATAAGATAATGGGGATAACAAATATGTTTTGTCAAGCATTGCAAGAGAAATCTCTTGATATTTTAATTACAATGGATTATGTTTTAACGATTAAAACTTTGCTTCGTACTTTGAGAGAAGAAGGATTTGATCTCCTACTTAGTCATGTGAAAGAAGTTTGTGTCAAGTATGACATTGAGATACCTCACATCAAAGCTCGTTATAAATTTGGTACAGGCCGTTCTTGTCAACAAAATGATTCAATCACAGTTGAGCACTATTATCGATTTGATGTATTTACAGCTACAATAGATTTTCAAATTGAAGAGCTTAATAATAGATTCAAGGATGAGACAGTTGAACTTCTTAAACTTAGTTGTGATTTGGAACCTAGAAAAGTTTAAGGTTCTTAATGGTGATCATATCTATCGACTTGTTGAAAAATGCTGTTATCTTGATTTCTTCAAAAAGATTTGCATAATTTGAGAATGCAATTGGATCACTATAAACTTGATGTTGCTGGTCATAAAATATTTTAGAATTTATCAATTATTTCTGAATTATGTCGAAGATTAATTGAGACAAATAAGTCAGGAACCTACGATTTGATTGACATGTGATTTATACATTTTCATCTACGCCGTTTACTTATTTATCAAATCTGATAAATTTATTTAATTGACAGGTTGATTAGGTCTTGTTTTAACTCTACCTATTTCTGCAGCAACAACGGAACGAGCATTTTCAGCAATGAAACTTGTTAAAACAGCTCTTCATGACAAGATGGAAGCAGAGTTTTTCGGAGATTCTATGGTAATCTATATCGAACGAGATTTGGTTAAAAATTGATAAAAATTTAATAATTAATGAGTTTTATTCTAAGAAAAGTCGAAGAGCACAACCTCAGTAGTTTTTTAGCTCCATGTTTTTTAAGATATTAAATATTAAATACTCTTATTCTATATTTTCATGAAATCAATGTTTTCATATTTTTTATTTTAAATTTTTTAACTAATTATCTATTTTATTAGATACAGTATGTGACAGAGCCGACTCCAAGTAATTTTGAATCTTGGTTCAGCCCCAATGCCCCCATGTATTATGCATGAAATCAAATTTAGTTCTTACATTTATATCTGAGACTTACTTCGCCAATGCCCGAGGAGGCGCTGGTGATGAAGACTTTTTTCTCGGCGACATCTTCGTTGAAAAGGGTGCCCAACACAGAGAGGAAGAACTTAAAAATCTGGAAAGGTGGCAAGAAGAACATGAGGGAGAAGAAGGTGAAAGCGGGGAGCCACCAAATCATGAAACATGTGAACTATTTCCATTGTAGCTTGAATATCGATGGATAAGAGAGCAAAATCTTGCAAATTTAGACCAAAATTATTTTTTAGCGAATATATATGAATACTTGTTAATATTATATACAGATGCATGGAGAGAGTATTGGTGGCAGCAATGCATGGAGTATACACAGGGGCGGAGCTACCCTAAAGGCTGATGTGGGCTCCAGAGCAGGGTAGAAAAAAAAAATAAGATTATTGTATATTTTAATTGTGGACTAGGTTAAATTTTTGTATAGCCCATGAGTAAGCAAAATATTTATTGTTCCTTCAAGCTTCAGCCTAAGCTCTCAAGCTTCAGCCTAAGCTCCGTTGATCTTTTGATTGTCGCTTTCAATTTCTTCCTATCAGGTTGCTCAGGTACTTGTGCTGATTCGATTGAAATTTTGTTATTTTTTTCCTGGCGATGAAGGGTTTTTCCTTTGAAGTTGTGGCGGCTAGTCAACTTTGATGACTCTTGTTCTGATTTTCTATTTACAGTGGGGAAATTGCTTGTGAAACCGTCTCACAAGAGACATACTCGCACCTTGTTGCTTCTCTGGAGAGAACTAGAGATGAATCAAATGAGTGAACGCTTTTACGTCTTACACTGAGTTTGGGGCAAACGGTTCTTGTTTCATGTTCTTCCTGCATCAATTTGATATAGTTTCCATAAAACTTCAAGATACGTACTCCTGATTCTTGTCCAATTCAATTTGAAAAAAAAAAACAAACATGTTTGTGAGAACCCGATATTTTCGATACAAAGTAAATAAGATTTTCAGTTAGTGTAACTCGAGGAAGTGGTTTCAAAGTTCGAGAAGAAACTCAACGGGAGGCCAAGCTGCAACTAATCGTGTCCATCAAAGAGTTTTCATGAGAGGAGTAAAACCCCAGCTCAAAGACGCAATCTTTCAGCTCAAGGAAGCTCAACCATGTTTGTCCTAAAATGAGAGCTAAAGGTTTAGACAAGATCATAGTGCAAGAAATAACCTTTGAGGAAATCCATGGAGGAGCTAATGGATGAGCTAGGAGATCAAGACACAATTATGATGCAAGAAATGGCATTGGAGCTAAACAAAAGAAGGAGCTAAGGGATTGAGACATATTAATAATGTAAGAAATGATCTATAGAAGATTAAGGCGACTCTTGGAGAATACATGAACCACAATTATGGCTACCTTGGATTTGAAGAATACATGAATCACAATTATAGCTATCTTGGAATTAAGGAATACATGAATCACAATTACTCACATACTTGAGTACCAAGAATTCGGTCATGGGCTAAGTGAAGAGACAAGAAATTTGGCCTATAAATATGAGATCACATGCAAGACAAATCCATTCCAAAAAAGGCTTACAATTTTCGGCCTTTCCCTCTCCACCATACTCCATATTTTCGGCTTCCCCTCACCCTTCACAAGTCACGGCCGAGATCAAGAAAGAAGAAAGAGGTCTTGTTCGTGTAGTCCGTAGTTGCCATACTGTGCCGAAGTGCTGCCGGAGTGAAGACAGTACTTGTTAAAGTTACGTCGAAGTGCTGCCGAAAAATCAAAGGGAAGCTTCGCACCAAATAAAATTAAGTAAGTGGGCTTGTGTTATATATTCGTTTGTATTTTTAAACTTGAATATGTATATCATGACATGCATATCTGTGTGTCTTCATTTTCAAAAATATGACTTCTGTCTGTTTAAAATTTCGATCGATTATATGTTTCTTCTGATATTCGAAATTCTTTGATTCCGCTGTGTCAGTATGAAAACTCTGAAATCTGAAAAGTTCTGTCTGATAAGTCTGAAATCTTTGTTGCACTGTTACGATTCGAATTTGAAATGGGACGAGAATTGTAGTTCTGTCTGGTCCCCATTGGTGGGTATAAAACCATGTTCTGTCTGGCCCCCATTGGTGGGTATAAAACCATGTTCTGGCCTCACCCCTTAAAGGACTAACATATTGGGGACAATTTGACCATGGGGATGAGATGAGTAACAGTGTTCAGTTTGTTCCGATCTGTTATGTTCTGTATATGATCTGATATGATCTGTTTCTGAACCATTCTGTAAAATCTGATCTGTTATAATCATTCGTTTCGACATGATAAGTTAACTGTTATAAGTTTTGAAAGTTTGATAAAAGAAATGTTTTAAGGATTAAGATCTATATGTATCATTGGAAATCGATCGACCCCCACTTGCTGAGTGTTTCCCAAACACTCACCCCTTACAAATTTCAGATAAGGATGAAGAGCAAGTAAATGAAGAGGAGCAGGATGCATTTTGGGGTTGGTGAATCAGTGATCAAGAATAGGCTTCAAATTATTGTTTTGTCGTATTTCGAAAACTCTGATGTAACCTTCATTTTCCATTGTCATTGTAAAAGACAATATTATTTAATGAAAGAGACTGGTTTGATTTGATACGAGGCTTTATTGTTTTCAATTTAATTGTTAAACAATGCCGGATGTCACCGATGCTTCGGACTCGGGGCGTGACATTTAAGTGGTATCAGAGCCGCCAGGTTCATAATCCCGCTGGGATTTTGACAGACAAAATTTGACAAAGTCAAATTTTGGCAAAAGCCTAGTGCATCCCAATCTGAACCCAAATTTCATCTGTTCCCTAAAATTTTGAACAACTCCAAAAATCTGTCTTTTCAGTCAGTCATTCCGAAAATCCTTATTCCACGACAACTTTGTGCTTTGTGCCTTTCTATTCTTTATACGATTCTGATGATTTATTTATACTAGGAAATAGCAGGCAGACCACCCCGAAACAACCGTAACGCTCGGGACGCCAACGAAAACGATAATCCACCACCACCGCCACCCCCAGGGTGAACCTCAGTCAAGAGGATATGATGGCAATAGCAACTATCGTCGCTGCAACATTACAAGGATTTGTGAATCCACTGGCCAACGCCATCCAACCACCCCAAGAACCTCAGCCACGTGGGATTAAGTATCACTACGAATCTCTGAGGAGGAATCGAGTTCCAACTTTTGATGGGAACCCAGACCCAGAAGTCAGCCACAACTAGCTCAAGAACGTGGAAACACAACTATATTTGCTAGAAATACCGGAAGAATTGAGAGTAGAAGTCGTAACGCCGTTCTTAGAAGATCGAGCTAGGAAATGGTGGGAAACCGTGTCGCCATCTTTGGCAGAAGTAGAGGAAATCACATGGCAGATCTTTAAGCGAGAATTTCTGAAACAATACTATCCGGCCGAGTTTCGTCTACAAAAGCTGAATGAGTTTGAGAATTTCAGACAGTCACCAGATATGACGGTAATGGAGTACACGTCAAAATTCAACGATTTGGGAACTTACGTTCCGACAATCATGTCAGATGAGACGTTAAAAATGCACCGCTTCAAGAAGGGACTCAACAGCCGAATTCAGTCGGCACTGGCACTGTACAAACCAAGCAGCTTTGCGAACTTGATGGGCGCTGCAATGAGCGCAGAAACCGATATCAAGCGACGTGAAGAAGAAAACAAGAACAAGAGACCGATGAACAATCAATCCACACAGAATAATCTCAAGTTCAAGAAACCAAATTATTCAGGTGGGTCCTTCAAAGGAAGTTTTGGCAGTACTGGTGACACCGAAGGAAAATGGTGTAATACATGTCGACAAAAACATATTGGGGAATGTTATCGGAAGACAGGCGCTTGTTTCAAGTGCGGGAAGGTGGGCCATAGAATTAAAGACTGCCCAGACAACAAGGACAAAGGGTCGGGGCCCAGCAAACAACATGAAAACAAGACAAATGCTCGGGTTTATGCCATAACCCAAGAGGAAGCCGATAATAGCAACGAAGTTGTGGCAGGTACCATCTTACTCAATAAAATGCCTGCATATGTTTTGTTTGATTGTGGTGCCACACATTCGTTTGTATCTAGAAGATATGCTAAAAAGCTTAAACTTGAGCATCATATTCTTAGTGAACCATTAAGAGTAGCAACACCGGCTAGCAAAATAATCGAAACCCACAAAGTATATCGAAACTGTAAAATTGGTATCGGCAAACAAATTTTCGAAGTAGAATTGATTCAACTCAATATGGTGGAGTTTGACATCATTCTTGGAATGGACTGGTTAGCTAAAAACCATGCCATAGTAGACTGTCAGAAGAAAGAAATTAGACTTCAAACTCCAGCAAAGAGGGAAGTCGTATATCAAGGGAAATCCAAGGAAAGAAAATCTCTGCTATCTGCCTCGCAAGCCTGGAAGGCCATAAAAGGAGGAGAAGAGATTTATCTGGAAGTAATTAATGAAGTCAAAGGGGAAGAAGTCCCAAAGTTGGAAGATATTCCAATTGTTCAAGAATTTCCAGACGTTTTTCCCGAAGAATTACCGGGAGAGATGCCCGATAGAGAAGTAGACTTTGAAATCAACTTGGTCTCTGGTGCTGCACCAATCTCTAAGGCACCATACCGAATGGCTCCAGCTGAATTAAAAGAGCTAAAGGAACAACTGCAAGAACTACTGGACAAGAAGCAGGTTTGCCCCAGTGCATCACCGTGGGGAGCCCCAGTGCTTTTCGTAAAGAAAAAGGACGGGAGCATGAGGCTATGTATTGACTACATGGAGTTGAACAAGATCACTATAAAGAATAAGTACCCACTCCCGAGAATAGATGACCTTTTCGACCAGCTGAAAGGAGCCAAAGTTTTCTCAAAACTTGATCTCAGATCAGGTTACCATCAGTTAATAGTCAAAGCAGAAGATATCCCTAAGACTGCTTTTAGGACAAGGTATGGGCACTATGAATTCACGGTAATGCCGTTTGGTCTAACCAATGCTCCTGCAGCATTCATGGATCTTATGAACCGAGTATTCAAACCGTATCTCGACAAGTTCGTGGTAGTGTTCATAGATGACATCTTGGTGTACTCACCAAGTGAGGAAGAACATAGTGAGCATCTGCGTCTCACTTTGCAAACATTACGAGAGAAAGAACTATATGCCAAATTCAAGAAGTGTGAATTCTGGCTGAAAAGTGTGGCGTTCCTAGGTCATATAATCTCAGAACAAGGGGTGTCAGTAGACCCTAAGAAAGTGGAGGCAATTAAAGATTGGCCTCAACCTAAAACAGTGACAGAGATAAGAAGTTTTCTGGGATTAGCAGGCTATTATAGAAAATTTGCAGAAGGATTTTCGTCAATAGCTATCCCACTCACCAAACTTACTCAGAAAAATTCAAAATTTATTTGGAACGAAGCATGCGATAGTTGTTTCGAGACTCTGAAGTCAAAACTCGCATCCACACCAGTACTAGTTCTCCCCGAGGATGGTAAGAATTTCACTGTGTACAGTGATGCTTCAAAGGGAGGGTTAGGGTGTGTGCTTATGCAAGAGGGCCAGGTAATTGCGTATGCCTCACGACAATTGAAACCATACGAGCAGAATTATCCCACTCATGATTTGGAGCTAGCCGCAGTAGTTTTCGCGCTTAAAATCTGGAGGCACTATCTCTATGGAGTAAAATGCGAAGTTTTTACTGATCACCAGAGCCTTAAGTACATTTTCACTCAGAAGGAATTAAACATGAGGCAAAGAAGGTGGATGGAACTTCTCAAAGATTACGATTTGGTAATCAGCTATCATCCGGGAAAAGCAAATAAAGTGGCAGATGCATTGAGTCGGAAGAACCCCGGAAAGGTGAGCTTATCGTCACTATCAGTGCAACCAGGTCTCCAAGAGACCATCAAACTAAAACAAAGTCAAAACACCAATATCTCCAAGATAAAGGAACAAATTCAGGAAATAAAGATTCCAGAATTTCAAATTGATAAAGATGGTATCCTTTGGATGAAAGGGCGATTATATGTGCCAAACATCGATGGAATTCGAGAAGAGGTAATGGCCGAGGCACATAAATCAAGATTTTCAGTACACCCGGGAAGCACCAAGATGTACAGGGATTTGAAAAACAACTACTGGTGGAGTGGAATGAAGAGGGACGTAGCGGTCTTCGTTGCAAAGTGTCTAACCTGTCAACAAGTCAAGGCGGAGCATCAGCGGCCTGGAGGACTTCTACAACCATTAGAAATACCGAAGTGGAAGTGGGATAACATCTCCATGGACTTTGTAGTCGGACTACCAAGATCAAGGCAAGGCCATGATGGGATATGGGTGATCGTTGACAGATTGACTAAGTCCGCACATTTCTTGCCAGTACGGATGAATTATAATTTGGATAAATTAGCCACTATGTATATGGACAATATAGTGAGACTACATGGAGTACCCGCAAGTATACTGTCTGACAGAGACCCAAGATTCGTGTCAAGATTCTGGAAAAGTTTTCAAAAGGCCATGGGAACCAAAGTTACGCTCAGCACGGCCTATCATCCTCAGACTGACGGCCAAACCGAGCGAACAATTCAAACCCTTGAAGATATGCTAAGGGCATGTGCACTGGATTTTTCTGGAAATTGGAGCGAACAGTTACCTCTGATTGAATTTGCCTATAACAACAGTTATCACAGTAGCATTGAGATGGCCCCATATGAGGCCCTATATGGTCGGAAGTGTAGGTCGCCCCTATATTGGGACGAAGTCGGAGAAAAAGCCGTTACCGGACCAGAACTTATAAAGCTAACCGTTGATAAAGTAAACATAATCAAGGAGAGACTCAAGGCAGCCCAGGATAGGCAGAAAAGCTGGGCAGATTTGGAAAGAAGACCATTCGAGTTAGAGTTTGGTGAAAAAGCTTACGTCAAAGTCTCTCCCATGAAAGGAGTAGTTCGGTTCAGTAAATCCGGAAAGTTGAACCCAAGGTATGTGGGACCATTCGAGATACTGGATAAGGTTGGAACTTTAGCTTATCGACTGGCTTTACCACCTGAGATGACCATAATACATAATGTTTTCCACATTTCACAACTACGGAAGTATGTCCCAGACCCGAACCATGTACTTAAAGTTACGCCACTAATGATCGAAGGTAATCTGAATGAGGAACTCAAATATGAAGAGGTCCCTATCCGAATAGTGGACACAAAAGAACAAGCATTGCGACACCAGACAATACCTTATGTCAAGGTACAATGGTCAAATCATACTGAAAGAGAGGCAACTTGGGAACTTGAAGAGAAGATGCGGTCGCAATACCCTCACCTATTTGAATGATCAAGCTAATGCAAGTTTCGAGGACGAAACTTTTAATAAGGAGGGAGAGATGTGAGAACCCGATATTTTCGATACAAAGTAAATAAGATTTTCAGTTAGTGTAACTCGAGGAAGTGGTTTCAAAGTTCGAGAAGAAACTCAACGGGAGGCCAAGCTGCAACTAATCATGTCCATCAAAGAGTTTTCATGAGAGGAGTAAAACTCCAGCTCAAAGACGCAATCTTTCAGCTCAAGGAAGCTCAACCATGTTTGTCCTAAAATGAGAGCTAAAGGTTTAGACAAGATCATAGTGCAAGAAATAACCTTTGAGGAAATCCATGGAGGAGCTAAGGGATGAGCTAGGAGATCAAGACACAATTATGATGCAAGAAATGGCATTGGAGCTAAACAAAAGAAGGAGCTAAGGGATTGAGACATATTAATAATGTAAGAAATGATCTATAGAAGATTAAGGCGACTCTTGGAGAATACATGAACCACAATTATGGCTACCTTGGATTTGAAGAATACATGAATCACAATTATAGCTATCTTGGAATTAAGGAATACATGAATCACAATTACTCACATACTTGAGTACCAAGAATTCGGTCATGGGCTAAGTGAAGAGACAAGAAATTTGGCCTATAAATATGAGATCACATGCAAGACAAATCCATTCCAAAAAAGGCTTACAATTTTCGGCCTTTCCCTCTCCACCATACTCCATATTTTCGGCTTCCCCTCACCCTTCACAAGTCACGGCCGAGATCAAGAAAGAAGAAAGAGGTCTTGTTCGTGTAATCCGTAGTTGCCATACTGTGCCGAAGTGCTGCCGGAGTGAAGACAGTACTTGTTAAAGTTACGTCGAAGTGCTGCCGAAAAATCAAAGGGAAGCTTCGCACCAAATAAAATTAAGTAAGTGGGCTTTTGTTATATATTCGTTTGTATTTTTAAACTTGAATATGTATATCATGACATGCATATCTGTGTGTCTTCATTTTCAAAAATATGAATTCTGTCTGTTTAAAATTTTGATCGATTATATGTTTCTTCTGATATTCGAAATTCTTTGATTCCGCTGTGTCAGTATGAAAACTCTGAAATCTGAAAATCTGAAAAGTTCTGTCTGATAAGTCTGAAATCTTTGTTGCACTGTTACGATTCGAATTTGAAATGGGACGAGAATTGTAGTTCTGTCTGGCCCCCATTGGTGGGTATAAAACCATGTTCCGGCCTCACCCCTTAGAGGACTAACATATTGGGGACAATTTGACCATGGAGATGAGATGAGTAACAGTGTTCTGTTTGTTCCGATTTGTTATGTTCTGTATATGATCTGATCTGATCTGTTTCTGAACCATTCTGTAAAATCTGATCTGTTATAATCGTTCGTTCCGACATGATAAGTTAACTTCCATTAAAACATATTGGGGACAATATTTTTTCTTTATTCTTTCAACAATTTAACTTCATAATTAAATACATTAATCAATTTCAACATTTTATTATCATGTTAAAACATCCATTAAATAAGGTTAAATATTATATGAAATGGAGGTCGGAAGGGAGTAAAACTGTAAGGCCCGAGAATTTGATTATCGTAATCTGAGATGATTTGGGTATAATTATCGTAATTTAAGATTAATCTCAAATGATTTATTGATTAATTAAGGTAAATATAGACGGAACGGATCGGACCGGAAAAGACGAGAAAAGACGCGAAATATATGTGCGAGGATGTGCATTCGCGCACATGCGCAACATGTAAGCACGCACATGCGCGAAATGTCCAGAACCTCTCGCGAATATGCGCAAGACAGGGCAGAGAAGATGGCGCACATGCGCGACGTGAACGGCGCACATGCGCGAGTAGGGCAGAGAAGATGGCGCACATGCGCGGCAGAAGGCCCGCATATGCGCGAGTGGGTTTGTGCTCGAGACAGTAAGTCTCGCGCATATGCGCGACGATTTGCGCGCATATGCGCGAGCACTCCAGTAGACAACATTTTGGGACAGAGGCTTTGGCGCATATGCTCCGGCTTGAGACGTGCATATGCGCCAACTGTTACGAAGTCGAGACAAGAGGTCTCGCGCATATGCGCGACGCTTGAGCGCGCATATGCGCGAGTCATGCAGAAGGTAAGTTTGCCACTTGGTTTTTGGGGTGCAACGTGGCTGTATATATATATATATATATATATATATATATATATATATATATATATATATATATATATATATATATATATATATGAACAAGCCAATTCCCTCATAATCGAGAAAGGAAATACGAGGAAGCTTCGCGTGGGACTTGAGACTTACGAGGGAGTTATCCGTCTGATTTTGAATCTAAACACAGCCTTGTGTTCCTATCAACGTAGGCTACCACTGGACGTAAGTTTTATTACGTTTTGATAGGTTTTGAAATTAGACTATCGTCAGAATTGAATATGATTCGTATATGATGTTCTTGTCATATTAGACATCATATAATCGAAGTCAGATTGAAGAACGGACTGATTATGGAATTGTTATGATTTTTGGAATCAATTTGACTGAAATTTCATTTCAAATTTGTATTGTTATTGAGATTATGAGTTGAACTGATACTGATTATGAGTTCTGGTATTATATCTGTGATGTTGGGACTGGAGGGGTTATCGAGACTGTATTGTTATGCCGTCAAAACATCAGTTAATTGATATTGATCAGTTTCAGTAGTGACTTTGATTATATCGGGATATTATCGATATGGATTAAATTGTATATGATCCGATATTGATCAGTTTATGTTTTGATTTGAGTAGTGATCAGAACAGATTCTGAATTGAGTTGTTTATTGATATTATATCTGTTCGGTATTGTTATTACCAGATTGAGAATGGACAGAGGTGAATTCGAGACTTCGTCTTCTTCAGAGCAGGAAGATAAAGGTATAAGTCAATATGTATTGGGAGATCGACTTGAGTCGGTTTAGACTTGAGTTTCTCTAAATCACATACTTTATTTTATTGCATTGATATTTGCACGTATTTGATTGATATACTTGTTCTCTTGATATATAGATAACAGGTATTAGATTACTTGTTCTCTTGATATATAGACAGAAGGTATTAGCGGAGTAATCTTGTAACAGAAGTGCCTGTAGTGGCGGGATCGCCGCGGGCACATTGTACGTTGTTACAAGATAAGGTATTGACGATAGAGCCAAAGTCTGTCACCGGAGGATTGGCTATCGATGTGGATAGAATTTGGGTTTCTTCTATTACTGTTGATCGATATCGTATCGGTGTGGATAGAATTGGAGCTTCTTCTATTACTGCTGATCAATATTATATCGGTGTGGATAGAATGAGAGTTCCTTCTATTACTGGTGATCGATACTATATCGGTGTGGATATAATCAAACCTTTTTTTTATTTCTGGTGATCGATACCTTATCGACGTGGATAAAACTGGAGTCTTTTCTATTACTGTTGGTCGATATAGGAATGCTAACTTCTGGAAACCTGGATCCCTAGACTAGGATTGAGCTAGTCTAAAATTGTGTAGCTACGAGTATTGTCGACAGTTTGATATTAGTTATGTTTCAGATTTTAATATATATTGTTGTTACATGTTACATACTTTATATTGTTTATATGATTGTATATTCGTTGATTTATACTGGGATTATATTCTCACCGGAATTATCCGGCTGTTGTCTTGTTTGTATGTGTACTTGACAACAGGTGGGACAGGTTCAGGGTCCAGGAGATGAGGAGAGATCATGATTAGAGTGGAGGCTCCGAACTTGGATTAGAGATAGGGTTTGGACACTTGACATTAGTTGTTAAACCTTAGTCGAATAAATGTATGTTGTACAGGACTTGTACTTTTATACTGAGTTGTATATATGTTTTTATGTCACTATGTTCCGCATTATTTAGACAAACAAAATTTAGACCCTGTTTATTATAATTGATTAATTAGTCCCAATGATGATTAAGAACATGATTCGCGTCCGGGTCCCCACAGAAACTCAAGGACCTCAAATAATGATGAGAATTGAATGTGATATTAGAGTAATTCATTCGTGATAGTTTCTCATTGGGTCGTATTTAATTAATCAAAATTGGTGAACATTGATCACACAGACTTTTTTCAATTTTTTAGATCTTGTATTCATGTGAAATAAGATGACCTTATTTAATCATTTCCCAAGTTCTAGAGGTGCATTTATTAATAGCATCATGGTGTACCATCATTTAAAGTCTTTGGAATGGTTTATCTTTTATTTTTAAATAAGCATGTGATAGTTAAGTAAATCAGTCCTTCACAATCATAACTTTTTTCAATAACTAATAGGTTGGTTTCTCTAAAAGAAGCTCAAGGCGGCAAGAAGAAAAATATGTTTTCATTTTTTAAACCAAAAGATAGTACATCAATTAGAAAGGGCATTCTCCAAATAAAGCTGGGATCTCAAACCATTATGACCAACATCCCTCAAAGTATCAAAGTGTTGAAAGTGATATTAGTGGTTATGTTCAACTAGATCCGGTCATGCGTACTCCAATATGGAAATGTCCAGTCATTGAAAAAGATGCAATCGGACGAGCTTATATCGTAAGGGGGCCAATATCCGCGAACCAAATTAGAAGAACAATATCGGCGATTTCAAAAATGTTGGTATGAGCAATTATTGCGGTTGGAGTACTCTCCTAATAAAGAGCCTTTTGCTACTCATGTTTCATTTTCCAAGGAAAAGAGACATGTTGCCTTACATTTATAGTTAATGGTTTTAGAAGTTAGAAAAGAGTTAATGATGAGAATAGATGTGTTTTATTGATGCATGTGGAAGGTCCTAATTCACCAAAAAACAATGCAGTTCAATCTATAGGTGTTTTGATGAATGTAAGTGGTCACATCGATAAAGTGATGAATTCACAAACATCAGAAGAAGTGAAAAGAACTGATTGAGGCTCAAGGCCACAATTGAAAGCATTCATTGGCTTTGTTTGCAAGTATATGCATTGAGAGGACATGATGAATCTTCATCTTCTAACAATCAAGGTAATCTTATAGAGATGATAAAACTTATGGGAAAAATGGATGTTAATATTAATAATTTGTTTTAGAAAAAGCACAAAGAAATGGAAAATATACATCACCAGACATTCAAAAATATATTTTGCATATTCTTGTCGAGAGAGTGAGAAAAAAAGTGAGGAGGTTGCGAGTGCAAAATTTTGTCTTTTGGTTGAAGAGGCTAAAGACATATCAAACAAAGAGCAAATGGCTATTGTGTTGAGATTTGATGATCGTGAAAGATTCTTATTAGAGTGCTTCTTTGATATTGTGCACGTTGTTGATACCACTGCGATGACACTAAAAAAAGAAATTTGTAATGTGCTTGGTCGACATGAGTTGTATATCAAAGATATTCGGGGTCAAGGATACGATAGAGCTAGCACTATGCATGGCTCATGGAACGGACTGCAAGCTCTTTTTCTGAAAGATTCTCCACAATCATGTTATGTTCATTGTTTTGCACAAGACTTCAGTTGGCGCCGGTAGCCGCTACTGAAAAGAGAGATCTATTTGGCTAATTTTTTTCAAAATTAACTTCTATTTGTAATCTCATTAAGGTATCTCCAAAATGTCACGTTGAATTGTAATCTGCCTAAGCTATTGAAATTGCATATATGATAGCAAGTGGTATGCGCGAGACATGTACCGACCTTAATCATATTGGAACTTTGCAGCAAGTTGGCAAGACGCGTTGGAGTTCTCATTTTGAGTCAATTTGAAGTATGATAGAAATGTACAACTCTGTGATTATTGTGCTTGAGTACATGGTGGAAGAATCATCTTAGAATTCTATACGGAGGGAAGCTACATGTCCATTGATTGTATTGAGATCATTTGATTTCGTATTTATATTACATTTGATGCACAAGATTATGGGGATAACCGATTTGCTTTGTCGAGCTTGGCAAGAGAAGTCTTAGACATTTTAAATGCAATGGATTTTGTCTCAACCACAAAAGTTTTACATCATACTTTATGAGCAGAAGATTATGATATTCTTCTAACGATGTGCAATCAGTTTGTGAAAATAATGGCATTGAGATACCAAATATGAATGCTTGTTATAGATATGCTACATGACGTTTGTGTCATCAAATAAATTCTTTTACATTTGAGCACCATTATCGTTTTGATGTATTTCATATTGCAATAGATTTTCAAGTTGAAGAACTCAATAACAGATTCAATAATGGGGCTATAGAACTTCTTAGACTTAGCTTTGTTGTGTAGCCTCGAGACAACTTTAAGTTGTTTAATGTTGATGATATTTACCATCTTGTAGAGAAATTTTATCGCAATGATTTCAATGGACAAGAACTACATTATTTGAGATGTCAGTTGGAGCATTATAAGTTTGATATAATTCATCATGAAAGGTTTTAGAATATCTCTACCATTTCTAAATTATGTTGACGATTAGTAGAGAATGAAAAGATACAACATTATCATTTAATCGACAGATTGATTTGTCTTGTTTTAACGCTTCGTGTTTCTACTGCAACAACATTAAATATATATACAAAACAAATAAACAATAAAATAAATATTTTTGCTTTTGAATATTGTTAATTTTCTTGTGTTTTGGAGCTTTGGCAAAATATGGAGATCCTTCGAGTGTCGTGCTGATAACGTGTTAAAAGTAAAAACTTATGGTAAAAAGTAAAAATCTCAAACTCACAAAATATTTTAAACTACACACATTATAAAAAAAATCCACTCAATTGTGTTTTTCTTCACAAATTGAGAGACCTATTTATAGAATTTCTTTAAAAATAATCCAAAAATAAATACATCATTACATACATCATCACACACTGATTTTCACTTTTTTCAGCTCTTATTTTCAACATTCAATAATTTGAACTCTTATTTTCAACAAAATCGATCAAATATAATAATATTTTATACAAAAAATTATTACCATATAATCGAATATAATATATCTGCGCTCACATATGGAAGACTAGCGAACAGTCACTAGCATATATATTTTTCTAAGAGGGGTCTAGCGTTAAAATTTGTTCACTTTTGATATAATTTCAAACCAGTCTACTTGACCACGTGAATTAAATTTGAATAAGCACTAAGCGTGAGAATAAAATACGTTTTTTTAGGAAGTCAGAAAAAAGTGATCCGACACTTTAGATGATGATATAAAGCATGAAAAAGAGAAAAAGCACAATATTATTTGGATAAAATTTAAAGCTGTTTTTTTTATTTTTTATATAAATTTTAACTTACATTTTTATTTTAAATATTTTTTTTATAAAAAACGCCAAGATACAAATAGAATTTGTCTAGAACTTTTTTTCTTGGACTAAAAGATAACACTTGACCCAAAATCAATATCAAAAGTTATACACTACACAATTGTAATTTTGAAACTTGTGTCTTTTATAACTTGAAAATTTTTGCATTTATCGCTGTAATAAAAATGAAACGTCCACTGTTCGTTTTTTTTTTAAAGTACTAGAATTTTTTTTTTCGTAACCTCATCATTCCGACCGATACATATATATATTTATAAAATATTTTGCACTATTTTAGAAATATAAAACAACCAACTAATATTTAAAAATCCAAAATAAATAGTTTGAATCATAAAACCGTCAATCGTATGCATATCTTAACTTAGCAGAACTGCTCAAACCAACAACCTCTCAAAACCACTCGAAACATAATCAAAGTCGTAAAATATCTTTAACATAATCTTAAAAATCATAAACTAGTGCAGAAAACTAGCGCTGGTCCTCGGATTAAGTGCACCTTCAGTCCAGCAAAATCAACCATCAAGACTTCCATTATCATTATTATCATAATCACTTGCATCAATCACACCTAGTGAGTCTAAAGACTCAACACCCCATAATCTTAATAACAAGTAATAATATACATAACACATGCAACAGTGAAAATACTTGTACGTAAAATAACATTTTCATAATGATGCATAACCTTTTGACATAAAGGTTTTCATATCATCATAAACTTATTCATATTTATATTCGTATTCATATTAATATTAAACATGTTCATATTCATTTTCGTTGAATTCAGATTGTTAATTGTGACTTCGTATTCGTATTGGACGATGCATTCATCTACATGTAACCACAGTACTTGACGGCAGGTACATCAGCAACACTCTCACCCGTCAACTGAGCATTGACCTACGTATTAACATATCATTGTATCATCGTATTAGTCACAATTACTTCACTTCCTTCAACATTTCATATTCTCATCACTTATAACGTTTTCTTTTAAAACAAGCATGTAACATGTTTTTTAATGTTATCGTTCATCATATAATTCCATAAACATGCAATAATCCTATTAAAATATAAAACAACATTCAGGACACTGCCGTGACATTTACTAATTTTCGGGTGTAATATCACTGTTTTACTTCTAGACGTAAGATTTCACGTTTTTTACATTTTCTTAATTTCATTGACTCTAAAATATTCCAAATAATAATTTAAGCTTAAATTAAATTTATCATAATTTTATTTAGCTTAAATTCTAGACTTTTCAATTATTCCTTAATTATTCATTTTTTAATGTTTTTTAATCACAAATTAATTCACACATTAATATAAAATTCTCGAATTAAAAACGTAGACTTTTTATATTATTTTAGCCCTCGTGAACTATGACTCGACCGTCGTGAGCCATGTTTCGAATTTTTAGACCAAAGAAAACCCTAATCGAACCATTAAGCTAACCCTTGAGCCAACTTCGATTTTCACCGAGCCACGCTCGAACCACCCTGAGACAAATCCTAACCAGCCCCTCTAGGAACTCTCCTGGACCCTTAGAACCATAGGACTCGACCCTAGCTCCAAAACAGAAGCCCTCAAACCAAAACATATCGGCCGAGAACTCCTCCTATACTAGGACTCTTCCTATCGCGCCTAGGACTCTAGCCACTGGACCGACCCCTTAGTCCAGATCCTTGTGCACCCTCTTAGGACCCTACAGACTCACCCTAGCCCAGCCCAAAGCCCCGTGGCTGATCCCCTTTCTCCCTGCTTGCTGCTGCACAAGCGTGGCTCTTCTTGATGGCTCTCGGGTAGAGTCCTAGCTTACTAGGACTCTTTGATGTGATGTCGTTGACCACCAAATTAATTCCTACCCTTTTAAATAAAAACGAGTGTAATGGTGAGTAGGGTCGAATCCACAGGGAACGGTAGATTTATTTCTTTTGATAATAAAATTAAAAATGGGGGATTTGTTTTGATAATTACTAAATAAAATAACCAAATCTAAAATTACCAAGCAAGAAAAATACTGAATCTAGAATTGAAAATTAATAGACGAGAATAAAGCAAAGAATTTATTATGAGAAAATACTGATTCAAGGGGATTCTACTATTTAATTATCTCACTGTTCATCGGTTAACCAATCATTTATTCATGTTATTCCAAGAAATTGACCTTAGAATAATAGGGATAGCCGCTAAAATTCTTGTGTTTTCCTAAATTAATTGATCAAACCCAGCATCCAGTCAAAACTTAACAATAATCAATTGGGCACGATAGCGTTCCATATTAATTAAAAATAGCATTTTAGTTTCGTGAAAACAATTGATCCTAAAATTTAACAACCGAGATAGCTACAATTGGAAGATCTAGTTTCGTCGATTTATTTAGATTACACATGTTATGATAGCACAACACATATAACTATTGCTACTCACGTACCAATCGTTCATGACAATTACAGATCACTGAATTCATGGTTAGCATTAGAAAATCATACATCAAATTAAATTTTCAGATTAATTGACGTATAACATTCATATAATTAAATCATAAATCAAAGAATACTTGGGCAAACAAGAATAATAAATTAAAGTGTAAAAACCTCACATTGATAAAATTAAAATAGTAGATTATCCCTTGAATCAGACTAAGAAAATTAGCCAAGAATAATTTGATATACAATCTCCATGAAAGTTAAATAACAATAGAAAAAAGAGAGTGCAAACTAATTAAGAGACGATGAAGAAAATTTCAGCTCAGCCTTCACTTGTGATGTCTTCTCCTTCTTCCACTGTGTGTGTGTGTGTTGGAGAGTAGGAGTTGTCAAAAAAAAAATGAAGTCTGGAGTCAGCCGCCTCTCTTATTCTTGTTTGTGTGATTTTGGGTAAAAAAAAAATAAGCTAAAAAGCCCACTAATCTCTTAATTAACCCTAGATTTGAAAATATAAAATAATAGATAAAATATTATCTAGAGTTTCCCTCCTAGAATTTTCACTAAATCAGACACCATAATTAAATCGTTCAAAACTTGCATAATCTTCGCAAAATCAGATTTTTCACTTCTTGTAATTTTAGGCAGCTGAAACATAATCAATCACAAGGCGTGGTCACGCCTTGTTCCAGATCCTCTTCTGGTTTGGTCATTCTCTTTCAACACTCTAACTTAGAAACTTCAAATGTGATAAACATCACTTTTTTAACTCAAATTTGCTCCAATACCGTAAAAGTTCCTCATACAATAAAATTACACAAAAATGTATCAATTAGACATATCGGAGGTTGGAATAATGGGAAAATAAAAATAAAAATACTAACTATTACGAACCTATCACTCCTCCCCAGCCGTGACCCTCGAGTCCTAGCATGGCTAGGACTCCTTCCCTGACCTAAGCCAGGCCCAGCCATGACCCCCCAAGCCAAGCCATGCAACCAAACACCCTTCAACCAAGCCCAAGTTCATAAAAGGCCGAGAGATGGTACCAGCTTATTCATGTCTTGTGGGCAGCGATTTGGTGCATCCTAGGACTCTTTAAAATCCTGTAAAACATGCCCCTATCAAATCCTAATCATGGCAGCCCCTTAAGAACATATTAAACATGTTTTTGGAACACAAAATCATGAGTTTAGAACATGTATATGCACAGTTACGAAAATAATATGAAGTGTGACTTGTTTTTCATGCAATTCATATTTAAACAAATACTATGGTGTGATGGATGAGTAAAGAAAAGAATATGGTGTGTCTTTGCGTAATTAACTCAAGAATTAATGTTGACATATCGAAGAACGGCGACGAGGAGACGTTGGCTTGAAAACCTTGAATAAATTCAATGCTTTCCTCTTCAAACTTGTGTGTGCCATGTGGTTTAGTGAAAAGGAGTCCTTGTGTGTGTGTTCTAGGGTGGAGGTGTGTGATAATGGGGTATGGGGTAGGTTTAAGGCTTTAAATAATTAATTTAGGACACTAACACTAGCTTAGGCCCACTAGCAAAGTTCCTTAGGCCCAATAAGTCCAATAGTGTTAAATAAAATTATTTTGTTTAGTAAAGTTTGTGAAATTATTAGTCGAGTTGTCAAAACATTCGTATTTTTGTTGAAAATCCAACATCGATGGTGTGCTGTCGTTATGCCACCAAACTTAAATTCCTACTCTTTAAATAAAACTAGTGTAATGGTGAGCAGGGTCGAATCCACAGGGAACGGGGGATAATTCCTTTCGAGTAAAATGCAAATAAAGAGGGGATTTTGGATATGAATTAAATAAAATACTCGAACTAATTTAACATGCAAGAAGAAATAACAAATCAAGATGAAAAACTAATTAAATGGAAATTAATATTACCAAACTCGATTCAAGGGATTTCTACTATTCAATTGTATCACTGTTCATCGGCTAACATATATTTATTCATGCAATTACATGCAATTAACTTTAAAATTATAGGGATATCCGCTAAAATTTTTGTGTTTTCCTAAAATAATTGACCGAACCCAGCATCCAGTCAAAACTTATTAATAAATAACTGGGCACGATAGCGTTCCATATTAATTAAAAATAGCATTTTCGTTTTGTGAAAACAGTTAATCCTAAATCTAACAACCGAGATAGCTGCAATTGATAGATCGAGTTTCGTTGATTTATTTAGATTAAATATGCTATGATAGCACAACACACCTAATCTATCGCTACTCATGTACCAATCGTTCATGACAATTACGGATCACTGAATTCATGGATAGCAGTAGAAAATTATATATCAAATTAAATTTTCAGATTAACCGAGATATAACGTTCATATAAATAAATCATAAATCAACGAATACTTGAACAAAACACGAATATTAAATTAAAGTGCAAAAAGCCTCACAGTGATAAATCGAAATAGTAAAAATATCCCTTGAATCAAAAAATAAAACTTAGCCTAAAGATGTGGAGAAGAGATGGAGAAATTCTTGCGCTTCTTTTTTTCTTCTCTTGTGCGTCAGTTGATGGTGGAAGGAATTGTGAGTTGTGCCGCCTCCTTTCTCACGTGAGTATGATGGAGAGAAATTGGTTGGGTCTAAAATCTTAAGCTAAAAGCCCACTAACTCTCAATTAACCCTAATTAATTCCTAAAATAATAAAATAATAGTAATATTTTATCTAGATTTTCATCCTTGTAATTTTTGACAGCTGAAATATCATCACAAGGCGTGGCCACGCCTTGTTCTTAGACCTCTTCTGGTTTGGTCTGTAATAGCCGAGCCCGGTGTACGGTACGATTTAAGTTTCGTTTGTTATTTTGGGATATTTGATTAGATGTTCAGAGTTGTATTTTTGGGCTATAGTATTGTTAGTTTTATTGTCTTGAGGTGTTAGTTGATGTTGGTTGTTCGTTTCAGAGTGTCGGTTCGATTTTAGTTGCATGGGAATAGTGCTTGGCCGTGACTTGAGTGCACCCGCGCTCTTAACTGGAGTGCCCCCGCGGTGCACTGTGCTGTTTTGGAGTTGGAATGCCGTGAGCACACCGCACCCGCGGTGATGTAGAGACCGCCCCTGCGGTAGAGACCGCACCCGCGCTGCTTGCGTCGAGCACCCGCGCTGTTCGTGTTCCAGAATTTTTGAGAATGCCGTAACTTAGGCGCACCCGCGGTCCTTGTGTTGGCGCACCCGCGGTGAAGGTATGGGCGAGATATTTAGTCGATTTTGGAGTGGTTGGCCATCACTTTTCCTTTTTCTTTCCTTCTCATTTTCGCATTTTCTCTCCATTTTAGGGTTTTTCATCATTTCTTTCACTCCCTATCTTCGATTCAAGCGTTTGTTTGGAATTTCGACTTGAGTTCGACGTTCTCCTTGGTGCTAGGAAGCTTGGGTAAGCTTTTGGTGCGATTCTGTTAAGGTTGTAAATTAAGAGTTGTTTAGGTTGGTTGTTTATGTGGATTTATGGATTATTTAGCTTGTAATCTTGGATATTTAGTTGATATTGGTGTTATTTGTGGATTATTTGTTGTAGGTGGTGATCAAGAGCTAAGTTGAGGTGTTTGTTGTGGTTTGTAAGTGGAATTTCATCCTTTTTGCTCACATGATATTATATGTATTGTGTTTTAAAGATTTTAAAGTGATATTCCCTTCCATTGATCCATTGTTATGTATTGATTTCATTGATTATCTATTGGAGGTATTGTATACCTCACTATTGTTAAAAGGGAATACAAGAGAAAATACGAGATTGTGAAAGGACGGCCTTAAATGCTATTCAGAGTTCAAATGTTTTCGGATTGATAAATACATAGTCAGAGATTGCATGCAATATTAGATGATCATCGCCTATAGGCTTATATCCCTCAGAGTTATCGGTTTATATCGATTTGGGATACGAGCACCCCAGAGCAGAGATACTATTGATATCAATCCCCAGAGCAAAAGAGAAATACCATCATATTTTTATGCTATTGCTATGTTATTGATATTCAGAGTTTACAGTTCAGAGTTGATGGTATTTATGATTTCAAAGATATGTTTTACAGAGTTATTGTTCATTGTTATATAAGAGTTCCACTTGCTGAGATTTATTCTCATTCCAGTTATTTTCATGTGATGCAGATCAGAGTGGTGCTCCGGGACGTTGACTGTAGATCGGGGGGTCATATGCATACACCGTTGGAAGGATGATTTTGGCATGATCATAGGAATGATGTTTTGTTTTTGTTATGTCATTTAAATGATCATGTATTTATTTTGTAAAGATATTTAAAGAAATGTATTTTGAAACTCCTTCCGTATATTTTTAAAAGAGAAAATTTTATTTCCGCTGCGTATTTATTTTAAAAGAGGTCAGGGTGTCACATCTAGTGGTATCAGAGCGGTGTTCTTCGGACCAATGCATATGACTTCGTCTACTTTCAACTGTCCGGGTATGTTTTCTTTGCATCTATCTATTGTTTTGTATTGATTGGTGTCTTGTGAGCATTGTAGAGTAGAGGATGCCTCCTAAGCGTAAGGCGTCAGAGGGGGAGGATAGTTCGTCCTCGAGAGTTGTCGACGAGTTCGGCAAGTTGCTGAAGGAGCAGGCTAAGGTTCACAGTGAGCAGATCCAGCAGTTGCTTAAACTGCAAGGAGCAGGCCAGGGCAGAGGCCAAGGTAGAGGGCAGGTTGCTCCAGCTGCAGTTGGTTCTGATGCTATCTTTTCTGCGTTTAAGAGGATGGATCCACCCGAGTTTCCAGGCAGCTCCGATCCTTTAGCTGCAGTAGAGTGGGTCAAGGCTTTGGAGGCGATTTTTGATCATCTCCACTATGAGGACAGAGATCGTATCAGTTGTGCTGTTTTTATGCTGGTTAAAGCTGCACGTTTGTGGTGGAATGCGACCAAGGTTGGCATTGATGTCTCGGCATTGAAGTGGTCTGAGTTTACTGAGCTTTTCTACGACAAGTACTTTCCTGATGCTTTGCGAGCGAGGAAGGTTACAGAGTTTCTGGAGCTTCGTCAGGGGAGCCTGAATGTAGATGAGTATATTCTCAGGTTCGAGGAGGGTTGCCTATTTGCTCCGTACATTGCTACCAGTGATAAAGATAAAGGCGCTCACTTCATTCGAGGCCTTAGAGCGGAGATCAGGCGTGATATCAATATGTCTAAGGCTGTGACGTTCAAGGAGATTGTGTCCAAGGCGTTGCTAGCAGAGCAGGACGAGAAGGATATTGCCAGGGAGAGGCAGGCGAGGCACCAGGCTAGTGTTCAGAGAGGCCAGAGTTCAGGTCAGCGTGGCAGAGATCGATTCAAAGGGAAGGGCAAGGTGGATCAGAGTCATAGGCCACCTTCAGCGCCAGTTGCTCCGTCTGATTCTGAGAGATCCTTGTGTCCCAAGTGTGGCAGACCTCATCGTGGAGAGTGTAGATTTGGCACTCGTTCTTGTTATCGTTGTGGCATGCCAGGCCATATTTCCAGAGATTGTCCTAAGGGAGCTAGCCAGGAGAAGGTGCAGGGTCGTATCTTTTCGATGACTAAGGAAGGTATTAATCGTAATTCTTCTGTAATCTCTAGTTCCATTTTAATTTCAGGCAGAGTAGCTACTACTTTGATTGATACTGGTGCTACTCATTCTTTTATGTCTGAATTGTTTTTGAGATCTTTGGGTATAGTTCCTTCTGTTATTCCCCTTCAGCTTAGTGTTGTTTTGCCTTCGGGAGATGTTTTGTGCCCGACTTCCATAGTGTATGCGTGCCCCGTTCGTTTTGTTGATCGAGAGGTCTTTGCTGATTTGATTGTGATCCCGATGGTTGCCTTTGATGTTATTCTTGGCATGGATTGGCTGTCGACCTATCGTGCTGTTATTGATTGCGTTGCTAAGACGGTGGCTTTTGCAGATGATGGCCAGGGAGGAGTTCTCGCCAGCTCAGGTACTTCGCTGGTCCTTCCTTTTATTTCGTGTCTTGATGCTGAGAGACTATTGTGTAGAGGTTGTGATGTTTTTCTGGCATCTGTTGTGGATGTGGATAGACTGATTAAGTTGAATATTGATGATTTTGATGTGGTGAGGGAGTTTGCTGATGTGTTTGAGGATGATGTTCCGGGTTTGCCGCCGGATAGAGATGTAGAGTTTGTTATTGATCTTGCTCCAGGTACGGTTCCTATTTCTAAGGCTCCGTATAGGATGGCTCCTACCGAGATGAAAGAGTTGAAGACGCAGTTGCAGGATCTTCTAGATAAGGGTTTCATTCGTCCGAGTTCTTCGCCTTGGGGAGCTCCGGTTCTGTTTGTTAAGAAGAAGGACGGGTCTTTGCGTCTGTGTATCGATTACAGAGAGCTCAACAAAGTGACGATCAAGAACAAGTATCCGTTGCCACGGATTGACGATCTATTTGACCAACTCCAGGGTGCCACTGTTTTCTCGAAGATTGATCTTCGTTCTGGTTACTATCAGTTGAAGGTTAGGGAGTCTGATATCCCTAAGACGGCTTTCCGGACCAGGTATGGTCACTATGAGTTTCTCGTGATGTCTTTTGGTTTGACCAATGCCCCTTCTGTCTTCATGGACCTGATGAACCGTGTGTTCAAGCCATATTTGGATAGCTTCGTCATTGTCTTTATCGACGATATCTTGATCTATTCCAAGACCAGAGAGCTTCATTCAGAGCATCTCAGAGTTGTTCTCCAGTTGCTGAGAGAGCGGAGGTTGTTTGCCAAGTTGAAGAAGTGTGAGTTTTGGTTGGATCAGATTTCTTTTCTAGGCCATGTCGTTTCGAGGGATGGCATTGCTGTTGATCCGATGAAGATAGAGGCGATTCAGAAGTGGCCTATTCCTACGACTGTTTCTGAGGTACGCAGTTTCCTTGGTTTGGCGGGTTATTATCGTCGTTTCATTTCAGAATTTTCCAAGATTTCCCTGCCATTGTCCAATCTGACAAGGAAGACTGTGAAGTTCGAGTGGTCTATAGATTGCCAGAGCGCATTTCAGGAGTTGAAGGATAGATTGACGTCAGCTCCTATTCTCGCATTGCCCAGTGGTTCAGAGGATTTTGTGGTCTATACCGATGCGTCGAAGAAGGGTCTCGGGGCAGTGTTGATGCAGAGAGGTAAGGTCATTGCCTATGCTTCTCGCCAGTTGAAGGATTATGAGAAGAATTATCCGACGCATGATTTAGAGTTGGCAGCTGTGGTTTTCGTCCTGAAGATTTGGAGACACTATTTGTATGGCGAAAAGTGTGAGATCTTCACAGACCACAAGAGTTTGAAGTATCTGTTTTCTCAGAGAGAGCTCAATATGCGGCAGAGGAGGTGGTTAGAGCTGGTCAAAGATTACGATGTGACTATCAGTTATCACCCAGGGAAGGCGAATGTTGTGGCTGATGCTTTGAGTCGTAAGTCGAGTGCTTCATTGAGTTCTTTGATTCAGAGACCGTTGCTGATGGATTTGCAGAGAGAGGAGATTGATCTGGTGATTCCAGGCACCATTGCTCGTCTTTCAGCGTTGGTTATTCGATCTTCATTGACGGACAGGATTCTTAGAGAGCAGTCGACTGATGTTCAGTTGACAGAGTTGAGAGATAGAGCAGAGATTAGAGGTAATTCAGAGTTCGCCTTGAATGGTAATGGTTTGGTGACTTTCAGAGGTCGTATTTTTGTTCCTGTTGGCGATGATATTCGTAGAGATATTCTGACAGAGGCTCATACCGCGCCGTATTCGATTCATCCAGGCAGTACGAAGATGTATCAGGATCTTCGTCGACTCTACTGGTGGCCAGGTATGAAGAAGGATGTTGCCGTGTTCATTTCTCAGTGCCTTACTTGTCAGCAGGTGAAGATTGAGCACCAGAGACCTGCTGGGACATTGTTGTCGTTGCCGATTCCTCAGTGGAAGTGGGAGCATATTACGATGGATTTCGTGACTGGTCTTCCCAGAGTGCAGAGAGGTTTCAATTCTATTTGGGTTATCGTTGATCGATTGACTAAGTCAGCGCACTTTCTTCCAGTCAAGACGACGTATTCGATGAACCAGTATGCCAAGGACTACATAGCAGAGATTGTCAGACTTCATGGTGTCTCTGTGTCGATTGTGTCTGATCGTGACCCTAGATTTACTTCAGAGTTTTGGAAGAGTTTGCACAGAGCTATGGGTTCGCGTTTAGCGTTCAGTACAGCCTATCATCCTCAGAGCGATGGTCAGTCAGAGAGAGTCATTCAGATTCTTGAGGATATGCTCAGAGCTTGTACTATTGACTTTCCAGGTAGCTGGGATTCTTTGTTGCCTTTGGTTGAGTTCACTTACAATAATAGCTACCAGGCGACGATTGGAATGGCACCGTATGAGGCACTTTATGGCAGGAAGTGCAGGTCTCCCTTGTATTGGGACGAGGTTGGTGAGAGGAAGATGTTGGGACCAGAGTTGGTCCAGCAGACTGCCGATGTTGTTGCTGTTATCAGAGAAAGGATGAAGACTGCCCAGTCCAGACAGAAGAGCTATGCAGATGTTCGTCGTAGGCCTTTGCAGTTCGAGGTTGGCGATCACGTGTTTCTGAAGATAGCACCTCTCAAAGGTGTGATGCGATTTGGCAAGAAGGGCAAATTGAGTCCTAGATTTATTGGTCCATTTGAGATATTGGACAGAGTTGGCGATCGAGCCTACAGATTAGCCCTACCTCCAGATCTTGACAGAGTCCATAATGTTTTTCACGTATCGATGCTCAGGAAGTATGTTGCAGATCCTTCCCATGTTCTTCGCCATGAGCCATTGGACTTGACGCCGAATTTGACGTATCAAGAGATTCCGATTCAGATTCTGGATCGCACAGTTAGAGTTCTGAGGAACAAAGAGATCGGCATTGTCAAAGTTCTTTGGAGGAACCATTTGATAGAGGAGGCTACGTGGGAACCAGAGGAGGAGATAAGAGAGAAGTATCCTGAGTTGTTCGTGCCGTAACGTCAATTTCGCGGACGAAATTCCCTTAAGGGGGGGAGATTGTAATAGCCGAGCTCGGTGTACGGTACGATTTAAGTTTCGTTTGTTATTTTGGGATATTTGATTAGATGTTCAGAGTTGTATTTTTGGGCTATAGTATTGTTAGTTTTATTGTCTTGAGGTGTTAGTTGATGTTGGTTGTTCGTTTCAGAGTGTCGGTTCGATTTTAGTTGCATGGGAATAGTGCTTGGCCGTGACTTGAGTGCACCCGCGCTCTTAACTGGAGTGCCCCCGTGGTGTACTGTGCTGTTTTGGAGTTGGAATGCCGTGAGCACACCGCACCCGCGGTGATGTAGAGACCGCCCCTGCGGTAGAGACCGCACCCGCGCTGCTTGCGTCGCTGCACCCGCGCTGTTCGTGTTCCAGAATTTTTGAGAATGTCGTAACTTAGGCGCACCCGCGGTCCTTGTGTTGGCGCACCCGCGGTGAAGGTATGGGCGAGATATTTATTCGATTTTGGAGTGGTTGGCCATCACTTTTCCTTTTTCTTTCCTTCTCATTTTCGCATTTTCTCTCCATTTTAGGGTTTTTCATCATTTCTTTCACTCCCTATCTTCGATTCAAGCGTTTGTTTGGAATTTCGACTTGAGTTCGACGTTCTCCTTGGTGCTAGGAAGCTTGGGTAAGCTTTTGGTGCGATTCTGTTAAGGTTGTAAATTAAGAGTTGTTTAGGTTGGTTGTTTATGTGGATTTATGGATTATTTAGCTTGTAATCTTGGATATTTAGTTGATATTGGTGTTATTTGTGGATTATTTGTTGTAGGTGGTGATCAAGAGCTAAGTTGAGGTGTTTGTTGTGGTTTGTAAGTGGAATTTCATCCTTTTTGCTCACATGATATTATATGTATTGTGTTTTAAAGATTTTAAAGTGATATTCCCTTCCATTGATCCATTGTTATGTATTGATTTCATTGATTATCTATTGGAGGTATTGTATACCTCACTATTGTTAAAAGGGAATACAAGAGAAAATACGAGATTGTGAAAGGACGGCCTTAAATGCTATTCAGAGTTCAAATGTTTTCGGATTGATAAATACATAGTCAGAGATTGCATGCAATATTAGATGATCATCGCCTATAGGCTTATATCCCTCAGAGTTATCGGTTTATATCGATTTGGGATACGAGCACCCCAGAGCAGAGATACTATTGATATCAATCCCCAGAGCAAAAGAGAAATACCATCATATTTTTATGCTATTGCTATGTTATTGATATTCAGAGTTTACAGTTCAGAGTTGATGGTATTTATGATTTCAAAGATATGTTTTACAGAGTTATTGTTCATTGTTATATAAGAGTTCCACTTGCTGAGATTTATTCTCATTCCAGTTATTTTCATGTGATGCAGATCAGAGTGGTGCTCCGGGACGTTGACTGTAGATCGGGGGTCATATGCATACACCGTTGGAAGGATGATTTTGGCATGATCATAGGAATGATGTTTTGTTTTTGTTATGTCATTTAAATGATCATGTATTTATTTTGTAAAGATATTTAAAGAAATGTATTTTGAAACTCCTTCCGTATATTTTTAAAAGAGAAAATTTTATTTCCGCTGCGTATTTATTTTAAAAGAGGTCAGGGTGTCACATGGTCATTCTCTTTCAAACACTATCTTGGAAACTTCAAATGTGATAAACATCACATTTTTAACTCAAATTTGCTCCAAGACCGTAAAAGTTCCTCCTACAATAAAATTACACAAAAAAGTGTCAATTAAACATATCGGAGGTTAAAATAACGGGAAATATCAAAATAAAAAATTAACTATTACGAGCCTATCAATCGATAAAACTTACGTCCCAGCTTATAAGATCACCTCAAAAACACCTTATTTTCAAAAATAAGAAAAGGTATCAACCATATTTGAAATAATTAAAAATAATTATTTAATAAAAACATTTTTCATTTTTCAGTCATCGGTCTCCGTTCTTCGATCGCAACTCGAATAATCCTCAAAAATACATTTTAATGCATTTAAGTAGAAAAACTACTAAAAAATCATATAAACATATCACATAATCAATTTAACAATTAAAATCGATTAATCAACTATTTTCCATATTCCCTATATATGCATGAAGTTGGATTATGTCGTCTTAATTTTGGTTACAAAAAATGTTTTTCTCGCAACGTGCAAATCAGTTTTGCGCAGCTTGCGTTGCACAATGCACGATTAAAAGCTGTTAGAAGTCATCGATATTGATAGTGCACAATGCACGCTGCAGAAAAGTCCATTGGCATGGCGCATTTGTGGGCCCCGGACGCTAATCATCTTTTAAATCGTCATTGGGACTAATCTAATCAATTATAATACACAGGGTCTAATTTTTTTTTAAAAATGCGGAAGGTAATGGAATCAAACTCCTATACATATCAGTATAAAAGTATAAATCTCAAACATCATACAATAATTTACATCTCAGGTTCAACACCTAACTATCAAGTGTTTAAAACCTATCTCTAGTCCAAGTCCGGAATCACCACTCTAATCTCGATCTGTCTTCACCTCTGTGACCCTGTACATGTCCCACCTGTTGTCATGCACACATACAAACAAGACAACAGCCGGATAACTCCGGTGAGATATAAATATCCCAATATAAACAATGTATTAATGCAATCATATAAAACATATATAAAAGCATAAACAGTCAATCAAACATGTATCCAATCTGACTACATGAACAAATACGAATCTGTATTTAAATCAATGACTGGTTATCTTTCTTATCTTATTTCTAATCTAGGGATCCCAGTCTAATTTAGACTTTGGTAGGCTGTCTCGAATGTCTACAATAGACGTCGATCTACATCTAAGCTCATCGATACACCGTAAGTCTAGAGTCTCAGCGGTTCTGACAAAGACTCGGCGGTTCTGCCCTAGCTAGGCTGTTCTGCCCTAGACTCAACTCTGACTCTGCTCTAAGTCAATATATTAACATATCAATCTGATAATTTGCAAATATCAATGCAATAAAATAAAGTATGTGATTTAGGGAAACTCAAGTCAAACCTAACTCGAGTTGTGCAATCCCGAATCAACATTTATTTATACATTTCTTGTTGTCGATCTGATACAATCAAAGTCTTGATTCAAAGTCTGTCACTGTTCAATCTGGCAATGACAATATCAATATTCTGTATCAATATTCTAATCAAATCACAACATCTCTGTTTTATCAAATTCTGACAGTACAATCTTGCGATACTGATAATACTATATCAGTCTGTGCCAATTCCAATAATTTACAATCAACCACTGTACAAATCTGATATCAATTCTAGTCAATTTCATTCTGAAATTCATAACAATTCCATATTCAGTCCGTTTCTTAATCTGACTTCGATTCTACGCTGTCTAACATGTCAAGAACAACATATATGACGTGTATTCAATTCTAACAACATCATAATTCCAAAACATGTCAAAACGTAATAAAACTTACGTCCTGTAGTAGCCTGCGTTGATAGGAACACAGTACCGAAGTCAGATTTAAATTTGGACGGACGGATTGAAATATAAAGGCGTAAGGATTTTCGGAGGATTTCTCGTTCCTTCTCTTTTCTTTTTTTACTGAAGTCTGAATAGAACGTTCTATATATATATCAAATTGCATGTTAAGGCAACGTGTCTTCTTTTCTTGAACTTGGGTCGGCGCTCGAACGGGCAATCTTTACCGCCCGAGCGCGGCACTCTCTGTCCAGCAATTACAAATTGCACCCTTGGCGCTCGGGCGGTCAAAAACTACCGCCCGGGCGCCACATCTTCTGCCCGCGACATATATTTGATGAACACTGGCGCTCAGGCGGTCAAAAACTACCGCTCGGGCGCCAGACTCTCTGTCCCCAAGCTATGTAATTCATATGCTTGGTTCGATTTTGTCTCGTAATGGCCCGGCTATAATCACATTAGTGAAAATCAATAATCTCAGATTAATATAATCAAAATCTCATATTAACAGAATCAAGATCTTGGCCCTTACAGCATTGCACGTCGCGGATAATAGAATCAACATCGCGCACTGCATACCGTGGAAAATAGCATTGTCAGCTCGCACTGCACGCAGTATATAATAACATTGACGACACGCACTGCACGCCGCGGATAATATAATCGACAGTGTACAGTTGCATGTAATTAAAGATTTATTGACAGAACATTTTTCACGCCGTGAAAAAGATAAAAACAACACACAATTAATATTTATCATGGGTAGTCTTGTATGATTCTAATGTAACAAAAGCTGCAACCAAATAAATAGAGAAATTAAAATAAATATATAAACAAAAAATTCCAATTTCATTCATGAAACTGAAAAAATCAGATCTTTACAAGAAATTGATTGCAAGTTTAACATTAATCCACATGCCAAATTAAGAGAAACCACTTTTTTTACCAACACAAGGTTCCAAGTACATATAGATTCATTTACTATTGTTGTTGTTATTGCTATCTTCTGTTATATCTGATTAACATTGTTTCTTGAAAAAGCAAGCATATGTGTTCGATTGCTCCATTAGCTTGGTTTCCCAAGATTTTGCAGTGTACGTTGATGCGGGTCATTAATTTCACGTTATGAAAAGTTGACGTTTTTAGAGTTTATTTTAAAAAAAATTCCATTTTTATGAGTTATTTAATCTATTAGTTGAATTAATATAATTAAAACTATAATAAATACTAAAAATATTTTTCACACTTATCTCGTACTAAACTCGCTTAAACTTGTGAAGTTTGAAACTTGCTCACGACGAAACCTTGTTTCATGCTTATTAGATCTTGCTTAAAATAGTTAATGTTGGATTGCAGTAACACTACTAATTATGATTTTGATGATAAAAAATCTTGTTATTGTGTTGCTTATTTATTTCATTTATTAATCAATTGGTATATATGTCGAGTTAGAAGTTTTGAGAAACTAAAACTTAAATTTAATCAAATTAAAAATCTGAAGAGCTAAAATGTTTTGATGATATTTCGTAGTTCGGTGATGCAAATAACCAACAACCAAAGCTGCTGAATTGAAAACAAAAATTTCTACGAGCTATATTTCTGATCTATTAGGCTTATCGATTGTTATCTAGGCAATATTACGGTGGACCGAGATCAAGCTGAATATAGTTGAAGCAGGAATCAGCTTAACATAATCAGTTATGATATTTTGGCCAGCTAGAATAGCTTGGTTATCAAAATGAAATGATTCAACATGGATTACAAAAGCTAAGACGGTAACATCTTACATGCAGTTTTGTATTTCAACTTATCTATCCCAAAAAATCTCGAAATCGAGTGGTTTTTTATTCTATTAAAAGATAAGAGAAAGAGCCGTAACATTTATGTTTGTCACTTTGTCCAAAAGTCCCTGAATCAAGAAATCTAATATAGAATCCTAGCTGAAATTAAGCTTAGATGGACTCAACCAACCCAAATCAGTTGAGTTGAATCCAACAAAAGTAAAAAGCAGCAAGGCTCGAGAAAAGTAGTCAAGAAGGCGAATATGATAGTTTCAATGTCATATTTCGTGCAAAACTTTTCCAAATTGTCATATTCTTTTATTTAACGTTAATATCATTTTTAGAGGCTATAAATACAATATCTTGAATATCAAACAAGATCTTATGATAGATATTTAAAGTATATGAGAATGAAAGCAAACGTGAGAAAAGAGTGCAAGGATACATTTGAGAAACATACGCTGAAATAAATTAAATCCTCACACATAGAATCACTCACACATATACATGAGAGTTGAGCTTCAAATAATAGTTGAGTGATAGCTTTTACACAAAGACGTAGAATATTGCGTTTATAGTCTTTGCATAAAAGTGGCATAGATTTTTTTTTTTTTAAGTACTTGTATTTTAAATAGAAAATTAAAGGATGCGCCTGTCCGTGACTGATACAAAAGAAAAAATTAGTAGCCAATAAAGGCATATCCAATTCAAAGAAAACACTAGTGATTGTTTTATTTAATTTAATAATTTTTTTCGAACTATTTATTTGAAAAAAATAACTTCTTTAAATTGGGAAATAATTATTATGTTTAGTGTAATAGCCGAGCCCGGTGTACGGTACGGTTTAAGTTTTGTATGTTTATTTGGGTTATTTGATTAGATGTTTAGAGTTGTGATTATGGGCCATAGTATTGTTGGTTATTATTGTCTTGAGGTGTAGTTGTTGTTGGTTGTTCATTTCAGCGTTTCGGATCGATTTTGGTTGCATTGTTTTGTTTCTTGGCCGTGACCAGAGTGCACCCGCGCTCAGTGTAAGGACCGCACTCGCGGTCTTAATGGTTGGATTATTGGTGTTTTCCCGTAGCTTCACCGCACCTCACGCCCCGAAACTCGGGAATGACACCGGCGTCGCTAATCAATCACAAAATCGAAAAACGACAAGCCTCGTAGCACAGTATAAACCGAAACCAGTTTATTTCATAAAAATCGCAAAAAAACAATCACTGTTTTTACAACTGAATAATTTGAATAAATTTGCGGAAGCGTTTACAAATAAAATAAACCAACTAAAATCCTTAAATCTTGCAGCATAATTCGAATATAATAATTTCACCAGCCCCAAAACTGGTCCGACTCTTCTTCCTCGACCTGTTCCTCTGATTTATCTTCAGTTTTATCTGGGGAGGTGTAAGGGGGGTGAGTATTTTTGGGAAATACTCAGCAAGTGGGGGCCGTTCGAGTACACAACAACATGCATATAACAATTCGAAATTTACACACACACACCATGCATAATCTGACTCATATCACATTCGTATACTTGACCTGACACTGGGATTCCTCTACTTTCAATGGTTTACTGACGTCAGTCCCTAATTTTTATTCCTCTAAGGGGGCGAGGCCGAATCGGTTATATCCCCACCGTATGAGGGCCATGTCATAGTTGGGATTCCCTCCCATATCCAGTCGGATCCTCACAGTGTCAACATAAACTCATGCAGAAATCATAACCAGAAGGGGTAGAACAGAATTGTACTCGACCGAAATTTAATAAAAACCGAAAATACATGCACCAAAAATGCAACGATTTAAAACAAGCCCACTTACCTTAAGCTTCTTGAAGAAAAACGTAAAACTCCGGTGGCTGGACTGCGGCAGCGCTTCGCCGTGCTCGAAAAATCCTAAGAAACTAGGTGTGTTTCTCGAAAATTGAGAGAGAGTTATGGTGTGAATTTTCGAGATCCATGCCCTCCTATTTATAGGGGTTGGCTGCTATCCTGATCGTGTACCAAATCGCGTTGATTCTGAATCAAATCTTCATCTAAAATCGTGATCAAATCTACCTTTATTCTTTATCCTAAATTTCGAAATTTATAATTATATCCAAGCTAATTTTCGAAATTAAGCCTTGCCCAGTCTGTGAAATTTTGACTTTTGTGTCTAATTCCTAATATTCGGTAGATTTTTGACTTCCTAAAATAATAAAAATTATATTTCTAAAATCCCACAAATTTACTTACTTAAATCCGAAATTATTGGTATTTTTCCACAAATAATATTTGGATTATTTTTCCTAAAATCCTGGTAGCTGAACTTTTAAATTTTTTTCCAAGGCTGCATTTTATCGTGTAGACTTTTCCCTCTATCTACTATTTTCGAAAATCACTTAATATTCTCCCCTATTATTTTCGAAAATCCCTTGATGAATCCTCAAGATTTTTGGTTCCAAGATTAAGTTATCTTCTAGCTTAAATCTTTATCCGGTAAAATTCTATCTATCTCAAATTCTGAAACAAATACACACGATATATTTAAATTCTTGAATTCCAAAAATCACAAATCCTGAAAATCTCGAAAATCTTGATACAAAATATTATCATGATAAAATAAAAAAATCCGAGATTTTACATCCCTCCCTCCTTATGGGAAGTTTCGTCCTCGAAACTTGGGTTGGCTTGGTCTGAGAAAAGATACGGGTATTGATTCTTCATATTTTCTTCTAGCTCCCACGTGGCTTCTCTTTCAGTGTGGTTGGACCATTGCACCTTGACGTATGGAATGACTCGTCGCCTTAGTACTTGGTCCTTGGAATCTACAATTCTGATGGGAACTTCTTCGTACTTCAGCTCTTCTCCCAAGTTACTTTCGATTACGAGTGGCTCTACTTCCAACACGTGGCTTGGATCTGAGATGTATTTTCGTAGTTGGGATACATGGAAGACGTTATGAATTCTGGACATGTTTGGCGGCAGAGCGAGTCTGTATGCCAGTGTGCCCACTTTTTCCAAAATTTCAAAGGGTCCTACATAGCGAGGGTTTAGCTTCCCAGCTTTACTGAATCGGACAACCCCCTTCATAGGCGACACTTTTACATATGCCTTCTCGCCAACATTGAACTCTACTGGCCTTCTTTTCAGATCTGCCCAACTCTTTTGTCGATCTTGAGCTGCCTTGAGTTTCTCTCGGACTACTGTAACCTTGTCAATGGTTATCTGTACAAGCTCAGGTCCCACTATGGCTTTCTCTCCCACTTCATCCCAATATAGGGGTGATCGACATTTCCTTCCATACAGAGCTTCATATGGAGCCATCCCAATACTGCTGTGATAGCTGTTATTATAGGCAAACTCGATCAATGGCAGGTGAGTGCTCCAATGGTTACTGAATTCTAGGGCGCACGCTCGCAGCATGTCTTCCAAGGTTTGAATTGTTCTCTCAGTTTGTCCATCGGTTTGAGGGTGATAGGCCGTACTAAGAGTGACTTTCGTTCCCATGGCCCCTTGGAAGCTCTTCCAAAAACGCGAGACGAACCTCGGGTCTCTATCAGACAGGATGCTCACTGGCACCCCATGTAGTCTCACAATGTTGTCCATATACATCGAAGCCAACTTCTCGAGATTGTAATTCATACGAACGGGTAGAAAGTGTGCAGTCTTTGTGAGTCTGTCTACGATCACCCATATACCGTCGTGGCCTTGCCTGGACTTCGGCAATCCCACCACAAACTCCATGGAAATATGCTCCCATTTCCACTCGGGAATTTCCAGGGGTTGCAGTAATCCTCCAGGTCGCTGGTGTTCTGCTTTGACCTGCTGGCATGTCTGACATCTGGAGACGAATTCAGCTACATCTCCTTTCATGCCGTTCCACCAGAAGCTATTCTTGAGGTCCCGGTACATTTTCGTACTGCCTGGATGGACTGAGAACTTCGACTTATGTGCCTCTGCCATTATCTCCTGACGAAGGTTGTCACTGTCGGGCACACACAGTCTTCCCTTCATCCATAGGGTTCCTTTGTCATCAATCCGATGATCTTGAGACTTTCCTTCTTTGACTTGATCTTTTAGTTTGGTCAGTGCTGGGTCTTGATCTTGGTTTAATTTGACGATTTCTCGCAGACACGGCTGGGCTGAGAGGGAAGCTGGAGTCATTTTTCCTGGGCCCTTCCGACTTAGCGCATCAGCCACTTTGTTTGCTTTACCAGGATGGTAGCTTATAGTCAAGTCGTAGTCTTTCAGTAGTTCGATTCATCGCCTTTGCCTCATGTTCAGTTCTTTTTGGGTGAACAAGTACTTGAGGCTTTGGTGATCCGTGAAAATTTCACACTTGGCGCCATAGAGGTAGTGTCTCCAAATTTTTTTAAGGCGAAGACAATTGCTGCTAACTCAAGATCATGCGTAGGGTAGTTCTTTTCGTGCGATTTCAACTGCCTTGACGCACACGCAATCACTCTTCCCTCTTGCATGAGTACGCATCCCAGACCTTCCTTAGATGCGTCACTGTAGATGGTGAATCCCTTATCTTCAGTAGGTAAGATTAGCACTGGCGTGGATGCGAGCTTTTCTTTTAACGTCTGAAAACTTTTCTCGCAACCTTCGTCCCAGACGAACTTGGTATTCTTCTGAGTGAATTTAGTCAGTGGTATGTCGATTGAGGAAAACCTTCGACAAACTTTCTGTAATAACCTGCCAGTCCAAGAAAGCTCCTGATGTCTGTGGCGTTCTGTAGCCGAAACTCACTACTATTGAACTGGAATAAAATTTCCTCTCCATTGACCTATGAAAAGTGAGATATTATTTCTTTGGTCTTCTTCACTTGGTAAGAAAATGAAGATCTCCTCAGTGAACAACGCTAAAAAAATTGTCAAGTAATGGCTTGAACCCTTTTTTCCGAAGGCTGTTTTGGAAAAATCTTCAGCCCTGATCTTCAATTGGTAGTAGTCTTTTCTCAGGCCGAGTTTGGAAAAGTTGTAACTTCTTTAAGTTGATCGAAAAAACTCGTCTATCATTGGAAGAAGATATTTATTCTCGATTGTGATCTTATTGAGTTCTCTATAATCTATACACGATCTCATACTTATATCTTCCTTATTCACAAACAGTACTGGAGTTCCTTATGGAGACGTACTCGGTTGGAATTGCTTCTTTTCTAGCAATTCTTCGAGTTGTTCTTTTGGCTCTTGGAGTTCAGTTGGCATCATTCGGTATGGTGCTATTGAAATTGGTGCAGCACAGAGAACCACATTGATTTGAAATCAACCTCGTGGTCTGAGAATATCTTGAGAATTCTTCCAGAAAAACGTTCTGGAATTCTCGCATCATTAGGGTATCTTCCAGCTTGAGCTCAATTTCTTCCTGCACTTCGTTCACCATTTCTAGGTAACTTCTTTGCCTGATTTTTTTATGGCTTTCCAAGTCTCGGAAGCAGAAAAAATGTATTTCTGTCTCTTGGCATTGCCATGATACCTGATTTTTTTCTTGGTTCACGGTTTGGATTTTGAAATTCTTACTCCGGCAATCTGCTATTGCACTGCTCTTAGATTACCAAACCATCCATACGATGACATTGAAATCTACCAAAGTACTTGGAATCAAGTCGGCACGGAATATATGCGAATAAATGATGATTTTATTTTATCTTGAAATTATCACAATTATTATCTCAAAACTTAAAACCCATATAAAATCTTGGAACTTAACTCAATATCAATCTATACTCTATTGATTTAAATCCCAAAAATTATAACTCAATCGTCATAAAATCTTATTCAACCTCGAACAAATGAAATAAATCCTCAATTAATTCTTGTTCTAAATCTTACTTGCACTAAACCTTACTTTCCTCGAGACCATTAGCTTAGAGAGCTCTACCACAACTATTTCTACTGAATGTCTTTCTCCTTTAATTATTCTTAGTACCGTAACAAAATTCAAAGCTTATTATACTGTCTTTTTCCTCAATACCAAACAATATCTCGTAAATTATTTTACATAAGGTCGTAATCTACTGGTTATCCCAAAGTAATATAAATTACTAAACCTTAAGATATTGTCTCCCAATTCATTTAAACAAGATAACCCAAAATCATGCATATTTAAAGTTAACGCTTAGCATTCTTAAGACCCCAACTTAACGTTTACACATTTAACTATTGCCCAAAATCAACTTCCATCTTGGAATATACAAAACTTATTATAACTCTTATATCAGATTTTCACATACTAGTTTTTTTTTTCTTCATCCCATAAATAATTTATTGTCCCAAATCAAATATCTCACCTTACGTCAGCAACTTAAATCAAATTATCTCAGATAAGTACAATCCCAACAATATAGGTCAATACTAATAGTTTCCTTAATAAAATTCCATAAAAATCCGATAAGCACTACAAGAAACGCGTTGAACGAGATTTTTTCGAGATATTTACCAAAAATAGAAGTCTAGGGATTAACATATGGATTGAAAGATTACGTCGAGAGGGTTCCAGAACAATTGACAGAACCGAATTCGGAGTTTCCTACGAAAAAAATCGAAGAAAACATGCTGGCGGGTTGACTTGTTGACTCGGCCGAGTTGACTCGCCGGGTTGACTCGCTGGAGTACGGTCGGAGTAAAGGCACATGTCGGCGACAGGGTAAGGGTCACGGAACCGGTGATGGCACGGCCAGAATCGGTCTGGAAGTTACCTAATTTCGCCGGAGAAATCGCGCAACTCGCTAACTAAACTCGAATTTGGGTGTTTACGATCGGTTGATCAGGTTCCAAAATTGATTGGAGCTAAACGTTACCCATGGATTGCGTATTGTTTGGGTAAAATTAATTTAAAATCGGAGTAGGATTGGTAGGGTAATTGGACGAACTTATTTTCGGAATTTTAGGGTTTATGCCCAAATTCTTAGATCTGAAATTACGGCTTCCCCCGAATAAAATATCTGAAATTGGTTGAGGGCTTTTGTTCGTTTCGTCGAGACGATTCCAGAAAAGGTCGCCGATCGAAAAACAACTACCGGACACAGCCGGAATCGGCGAAAAACGCGGCGGCGCGCTAAGGCTCTGTTTGGCAGAAAATTTCCGAAAAATTTTCGAATTTTTTTTTGAAACTCGATTTTTCCCACTCGGATTATGAACCTGGCGGCTCTGATACCACTTAAATGTCACGCCCCGAAACTCGGGATTGACACCGGCGTCGCTAATCAATCACAAAATCGAAAAAACGACAAGCCTCGTAGCACAGTATAAACCGAAACCAGTTTATTTCATAAAAATCGCAAAAAAACAATCACTGTCTTTACAACTGAATAATTGAATAAATTGCGGAAGCGTTTACAAATAAAATAAACCAACTAAAATCATTAAATCTTGCAGCATAATTCGAATATAATAATTTCACCAGCCCCAAAACTGGTCCGACTCTTCTTCCTCGACCTGTTCCTCTGATTTATCTTCAGTTTTATCTGGGAGGTGTAAGGGGGGTGAGTATTTTTGGGAAATACTCAGCAAGTGGGGGCCGTTCGAGTACACAACAACATGCATATAACAATTCGAAATTACACACACACACCATGCATAATTTGACTCATATCACATTCGTATACTTGACCTGACACTGGGATTCCTCTACTTTCAATGGTTTACTGACGTCAGTCCCTAATTTTTATTCCTCTAAGGGGGCGAGGCCGAATCGGTTATATCCCCACCGTATGAGGGTCATGTCATAGTTGGGATTCCCTCCCATATCCAGTCGGATCCTCACAGTGTCAACATAAACTCATGCAGAAATCATAACCAGAAGGGGTAGAACAGAATTGTACTCGACCGAAATTTAATAAAAACCGAAAATACATGCACCAAAAATGCAACGATTTAAAACAAGCCCACTTACCTTAAGCTTCTTGAAGAAAAACGTAAAACTCCGGTGGCTGGACTGCGGCAGCGCTTCGCCGTGCTCGAAAAATCCTAAGAAACTAGGTGTGTTTCTCGAAAATTGAGAGAGAGTTATGGTGTGAATTTTCGAGATCCATGCCCTCCTATTTATAGGGGTTGGCTGCTATCCTGATCGTGTACCAAATCGCGTTGATTCTGAATCAAATCTTCATCTAAAATCGTGATCAAATCTACCTTTATTCTTTATCCTAAATTTCGAAATTTATAATTATTTCCAAGCTAATTTTCGAAATTAAGCCTTGCCCAGTCTGTGAAATTTCGACTTTTGTGTCTAATTCCCAATATTCGGTATATTTTTGACTTCCTAAAATATTAAAAATTATATTTCTAAAATCCCACAAATTTGCTTACTTAAATCCGAAATTATTGGTATTTTTCCACAAATAATATTTGGATTATTTTTCCTAAAATCCTGGTAGCTGAACTTTTAAATTTTTTTCCAAGGCTGCATTTTATCGTGTAGACTTTTCCCTCTATCTACTATTTTCGAAATCACTTACTATTCTCCCCTATTATTTTCGAAAATCCCTTGATAAATCCTCAAGATTTTTGGTTCCAAGATTAAGTTATCTTCTAGCTTAAATCTTTATCCGGTAAAATTCTATCTATCTCAAATTCTGAAACAAATACACACGATATATTTAAATTCTTGAATTCCAAAAATCACAATCCTGAAAATCTCGAAAATCTTGATACAAAATATTATCATGATAAAATAAAAAAAATCCGGGATTTTACATCCCTCCCTCCTTATGGGAAGTTTCGTCCTCGAAACTTGGGTTGGCTTGGTCTGAGAAAAGATACGGGTATTGATTCTTCATATTTTCTTCTAGCTCCCACGTGGCTTCTCTTTCAGTGTGGTTGGACCATTGCACCTTGACGTATGGAATGACTCGTCGCCTTAGTACTTGGTCCTTGGAATCCACAATTCTGATAGGAACTTCTTCGTACTTCAGCTCTTCTCCCTAAGTTACTTTCGATTACGAGTGGCTCTACTTCCAACACGTGGCTTGGATCTGAGATGTATTTCCGTAGTTGGGATACATGGAAGACTGTTATGAATTCTAGACATGTTTGGCGGTAGAGCGAGTTTGTATGCCAGTGTGCCCACTTTTTCCAAAATTTCAAAGGGTCCTACATAGCGAGGGTTTAGCTTCCCAGCTTTACTGAATCGGACAACTCCCTTCATAGGCGACACTTTTACATATGCCTTCTCGCCAACATTGAACTCTACTGGCCTTCTTTTCAGATCTGCCCAACTCTTTTGTCGATCTTGAGCTGCCTTGAGTTTCTCTCGGACTACTGTAACCTTGTCTATGGTTATCTGTACAAGCTCAGGTCCCACTATGGCTTTCTCTCCCACTTCATCCCAATATAGGGGTGACCGACATTTCCTTCCATACAGAGCTTCATATGGAGCCATCCCAATATTGCTGTGATAGCTGTTATTATAGGCAAACTCGATCAATGGCAGGTGAGTGCTCCAATGGTTACTGAATTCCAGGGCGCACGCTCGCAGCATGTCTTCCAAGGTTTGAATTGTTCTCTCAGTTTGTCCATCGGTTTGAGGGTGATAGGCCGTACTAAAAGTGACTTTCGTTCCCATGGCCCCTTGGAAGCTCTTCCAAAAACGCGAGACGAACCTCGGGTCTCTATCAGACAGGATGCTCACTGGCACCCCATGTAGTCTCACAATGTTGTCCATATACAGCGAAGCCAACTTATCGAGATTGTAATTCATACGAACGGGTAGAAAGTGTGCAGTCTTTGTGAGTCTGTCTACGATCACCCATATACCGTCATGGCTTTGCCTGGACTTCGGCAATCCCACCACAAAGTCCATGGAAATATGCTCCCATTTCCACTCGGGAATTTCCAGGGGTTGCAGTAATCCTCCAGGTCGCTGGTGTTCTGCTTTGACCTGCTGGCATGTCTGACATCTGGAGACGAATTCAGCTACATCTCCTTTCATGCCATTCCACCAGAAGCTATTCTTGAGGTCTCTGTACATTTTCGTACTGCCTGGATGGACTGAGAACTTCGACTTATGTGCCTCTGCCATTATCTCCTGACGAAGGTTGTCACTGTCGGGCACACACAGTCTTCCTTTCATCCATAGAGTCCCTTTGTCATCAATCCGATGATCTTGAGACTTTCCTTCTCTGACTTGATCTTTTAGTTTGGTCAGTGCTGGGTCTTGATCTTGGTTTAATTTGACGATTCTCCGCAGACATGGCTGGGCTGAGAGGGAAGCTAGAGTCACTTTTCCTGGGCCCCTTCCGACTTAGCGCATCAGCCACTTTGTTTGCTTTACCAGGATGGTAGCTTATAGTCAAGTCGTAGTCTTTCAGTAGTTCGATTCATCGCCTTTGCCTCATGTTCAGTTCTTTTTGGGTGAACAAGTACTTGAGGCTTTGGTGATCCGTGAAAATTTCACACTTGGCGCCATAGAGGTAGTGTCTCCAAATTTTTTTAAGGCGAAGACAATTGCTGCTAACTCAAGATCATGCGTAGGGTAGTTCTTTTCGTGCGATTTCAACTGCCTTGACGCACACGCAATCACTCTTCCCTCTTGCATGAGTACGCATCCCAGACCTTCCTTAGATGCGTCACTGTAGATGGTGAATCCCTTATCTTCAGTAGGTAAGATTAGCACTGGCGTGGATGCGAGCTTTTCTTTTAACGTCTGAAAACTTTTCTCGCAACCTTCGTCCAGACGAACTTGGTATTCTTCTGAGTGAATTTAGTCAGTGGTATGTCGATTGAGGAAAACCTTCGACAAACTTTCTGTAATAACCTGCCAGTCCAAGAAAGCTCCTGATGTCTGTGGCGTTCTGTAGCCGAAACTCACTACTATTGAACTGGAATAAAATTTCCTCTCCATTGACCTATGAAAAGTGAGATATTATTTCTTTGGTCTTCTTCACTTGGTAAGAAAATGAAGATCTCCTCAGTGAACAACGCTAAAAAAATTGTCAAGTAATGGCTTGAACCCTTTTTTCCGAAGGCTGTTTTGGGAAAATCTTCAGCCCTGATCTTCAATTGGTAGTAGTCTTTTCTCAGGCCGAGTTTGGAAAAGTTGTAACTTCTTTAAGTTGATCGAAAAAACGCGTCTATCATTGGAAGAAGATATTTATTCTCGATTGTGATCTTATTGAGTTCTCTATAATCTATACACGATCTCATACTTATATCTTCCTTATTCACAAACAGTACTGGAGTTCCTTATGGAGACGTACTCGGTTGGAATTGCTTCTTTTCTAGCAATTCTTCGAGTTGTTCTTTTGGCTCTTGGAGTTCAGTTGGCATCATTCGGTATGGTGCTATTGAAATTGGTGCAGCACTGAGAACCACATTGATTTTGAACTCAACCTCGTGGTCCGAGACTATCCTGAGAATTCTTCCAGAAAAACGTTCGGAATTCTCGCATTATTAGTGTATCTTCCAGCTTGAGCTCAATTTCTTCTTGCACTTCGTTCACCATTGCTAGGTAAACTTCTTTGCCTGATTTTAATGGCCTTCCAAGTCTGGGAAGCAGAAAAAAATGTATTTCTGTCTCTTGGCATTGTCATGATACCTGATTTCTTCTTGGTTCACGGTTTGGATTTTGAAATTCTTACTCCGGCAATCTGCTATTGCACTGCTCTTAGATTACCAAACCATCCATATGATGACATTGAAATCTACCAAAGTACTTGGAATCAAGTCGGCACGGAATATACGCGAATAGATGCTGATTTTATTTTTACGTTGAAATTATTATGATTACTATCTCAAAACTTAAAACTCATACAAAATCTTGGAACTTAACTCAATATCAATCTATACACTATTGATTTAAATCCCAAAAATTATAACTCAGTCGTCAGAAAATAAAATCTTATTCAACCTTGAAATTAATCATCAATTAATTCCTTTGTTAAATCTTACTTGCACTAAACCTTACTTTCCTCAAAACCATGAGCTTAGAGAGCTCTAACACAAACTATTTTATTGAATGTCTTTTTCCTTGAATCCTTCTTAGTACCGAAAAAATTTCAAAACTTATTATGTTGTACCTTCCTCAATGTCAAGCAATAATCTCATAACTTATTTTATTCGTATAAGATCGTAATCTACTAGTTACCCCAAAATAATATAAATTACTTAAACCTTAAGATATTGTTTCCCAACTTCCTTTTAGACAAGGTAACCCAAAATTATACATAGTTAAAGTTAACGCTTAGCTTTACTAAGAACCCAAATTAAAGTTTACACATTTAACTATTGCCCAAAATCAACTTCCATATTGGAATATCCAAAACTTATTATAACTCTAAGCTCTGATTTTCACATACTAGTTTTTTTTTTTTCTCTTTTCTTCCCATAAATAATTTATTGTCCCCAAATCAAATATTTCACCTTAAATCAAAAGCTTAAGTCAACTTATCATATAAGTACAATCCCAACAATATAGGTCAATACTAATTGTTTCCTTAATAAAATTCCATAAAAATCCGATAAGCACTACAAGAAACGCGTTGAACGAGATTCTTCGAGATATTTTCCAAAAATAGTAAGTCTAGAGATAAACATATGGATTGAAAGAATTCGTCGAGAGGGTTCCAGGACAGTCAGAACCGAATTCGGAGTTTCCTACGAAAAAATCGAAGAACACATGCTGGCGGGTTGACTCGTTGTCTCGGCCGAGTTGACTCGCCGGGTTGACTCGCCGGAGTACGTTCGGAGTAAAGGCGTGTGTTTGCGACGACGTAAGGGTCACGGAACCGGTGATGGCACGGCCAGAATCGATCGGAAAGCCACCTAATTTCGCCGGAGAAACCGCGCAACTCGCTAACTAACTCGAATTTGGGCGTTTACGATCGGTTGTTCGGATTCAGAAATTAATTGGTGCTAAACGTTGCCCATGGATCGCCTATCATATGGGTAAATTTAATTTAAAATCGGAGTAGGAATGGAAGGGTAATTGGACGAAAACGTTTTCGGTGTTTTAGGGTTTATACCCAAATTCCTAGATCTGAAATTACGGCTTCACCCGAACTTTATATCTTAAATTGGTTGAGGGCTTTGGTTCGTTTCTTTGAGACAATTCTGGAAATGGTCTCCGATCGAAGAACGGGTACGGGAAACGGCCGGAATCGGCGAAGAAGCTCGGCGGCTCGTAAGGCCCTGTTTGGCCGAAATACGAAAATTTCCGAATTTTTTTTTTTTTTTGAAACTCGATTCTTCCACTCGGATTTTGAACCTGGCGGCTCTGATACCACTAAAATGTCACGCCCCGAAACTCGAGATTGACACCGGCGTCGCTCATCAATCACAAAATCGAAAAACGACAAGCCTCGTAGCACAGTATAAACCGAAACCAGTTTATTTCATAAATTCGTAAAAAAACCATTGTCTTTACAACTGAATAAATAATTAAATTGCGGAAGCGTTTACAAATAAAATAAACCAACTAAAATCCTTAAATCTTGCAGCATAATTCGAATATAATGATTTCACCAGCCCCAAAACTGGTCCGACTCCTCTTCCTCGACCTGTTCCTCTGATTTATCTTCAGTTTTATCTGGGGAGGTGTAAGGGGGGTGAGTATTTTGGGGAAATACTCAGCAAGTGGGGGCCGTTCGAGTACATAACAACATGCATAAAATTCGAAATACATACACACACACACCATGCATATTTGACTCATACCACGTTCGTATTCTTGACCTGACACTGAGATTCCTCTACTTTCAATGGTTTACTGACGTCAGTCCCTAATTTTTATTCCTCTAAGGGGGCGAGGCCGAATCGGTTATATCCCCACCGTATGAGGGTCATGTCATAGTTGGGATTCCCTCCCATATCCAGTCGGATCCTCACAGTGTCAACATAAACTCATGCAGAAATCATAACCAGAAGGGGTAGAAAAGAGTTGTACTCGACCGAAATTTAATAAAACCGAAAATTACATGCACCGACATACATGCACCGAAAAATGCAACAATTTAAAACAAGCCCACTTACCTTAACTTTCTTGAAGAAAAACGTGAAAACTTCGGTGGCTGGACTGCGGCAGCGCTTCGCTGTGCTCGAAAATCCTAAGGAACTAGGGGAGGGGAATTCTCGAAAATTGAGAGAGAGTTGTGGTGTGAATTTTCGAGATCCATGCCCTCCTATTTATAGGGGTTGACTGCTATCCTGATCGTGTACCAAATCGCGTTGATTCTGAATCAAATCTTCATCTAAAATCGTGATCAAATCTACCTTTATTCTTTATCCTAAATTTCGAAATTTATAATTATATCCAAGCTAATTTTCGAAATTAAGCCTTGCCCAGTCTGTGAAATTTCGACTTTTGTGTCTAATTCCCAATATTCGGTAGATTTTTGACTTCCTAAAATAATAAAAATTATATTTCTAAAATCCCACAAATTTGCTTACTTAAATCCGAAATTATTGGTATTTTTCCACAAATAATATTTGGATTATTTTTCCTAAAATCCTGGTAGCTGAACTTTTAAATTTTTTTCCAAGGCTGCATTTTATCGTGTAGACTTTTCCCTCTATCTACTATTTTCGAAATCACTTACTATTCTCCCCTATTATTTTCGAAAATCCCTTGATAAATCCTCAAGATTTTTGGTTCCAAGATTAAGTTATCTTCTAGCTTAAATCTTTATCCGGTAAAATTCTATCTATCTCAAATTCTGAAACAAATACACACGATATATTTAAATTCTTGAATTCCAAAAATCACAATCCTGAAAATCTCGAAAATCTTGATACAAAATATTATCATGATAAAATAAAAAAATCCGGGATTTTACACGGTGATGATAGACCGCACCCGCGGTATTTGCAGGATCGCACCCGCGGTCGTATTTTTCAGGGTACTGTTTGGATTGCCGAGAGCTCAGCGCACCCGCGGTGCTTGTAGGCAGCGCACCCGCGGTGATGAACAGTAGAGGTATGATCGAGATTGTTATATATATTGGAGGCATTTGATGTCTCAATTGTTCAAAGGGAATACAATGAGTATAGTTTCTAAAGTGTTTGATAAATGTAAAAGAGAGAATTCAAATTGATTTATGGATTGATAGATATATAGTCAAAGATTACATGCAATTAGTTGATCAACGCCCATATGCTTTTATCCCTCAGAGTTGTCGATTTATATCGATTGGGATACGAGCACCACAGACAGAGATACTATTTATATCAATCCATACCAGAGTAAAGATAAATATCATCTCATTGTTATGCTATTGCTATGATATTCATGTTTCAGAGTGATGGTATTTAATGATTTCAAAGCTATGTTTTACAGAGTATGATATGATCATTGTTATGTAAGAGTTCCACTTGCTGAGTTTTATACTCATTTCAGTTATTTCATGTGATGCAGATAAGAGTGACGGGCCAGGACGTTGACTGTGGATGGGAGTCATATGCATACGAAGTTGGAAGGATGGCATTTTGGACATGATCATAGGAATGATATTTTGTGTTTTTGTTATGTCATTTAAATGATCATATATTTATTTTGGTTGCAAATATTTTGTAATTGATTTTATCTTATGAAATTGTAATGCTTCCATCCTTCAATAGAAAATTTTAAATTCCGCTGTATTTTATTGTAAACGGGTCAAGGTGTCACATTTATTTTATCTTTTATAAAAAATGTTGTAGCAGTCATATTATATGATTTTTGTTCAATATATTTGTGAAGTTTAAACTATATGATGTAATCCTACACTAATTTATAGGAATAGTGTCAAATTAAATAAAAAGTAAAAATAAATAAAAAAATTTGTTTTTACACAAAACAAAAAATTAAATTAACATGGGAAGACCAGATTATTTTTCTTAAAATCTACTATGAGTAAGAACCATAATAATATAAACGAACGGTGTGGTTTTCCTTTTTGGCAAAAATTTATGTGAGACGATCTCACGGGTCGCATTTTGTGAGGTGGATATCTTATTTGAGTCATCCATGACAAAATATTTCTTCTTATGCTAAGAATATTATTTTTTATCGTAAATATCGATAGAATTGACCCGTCTCACAGATAAAGATTCGTGAGACCGTCTTACAAGAGACCTACTCTTCGTTGTTACATTTTATAATATACAATTTCATTTTATCATTTTATATCAACACTTCATTAATATTATACAAACAGATAATATGTACATATATCCATATTATTTTATTAAATGCAAAAATCATGGCCATATATATAGTACATTACGCATCATCACACAATAATGTCCTAACCCCACGCACTCACGTAGGCTCCAAAAGCTATGAAATAATAGAGAATGGTCCAAACTATACAAAATATTCGAGATTTTGTGCAGTAAAACCAATTCCAACCAGCTGACAAAAAATGTGGTCCAAATCCATTTGTGAAATCCTAAATGGCATTCACTAATTTTAAATGATTGAATTTTTTTTATTAAAAAAATTTTTACATTCTCAAGTTAAAAACAAGTGGCCAATTTGTCCCTTTCCATGATAGAGATTATATTCATTAATTTAAATTTTGTAAAAGTTTTAAATTCCCAATAAAATCCTTAACATCGACCTAAAGCAAAAGGGATGCCAGTTTTAAATTTTGTAAAGTTTTAAATACGTATAATTTTCCTTGAAGGTGGAATTCAATTTCTCTGTTTCATTTCATCCCGTCTGTCGACCAAGTCTTTCATTTTTGTTTGATGGAACGATTATTCGAGTTTGAGCTTTTCACCGTAAAAAATAAGACCGACGGCAAAGAAAAAATAAACGTAGAACAAACTCCTCTCTTTTCAAGTGTCAAGTCTTTCACTAGAATTCGATAAACTCTTGTTTTGAGAAAATGAATGTTATGATCATTGAAAATCATAAATCTAATCATCGAACAAAATTTATTTTTTTATTCGATTTTCTTGAAAGAGTTCTTTTTTTTTTTATTCGGAAGACTAAATATTGATGGCAAATCATCAAGTCTGCCTTGGAGAAAATTTTAAAAGCACGTATTGTTCCATATATATTACATATAAAAGTTCACAGTCATTGAATCTATAATAATTATGATATTTGATGAATGAATGAGTCTATAATTTCATCATAATTTATGTCAAACAAAATTCAAAAAAAAAAAATTATTTGTTGCTTATTTTTCCCATCACCTACTCCCTTTTTCGTATTATTTAAGAAAAAATTATTCACTTTGACAGATAAAATAGGACACCAACGATATTCGATGTGACAGTGAAACATAAAAATCTTACACTTTGAGTAGTGATATTTAAAGATTTTAATGGATATTAGTAATATTTATTTTTTTACAAATTTTCGGGGCACATAGTCTTCCTTTTTTTTCCCATTTAAATCATTTCAAGTTAATACAATTCTATATTATTTTAAATATATTTTACATAATCATATCCATGCGATATTTTTGAAATTCCCAAGCTCTACTTAGATTATATTAATTTGATGTTAGCAGATGGGTAGACATTTATCGAATAAATAGATAATAATGTTTATAAAAAAAAAACTCACATTACCAGAATCTGGTTCGATAATACTCAACAAATAGGACAATACATAACATGAAAAAGCAGTAAAGCACCATATCCAACCCCACTTAAAAAATCAATTATTAGCAATTATTATCATATTTCAGGTACAATATATAATCTCTTTTTAAAAAAAGAAAAAATTTATGTGAGACGATCTCATGAATCGTATTTTGTGAGACAAATCTCTTGTTTGGATCATCCATACAAAATATTACTTTTTATGTTAATAGTATTACTTTTTATTGTGAATATCGGTAGGATTGACTCGTCTTACAGATAAAGATTTGTGAGCCCGTCTTAAAAAAAAAACCTACTCTAAAAAAGTTATATTTCTTAGATTAAAGAAGATATATTATCATTTTGTAATCAAGCTATATAGTATCAAAATAGTTAAAACAATTTATTAGTCTATCAAATATTATATAGAATTTAAGACATAACTTGAATATTATAATATCGAACGTTTGTCGTTTTCCAATAAACTATAACCAACGATAATCATATAACTTAAATATTTTAAATTATACAATAACATAAATATCATCCCATAAACTATAACCAACGATAATATAACTTTAATATTTTAAATTATACAATAACTCAAATATCATCAAGTTTCCATCTCCCAAAAATTATACTTAATGATAATCGTTAATTCATACAACTCAACATCACGTTTCAATCGCTCAAAAAATTACAAATCGTGATAATCATACAACTCAAATATTTTAAACCAAGAATAAATCTATTATGTTACAATCTCACTAATCTTCATCTGTAAGACGAATCAACTCTACCGATATTTACATTAAAAAATAATACTCCTAACATAAAAAATAATAATTTTCATGGATGACTCAAGTAAAAAATTCGTCTTACAAAATACGACTCGTGAGACTGTTTCACGCCAATTTTTACTTAAACCAAATGGATAGCTATATTATAAACAAAGGTACAAAACCAAATTAAAATATTATACCACGTCATAAGTATGTGACAAATTATATTATAATTTATGATATAAAAACAAAAAACACAAAAAAAAAAAGGTACAAAATGATTGCAGAACTCTAAGCTATAGATGGATACCCCAGACAGGGCCACATGAAGAGAAGCAGAACAAAGAGATGGAGACCAGTGAAATTAGGCAAATGGACATTTCTCCATCATGTGCCCACTGCATTCCCCCTTCTACCCCTCCCCCTCCCCCCTATTTACATCACACTACATGCGTTCGGATTCTCGTCGCTGAACATCTGCGGCGGATATGCCTGCAATTCATGAACATGCATCTGAGGGTAAACCTGGTAATTCTGCAGGTACTGGTAGTTGTTGTAGTATTCATTCCTCCTCATCTCCAGCTTGGAGTCATCCGCCTCCGCCACAAGAACCACCGGAGCCGGCGCCGGTGGCTCCCCGACGCCGGACGGTGCGGCGTGATTCTTTTCTTTGCCGCCTTCTTCGCCTTTCTTCGCTTCTTTTTTCTCTCCTTCCTCTGTTTTCTTATCCTCTTTCCCTTCCTTTTTCACCTCTTCCTTCTTCTCCGGCTCCGTTTTGATGATCACGGCGTGTTTTCCGGTCCGTTTGTGGATGTAATCGGCGAGCTTTTCGGGTTCGATTGCGCCTTTTACGAGTACTTGCGAGCTCTTGAGGTCTGGTTCTACACTCTCAACTCCTATACACTCGAGAAGCAACTCAATTCAATGATATATATTTTACATTGTAAGAAATTAAATAATTATTACATTACACCTGTAAAGCCCAGATTCCGAGTGATATATATATAATGAATTAAATGGGAATAAAAAAATAGTCAATAAAGAAGGTCTAGATTGACCTTAGTTTGAATGAATTCAAACAAAACATAAAGAATATACAGTTCTCACAATTCAAGAATTAAGGAATCACATGAAAAATCTATACTAAATTTAGAGAATGAAGAAAAGTTGAAAAGGGTAGCAAAAAAATCATATCTTGAAAACAAAAATGTTAAAACCAAATGATAAATATACATATATATATATATATATATACACACACCACCTTTCATTTTCTGAATCCGCTTCTTGATTTCTTGTGCGCAAGCTTCACAGTGCATGTAAACTCCCAACACCACTGTCATCACAGGTAGCTGCACCAAGAAATATATATATATATATATTTATATTAAAGGATCAAATATTGTTTTTTTTTTGGTGAAATATATATATAATTTTCTTGAAAATAGATAATAAATAACGAACCTCCTCCTTTTTCTCTTCAACTTTGACCACCTCTTTTTCTTCAGGTTTCTTGGCTTCTTCAGGCTTTGGGATTGGAGAAATAAGCTCCACGAGGCGGTGGCTCTTCTTCTGGACCCTCTCCAAAACCTTCAATGGATCTGCTTTCTCGCCTCTCACGATCACTTTACTGCTCCTGGAATCTGTTACCACCTCCTCCACACCTGCGAAAACCCAGTAAAAATCCATTAAAAAAACGAAACAATCAAGCTAAAATCACAAATCAAGAAATGGGTTTTACAGAATTTGATGACATAAAGACAAAAATCCCAGAAAAGAAGGCTTGGATCTGGTTTCGTTCATTACCTTCGAAGCCTTTGAGACAGCGGCGGACTTTCCTAGCACACCCCTCGCAATGCATGTACACCTTCAACACAATCTCACGCGGCGGAGGAGGAGCCGGCGGCGCCAGCTCCGCCGCCTTAGGCTCCTCAGGTTTCTTATCATCTTTCTTCCCGTCGGCAGCTGGTTTCTCAGCCTTGGGGGCTTCCTCTTTCTTCTCCTCCTCCACCTTCTTCGCAGCTTCCTGCGGCTTCTTCGCCTCTTCCTGCGAAAAAAAAACACCAGAAAATACATAAATAAATCAAAACAACCAGAATTAATTAATCAAGAAAAAATAACGAAAAAAATTGTGGGAAAGGAAAGAGGATGAGACCTCTCCCATTGGGTTAATCTCCGGTGAAGAAACGGATGCTAATTTCAGAGATACTCAAGTAAAAAACAGAAGAAGAAACACGTAGAGACACCTTGGATTGGGTGTTCTTCAAACAGAAGTGTGATTAGTATAGAGATAGATATATACAAAGAGAGGCAGTGAACCGAGACAGCGTGGCTTGTTTTATAGTATGTGTGGCACGTGCAGTGAAATACTTACGAGAAAATTCGTGTCATCAATTTTTTTTTTACAGAAGAAAATTCTATTTTGGGAAAATAAATTATTTTTTTGTCTTGTTTCTAATTTTTGTTCTCGAAATTACATCGAAAATCGTTTTGTATAAGATTATATATTAATTTGTTGCCATTTTTTAATAATAATGTGTACAAATTAGGTTATTCATAAAATATAAAATCAAATTTTATATCAAATCCATGAATTAGTTCATATAAATTAGTTTTCCAAAAATATATATATGAAATTATACATAAAATTTAATTTTAGACATTGAAGACTTATTATCCCAACTAAAATATAAATGAATATTTAATCCTCGAGACACCAGCATTCAGCAATAATATCTGGCTATTAAAATTCCATTGATTTCACATTATAACATAGGAAATCAAACATTGGGGTTTGCTGTGAAACGTGACAAATATCACAAAAACACCGATATTTTATTCAGTTTTCACAAAAAAATATTATTTTTTTATGTTACAAATATTTTTTTATTATAAAAATAAACATGATTGATTTTTTATCAACTTTTTATTTATATTATGATCAATAACGATCCACGCGTAGTGTTTGAGTTGTTTTACGATTTAAATTATATTGTTATCATTTTGAGATATTAAATATGTGTTTTTGTATAAAAAAAAATTGGATATATAAATTGATTATAAATTTAAAGATTTGTATTATAAGTAATCAATTATAATTATTAAAGTAGGATAATATTTGTTATTTTTATCTATAATATTTTTTGATTTTGTTGACTGGACTAACATGATCGTTTTGCGAAGTAATATTAATAAACAAGTTAGTGAGTTAATTGTTTTTAAATTAAATGGAAACAACATTAATTATAAATTATTGGCCTTCAGAGAACAAAATAATATAATTATATTAATATATACAAAATGCGCCTATCAAAGCAGGTGCCAAGAAAAGAGAAGCTACAGCTTGTTGCGTTTCATAGAGCTTTACATGTAATTTACATATGATCTATTTAATTTTTCATAAAAATCATGTGAGACGATTTCATAAGTCGATTTTATGAGACGATCTTCTATTTGGGTTACTTATAAAAAATATTACTTTTTATACCAAAATTATTATTATTTATTATAAACATGAGCATGATTGACATATATCACGAGTAAAGATCCGTGAGATCGTCTCACAAGAAACTTACTCTTGATTTTTTTAATATATAATACATAAGAATGTTTGTTAGATGCGTGAAGATAGATTTATAAAATATATATATATATATAAATCAACCTCGCATATCTACCATTCTACCACCAAAGCATCTTGAAAATGTATTATGTACATCTATTTTCTTTGTTCAAATTTTGACAATTCAGCAATTGTGACGTCCGTTGGATTTCTTATAATTTAGATATGCTATTTTGGGATTATGAAAGTCTCATAGACGCTACATATCAAATAAATCCGTAATCTGAGATAGATTCAAGGGTTGAGCATATTTCAAATATCGATAAATGTATTAAAATTTAGATTTATGTAATATTTCCATGTCGAATATAAAAATAAATAAAATTGTATTTTTTGTCATGTATTTTTACATTTCTTCTATTTTATATATTATGTTGTTTAATTTCATCTTACTCTAGTATTATTTTTTGTGATTTATTCTTTTTCTAATTGTAGCGAAGTGGCGATGTTGTGGCGCCAACATAACAAAAGTTGAATGCATGACTAAGATTGATATTTGATAACAAGAAATATCATAATAAAAAAATAACAATCAAAACCACGAAAGTAAAATATATATAACTAAAAAAATATTTTTTTTGCCTAAAAATAATTGTAAAGTGATTGATAAAGTTATGTAATTTTTCAGATTCAATACTAACAATGTTCCTAGTTTTGACTAATATTATACAAATTACTTTTGATGAAAACTAGTAATTTCTTCTTCTTTTTTCCAGTTTAATTTCTTATTTCTTCACGCACATAAAAGGCAAAGGGACAATAATTAAAGATCAAATGATCAATAAATCTTCATCTTAATAATTAAATATATTTTCAATTTTTCTCAGACTGATTAATTTTTTTTACTATCCGACTAACTGTTGGGTACAATAATTGTCTATGCTGAGTTGAGCAATCGAAACATAATGTTTGA